>NW_008246061.1:1018034-1084896 GCF_000691975.1 Corvus brachyrhynchos
CCACATAGATCATTTTAGGCTGATTTTAATTTTAGGTTGATTGACTTAAATTTTAGTCTGATTTTTCTCTGTGTGCTTTCACCATCTAGTAAGTAGGAGAGTGAACGTGGCCAACAAACTCTGCTGCACTTTCACTTTACTGTTGAACTTGTTTTTGCTGATAAACTTGGTTTTGCTCTGAGCGACCTAGACCACTCATTTGTGACAAACTGGGGACACTCCCGTGGCAGTGCAGAGGAACAGGGAACCCCCTGGACTGTCATCTCCAGTGATGGAGCCTTTTCTACACCAAATAGATCCTTGTTTTAAGAGCTCCAGCTCGTACCTCTCGATTCAGTGCTCCACCTGTGAGGGATTCTGGACTGCCTCATCCCGGTGTATTTTCATGGAACAGAACAGCTTCAAAGCTTCAGTAATTTATATCAAAATCTGGGCCCTCCACACCCTCCACTCAGCAAAGCCATTAAAACACAAAACTCAATATCTACTTTTTTCCCCTTTGTATCTCCAGACTGGTGAGTGTTAAACCACCTATTGTACATATAATTGTGAGGAGTGCTAAGTTTTGCCTATCATCTTAAAAATCAAGTAGTTAAAGGGTATTTCAGAAATACTTAATGGGATTTTCCCACCAGTAAACCCTGTGCTCAATGGTACTTTTTAATAACAGCAGAATCAAAATCTCATTTATGGGCTAAGAAGGTTGTACTGAGGGTAACATTAGGGGAGGCTTTGCCAGAGAAAACAGAAGACTTAATAAGAGAAGGGCTCAAGAGTATTAGTAAGAAAAGTCGTGAGCTGCCTACAGGCTTTTTCTCTTCTGGTATCAGAGGGGAAGAAAAGCCCCTGTGGTTGATTCATTATGCCATTTCATTTCTTCATCTATAATTTACATGCAATGTAAATATGGTAAATTATTATTTCTGGATTGCATTCTTGGGCCCTGATCCAAAGCCCACTGAAGCTGAGAGAAGGACTTCTAGGTTGCAAAAAAATCAAACATTATTGAGAAACAGGCCTGTTCTATGCCAACACTCATTAGAAAGGGGTTCCAGCAAGGGTTAAAGACTCAGGGCCCTGCTCAGCAAAATGTTAAGTACATGCTTAACTTTAAGGTTATGCTGAAATCCCAAGTGGAGCTAAAGCACATGGTTAATTGCTTTGCTGAATCAAAGCAAGCACAGATTTTTATCTGAATTTAACCGCTGCGTAATCTGGAATACGGCGTGGCTGACACCACAAGCAACTTTCTTGAAGAGCTTTGGAACTTTCTTATTCTGGATCCTTCCAGCCACAAAAAAACCCCATAAGGAATAATCACAATGACCAGAACTGTTTTCCAAGTCAGGGAAAGAAAAAAAAATTAGTTCTGTATCAGCTTAGTTCTTAGAGGAAGATTTGCATCTGTTTTTATTTCACGTTAACTTCTTTGCTGTTTGGCTTTCCCCATCATGCTGCTCCAGGAGCTCCGTGGGTAAATCCTCCGACCTCAGGAGCAGAAAAATTCTTTATTTGGGTGGCAAAGCAAAGCCAAGTGTCTGAAATCTCTGTGCCTTCTGGTCCCAATAATCCCCTGTTGGAGCAACGTGACTTCAAAGGTGTTTCCAATTAAAACCTCACAGATCTAACACTTCTGGCTACCAGCAGGAACTGGGATGCTGCTCATGGCCTATCCCCCCACCTTTGGCTTACCTTCCTTGTACTGCAGCACGGTGGAGAATATCCTTGCGGACGAATGAAGGAGCTCTCTTCACCTCCCTAATTCCATGTGATATATCCAGTTTCTCTATCATTTCATTCTCCCCACGCCTGAATTTAAAGGCAACTTCACAACCTTTCATCCTCTCAATGCTTTTTGTCAGGTGACGAGAAACAATTAGTCCTGTTCCTGAGGTGAGGAACTCAAAGTCTGGCAAGTTTAACTACGGCCAAACCAGCTGCTGCTCAAGTTACCGTGCAAGTACCAACAGGCTGGCCTGCTCCGACACAGTGGCCTTGGGTTTTAACAGGCTTTTTAAAAAATACCTTTCAGAACTCACAATCCTAATCACAGGAACTTTTAGCATTTTGCATGGGATCACACAGAAGGTTTGTGGCAAAGCAGTGACAATGACTCCGTCATAAATCCACCAATTCCCAGGTTTGCACATCAACATTGAATCATCCAGCTCTACCACATCCCTTGGGCTCAAACTACTGCCAGCAGGGCCCCTTCAGAAGGACAGGAACATGTCCTGTAGCTCAAGAGCTCCCAAATTTGGTGGTTTTCTTCCTACAGTGCTCTCAGAACAATTCTAAGGTTTTCTCCCTGTTACTTTGTAAGTAAACAGCAAGTTTGAAAAGCACAAGGGGCCGTAAATAAATGTTAAATAAACGTTCCATTTCACCTGTGAGCCCCAGGATGTCACTGCAGGCTCCCTGCTCAGGCTCTCCCATCCCCCTGGGAACACACAGTGCCCTGATCCTTCAGCTCTCCTCGGATGGCCACGGCTGGCGCTGCTTTTGGGGATTTCTGGAGAAATCACCAGAGCTATACAGGGATTTGGTAACGTCATCAGGAATGAGGAAAGATTGCAGGGCAGAATTCATACATATTAAAACCAGAGAGACAGCTCTGATATGGGTGCTGGAGGTCTTTCAAGGTTACCATATGCCACTGGATTAACCCCAACAGTCTTAAGGTAGAGGTGAGAAATGTTCAAATTATTTGATTAACTTCAAAAGGAAGATTTTTACGCCTCTAACTCTTGGCAGCCCACCTCTGCTCCCAAGCCAAGAAGAACTAGAAACCTCATGAGAAAGCCAGCTCCATACCTCTGACCAACAGCTTCCAAAAGTGTTGCAATCTTGGCTCACTTAAATCAGCCAGTTTTGAGAAGGAAAAATCTGTGCCAGTGTTACAATTATTGCCTGTCAGGAACCTCTTTATTGAAAAGCCTATTTTTTGCCTTTTAAGTGGAAATTGGGACAGGCATGGAGAAATATCAAAGCTGTATTTTGCACCAGTGAGAACTCCTAACAAGCAGGCAACAACCAATTCCCTCCCAGTTTCACATTTGCTGTCAGAAACACACTGGGGCTGTCAGTGGGTGCCCACAGAGAATGATCTGTACTGACCCACTGCAGCAGACCAGGAGTCAGCATCTGCCATGAGACTGCAGGATCGTATTCCAAGTATTCCCAGTGAATTTCCTTTCTCCCTTCTTGCCCAAGTGAAAGTGAAGCAGAAGCTGTCTCAGCTGCTGGATGCTCCTTCCTGCTGGCGCTTATCCTGGATGGAGCACTCCAGGGCAGGGCAAATTCTCTGATCGGGGCAGAACCTCCAACCCCAGGAAGCCACAGTGTGAATAATTCTCCCTCCAAGTATTCCAGCAGAACTGAGAGCTTGGAAGTGCCAGCCACCGGATTAAAGCTCCTCTTGGAAATTTCTCTCTGTTGTGGGGCAATCAGGGACTGTAACAGCTCTAAATCCCCACTGTATCCCATGGCAGCTTTTAGCTGGGCAGTTGGAAAGGAGCAGCAATACCTCTGCAATTCAATCTCTTCCCAAAGCTCTGCTCTGCCACCTTCCATCGCCGTGCACTTTCCTCCGGCTGCCAACGGAGAAGGGAACAAGAGGCATTGCTCTTGTACAGGAACAACAGGCAATACTCCATCCCTGAAGGTGCAAGAAGCTCACACCAATAAATCAGGGAAATTAAACGCAGAGGTTTGCGTAGGTGCCTGATTTCTATCCCACAGTCCCGCTCCAAAGGGAGCTCTCCCGCTGCCGCTCCCCAGCAACCCAACAAGCAGCTCGTTTTGTGAGTCCCCGAGTGCCTTCAGGGCTGCAGGGCTGAGCAAGGGGCTGTGTGGGCCATGGCACGATGAACACTTGGGCTCTGAGGGGCTGCAGGTGAAATCAGAGCACAGACACACCCCAAGGAATGTTCTCCATGGGCAGGAATCCCACGGCATAGGGCACAATCCAAATAGTTTCCAACCTGAATGGCTGTCAGGGAATGATGCAATGTAACACACTGGTTTCCAATTTCAAAAACCTGGAAAAGAACCTTCACTGATGTATTTTGAATTTAGCTGTCTATAGTGTAAATAACATTCCACTTAAACGTGCATTTTCATTCTAATGGCAGCTGATCAATCTGTTCAGATGGTTTAACTCTCACAGTGTTCTGTGAAGCAATACATGTTATAAATTTGTTATTTTTATGTAGCAGAGTATTTTTTCCTATTGAATAAAAAAAACCCCACACAAGCTAAATCAGAAGTGTACAGAGGGCTAAGCCAGAAATTATTATTTAATTACTGGTGCATGACCCGTGGGTCCTTGGAAATAAATTCTTTCTTCACAGGGAAGTATGAAGAGCATGAAAACGAGGGGATTACTGAACAGAACAAAGATTTCAAAACAAGGAGAACTGCACACGACTTAGAAATTTAGCTTGGCAAAGCTCCTTCCAAACCCACCCTCCCCAGGCCAGCTCTCCAATGCAAGTCACAAGGAACTGCTGTTCAAGAAACTGCTCAGAGGAGAAAATACTGGGCTGATGCCATGTCCTGGTGCTGTTTTGGCCACCAAAAGAGGCTGCTGTAAGCAGCAATTCCAGGGTCACACTCACCTGCTGCTCCGTGGTCTCACCAAAAAGAGCTTTTACACTTCTCCAGAAAACCTTTCTTACCCACATGCAGACACATTGTCACACTGTGGTGTGTCAGACAACAAACCAAGTGCTTATCCTGCAGGTGTTTTATGGATTCCAGGTTCTTCCTAAAGAAGCACAGGGACCCTCCAGCTCTGGCAGGATCCCGTGTGCAAATCCTGCACTGGAGCAAGCAGGCTCTAACTCGCAATCTCCCTCCCTTCCACGCTTGGCTCACGGCGAGCTGCTGGCCCCAGATCTGTGCCAGCTGGGGAGGAAATCGCACTCTACTTCTCTCGTGCCAGCTCTTAGGTGTTGCAGACTTACTCATCCTCATACCATCACACTGACACGTTCCTGATTTGCCCAGACTAGAGCTGGCAGGGCTTGGGGAAAGACTTTACTGGTCAGCTCCAGCTGACTCATTCCCAGTGGTTGTGAAGTCAACAGAACTGACACACACACATCCTACACTGAGCTTCAGCTTCGCTTTACCTCTGCTGGAACAGAAGTGCTTTCTCATCCCTGTAATTGTGCACACTCCAGCCATCCTTTCACATTGCTGGGACACCTGGTTTCTCATGTTCCATACTCCAGATTTCCTCTTGTGGGAGACTCTCATTTTCCTTCAGTGTCCTGGCCCCTTAACAAGGGCCTTCATACAAAGTATTTCCTGACTCCACTCTATAATGGAGGTGGTGAAGTCACCATCCCTGAAGGTGTTTAAGGAGAGACTGGATGTGGCACTCAGTGCTCTAGTCTGGTTGACACGGTGGTGTTGGGTTATAGGCTGGACTTGAATCTCAGAGGTCTTTTCCAACCTAATTGATTCTGGGATTCTCTCTAGACTGTCCCCATCCTCAGGTGCAGGTCTCTTAAGGTCCTTCTTCATGTCATTCCTCACAAAAGTGTTATGTCCCTTCAAAATCCCCGTGGGTACATTAGCCAAGGACATTCCCATTAACTATCCAAGCTCCAGGGGACACCTGAAGTCCATTTGGACCTTTTGGCAGTACCAGTCTCATGCTAGCTGTGCCTTCCACACAGTACTGGAAATACAGAGACCCTGAGCTCACAAGGGGGGACAGATGCCAGCAGTCCTTTCAACTATGCAGGGAACACCCCTGATGCCAAT
The DNA here is from genome assembly GCF_000691975.1 of Corvus brachyrhynchos. Lineage (NCBI taxonomy): Eukaryota > Metazoa > Chordata > Aves > Passeriformes > Corvidae > Corvus > Corvus brachyrhynchos. The sequence goes on from NW_008246061.1 coordinate 1,023,810, forward strand.
TTTTCTGGATGTGATTCTGAACACCCAATTAGTGAACAAGGAAGTGTATGCAAGTATCTCCTCTCATCATGGCCAAAGAGGAGACAAATGCCCCTCTGCCAGCTGAGACAGCAGAAAAGCCTCACTGGTGATAAGGAGAAGCTGGAGCCAGTGCTGACCCAGCTAGATCCATTCAATGTTTGAAGAATCAAATCCTTTTTTTAATATTAGTGCTCAGGAATACCAACTAAAATTAATGGAAGGAAGAAAGGCTTTTTGTGTACGGCTTGCAGACCTTCGTGATGGTGAATTTATATGCAATGCACATCTACCTGAACTGTCACTTACTGTTTCCTAGGACAGCATCGAGCCCAGTGTAAAAGCTGGACTCAGCCAGACTCCCCAGCTCTGCAGGACAATGGACAGGGAGAAATAAATCCTCATCTGCACCACAAGTTAATAACAAAGCAAAACCCAGGATCAATGTCTTCAACGCCCAACACCGCATGAACCGAGACACCGAAAAGCAATTCAAGGTTAACATCTGTCACTCTGAACTCCATCCAAACTGAAACATGGAGTCAGACTATTGAGTGAGCTAAGAGTCAGGTTCTTAAAGGACTCAAAACCCATCAAATCAGCACCAGATTTCCAATAACTAAACATCTTCTGAATCCCTTAAAAGGCAGATTTCCAGACAAGGGCTGATACATAAAAGTCTGTTCATTTATGCAGATGGCTAAACAGGAATCAGGACTTCTGAAAGACCCCACTCCCACGTCTGGCAGTCATGAAGAGACGCCACCTAATGAAAGACACAACCTAACGAGTGACAAGAATCAGTCAGTGATGCAGTGATGGGATTCATCAAATCAATCCAAGACTCACTAAACTACAACCAATGGAAACAAGCAAAAAGTGATCCCTAACACCAGTACTGAAACCTTCTTTATCTGATACTCCTGAAAACAGGAAACTACTTCATGGCCTCAGTTTTAGATACCCACCAATACCATGTTGCTGGGATTTTAAGCCCAGTCCTAGCCTCATGTGCCTGGAGAAATTCATATTCCAGCTATTTGTTTGCCAGCCCAGCCCGAGAGCAGCTGGGAAGACCCAGGGAGATGTCACAGTGAGACTGGCAGTGGTGCCGAGCACGGGGAAAGGAAGCATCCCAAGAGGTGTAACTTCTGAGGAGCAGAAATTAGTAAAGGCAACTGGAATTTTTTCAGTTCCCCCATAATTGATTAATGCAAGTGATGCCAATGGTTACATGAAAGCAACTGAACTGTACATTTATAGCACATTTCTCCACAAGATGTACTTCTCTGAGACATGAGACACTCTTAGACACCTATTTAACAGCCAGGAATTCTGTGATTTAGGGATGGGCCTTTCCACTGCTCTCTCCAGACTGCACCGACTGCAGAGAAGGTCAGAGGGCTGAGGACCCCGTTCCAGGGATCTAAGCTGAAGGTGCAAAGCTAAAATCAATGCATCTGCCCATGGCAGAGCTTTCAGACGGGTTCAAACGCAGCAGGTGAGGAACTCTCTGCACTCAATCATCCTTAGGTGTGTAAGTGCTTTTGGCTTTGCTATTACTCACCTGACTCCAGTGCTTTGTGCTCTCCCCAATACATCAATATATAAACAGAGGTCACAGACAGATGGGTGTTACACTGCTTCCCCAAATATTAGTGATTTATTCCCAGTCCCTCAGATATTATTTTAATACATCTTACTTTGTCAATATAATGGTGATGGAATGCCCCTCCAGGTGAAAAGCAAAGCAGCTCTGTTCAAAGCAGCAGAGAAACAAGAGAAAGCAAATGAGCAAGATGTGTTAGATGGTGTCTCAGGAACACCTGTGCTGCAACAGGAGTTAGATGGATGTAGGTACAAGGTGTCTCAGGTTTGGATCTCACAGGGCTCTCCCACCACACCCCAACACCCTGCACAGCCATGGCAGGTCATGCACAGGAGCAGCGACTGGGCTGTGCTGCTGTGAGAAATAAAATCTACACTCATTAAACTATTTGCCTCACACATTTTAGACCCATACTGGAGAAATCCTCTGGAAAGCGAAGGCTTCCCTCATGCTTTAGTTCTAAGGTTATAATAGCTACTGACCTAGATATTATAACATACATTTTATAAATGTGAAGAAGAATGTGAGGTAAAAAATCCCAACAACCCAAAAAAGCAACAGATAGAGTGACACAATTTCACCGTTTTAGAAGATCCCAGTGGAAGGAAATGCAAATACTGCTAATAACTGCAACACTCATTCTTTCCTACGGCATAAGTTGTCTTGCACATTCCTGCATTTTCTGCTAAGTACAGGACTTAATATAGTATTCTCTCCATGAAAAGATGTTTCTCCAAAGACAGACATGACACACAGTCAGCCTGAGTAAACATCAGGGCTCATAATTTTTATTTTTTGACATTTTGTGCAGCCTTAATGTTAAATTAATCTTGTTTTATTGCATTTAACTGCGCAGTAGTTGGAGCTGACAGCTAAGTTGCTACCACCATCAGAGCTCTGGGAACTGAATTTCTTTTCTCTTCATTTAAGCCAACCCTCTGCAAGCTTCACTGATTTTGGTAGAGGAACTACCAGATCATACCTTCACAGTGACAGAAAATGAGGCCCAAAGTCTTTCTGAGAGACTTTCACCAAGTGACAGCTCACTCGTTTCATTAGAGAGAAGCAGAGTAAATACCTGAAAGTCTCCAGGCTTCTCTTGTGGCTTCTCCCAGCTCCAAACCCTAAGGACTTCCTGAGCATCTCCAGATCCAAGTAATGGCCATCGAAGTCAACAGCATCTTAGTGGAAAACAACCCCAACTGCTTTGATCTGCAAATTGGGCCCCGAAGTTGCTCTGCCCCAAGCACTGGGCTGCATGGCCCAGGGCAGAGCAACACTGACCCTCTCACAAAGCCTTGTTTTGTTTTGATTCCTCGTTCAGTGGATTGCTAATGGACAAGGATATGCAGGAAGGGATAAGAAGAAGAGTATAAAATGTAAATGCACATATATAGTTCTTCTTTTGCTTCCCCCCCCCCGTCCATTTCACCCTTTATAAACACAGCCTCCCTCTATATAAATATATAACCATGCATCTTTGTGTACAGGAGCCCAGGGCTAATGTTGAGCTGACAATAGTGGCACTAATGCTAATGAATTCTGATTATTCGGATCGGTCATTAAACTAATAAGCCCATCTCCAAATTAGCGTGGCTGCTTCAGCCAGCGAAAATTTAATCAAATCTGCTTCATTATTTCAGACGTGGTGCACTTGGCGAAAGTGACTGCAGGAAAGGAGAATGGGACCCTCATCTGATAATTTTATCACTTGACTGCCAGACCATGAAAAAATCGGTGTGATGAATTTTTTTTCTCTGGGGGGTGAGGGTGTGGAGCAGAGGGTGTGTGCACGCGTGTGTGCGTGTGCTCTTGGAGCTTTCGCTCGTGTTCCCTCCTAATTAAACTGAACCATCCTCCCTTCCTCTGCCCTGGAACTGTTTTGTTTTTTCCACTTCTTCCCCACCCCCTTCAACATCTTCGCTCTCTTCTCTTCCTTCCCCCAGGTCCTCCTCTGCCTCCATCTCATCTCCTTTGCACGCATGACCAAGGAGCAGCTTTCAGCATGAGACAGAGGTTGATGAGACTTCGCCGAGCTGCACAGCAGTGCAGCCTCTGTCTTGCCCAGCTCCAGCCTCCTTAGGCACAGATTTGCCCCTCTTTGCCTCCTCACCCTTATTTTTCTCTTCATTTCTGAAAAAAACCAAAAGCAGCAAACATATATCCTGGGAAAACCCCCCAACTTTCTGTCTTGCTTCCCTCCCTTGTTTTCACTTGGATTGTGAGCATTTTAAATGCAGGTTCACCATCACTCCAAGAACAAAAACAAGCCAACCTTATCAAAGAATCCCAGAATGGTTTGGACTGGAAGGAACCTCAAAGCCCATCCAGTTTCATCCCCTGCCATGGGCAGGGACACCTTCCACAGTCCCAGGCTGCTCCAAGCCCCGTCCAACCTGGCCTTGGACACTGCCAGGGATGAGGCAGCCACAGCTGCTCTGGACATCCTGAGCCAGGGCCTCACCACCTTGGCAAGAAAGACTCACCCTCTACTGAAATCTCTTCCACTCACGTCCATACAGCAGAGATCCATTAATTCCTCCAGTTACTAAAGCTCAACAAAACAACAAAGTATTCCCCAAACCAAATATGGATTTAAAAACAACATTCCAAAGCTAGAATACAAATAAAGTATAAAAAACCAGGGTCAACGCTCTCAAATGCATGAACCTCATCAATGTGCAGCCATGTTCAGGGCTCTTCTCTCAGTAACTGTGCTCAGAAAGACAAATCTCATTTTGGTACTTGATGGCCCTGCTGGAAATGAAATAGGATAAGCATCTTGTTGGTACAAACATAATAAAGCAGTGGCCATCCCAATAGCCAGGAACAGCAAAGGAGCCAAGGCAAAACACGTCCGTCTCCAACAATGAGCCAACATCCAAAACCTGGGAGCGCATGTGAAGAAAAGCAATTTCAAGCAGCAGCCATTTCTGCTACAGCACATGGTAGATGTCTCAGGACTTTACTGGCAGTGGTCTGAAGGCACCTGCAGGTCTTGCATTATTCCCAGAGGTACTCAGTCTTCAACTTCTGGCACGGATTTCCTGTCAAAGTCGGGATTCGTTTCCCACGACTAACAGCATTCCAGACCTAAACTGGTCACCGAGGTTCCCTTTATCTGCAAAAGACAGAACAGCTTCCAAAGGGCTACTCCTTGATTTCAATCATGATCACTTCAAGACAGAAGGAACACTCCCTGCAGAACAGCCTGGTTTTCTTCCGTGACTGTATTAGAAATACAGACGGTTCTCTTTGATTTGACCAAAGTTATGCCTAAAATTAAGCATGATGAGCTCTGGACCAAGGAAACATTATCTGTGATTATCCTGGCCTGACAAGGTTTGTGAAGGTGCACAGGACCTGTGCATCTGGGTGCACAGGACTGATCCGTAACAGAAATCTTTACAAGTGGAATCAGGCGCTGAAGATAAAGTTGACTGGCAGCTGACCAGGCTGTCAACAGCATCAAACACAACTGTGCAGATGCCTTCTAAGAAAGGTACCAGAGTGATATCCTTCCATCAAGCCAATGAGCTCGAAATGCTCACAGGAAAGCAGAAAGGAAGACTTTGGATCTAATGCCATCAGTTCAATGAGGCAAACAAAACATATGTTCTCTTGGTAGAATCTCCAGTAATCTCTTAGTTGACATCCAGCTCTGTTTGCTGCTCGCTGGATGCCAAGCTTCAGCTTGTGACGTGTTCCACTGTGCCAAAGTGCTCTTCCTCTCCCCTTCCATCACCTCCTGCTTCCATGTCCTACCCACTCAGCCTTCCTTAGGCAAAGCACAGCATATGGACCTCCTCTGGACAGGTATCTCATCCAAAGCCTCTTGGATTTAGCACACAGAGTTCCAGACAGACTGGGCTTACCCCAAACTCAGAACTCTCAAACAGGACCTCACTGCAGTCTCCCTTCCCCAGCCTTGTTTAGACTGTCTCAGTGCTTCAGAGCAATTCTGCTCCTCCTCCTCCTCACCCCCTTCAGAGCTCACTTACCCACTAGAACATTCCATCTAATTTCAGGGCTGAAGAACTGCAAAGCTAAAAGGCAATTAATCCGACTGAGGATATAGAGGATAGTAGCTAGGAATGGAACTGGGATCTTCTGACTGACAGTTTTAGCAGTTAGACAGCTCTTCCTTTCAAAATTCACGTTGATTTAGTTGATTACACTCAGAGAAGGTTCTTCTCGCTGGGCCACAGAGGAAAGGAGGAGAGGACACCAGTGACAGGTACACGCATCTAAGTGAGTTAAGAGTGGAGGTGAAAATACTCAGCAGAATGCAAAATACAGATTAACACAAGTTTTTGGACATTAGAGGAACCAAAGAACTGAGAATTTGAAACTACACTCAAGCACTGTAAAGCAGCCTTGCTGGGCCAGAGAGACCAGCAGCACCTGAGCCATCACCTCCCAGTGCTACCCTTCTGTGAGAGCCATGTCACAGCAAAGGAGCCAGAAACACTCCAAAAGCCAGGACCATGGAGAAGCATTTCAAAAAATATTTTAAAAGCCATTTCTCTGAGCAAGGCTGCTGATCCCACTATCCTTTCAAACCAACGCTGCAGAAACAATTCCTTTTCCCTTCTGTGCAGGAATTGGTGACAGTCAGGATACAGGTGCATACACAGAGAGACACACAGAGCAGGCTCGCTACGAGAAAGGTTCAAGCTCTCGTGTCCTATCGCCTGGAGGAGCACGGGACATTTAGATCGTCCTCTGAGAGGGCCAGTGAGACCTTTAAAAATGACACACAGTTCAGGAGCCCTGAGATTCAAAGAGACAGGTACTCCAGTGGCCTTCTCAACTCTCCTTTCAGTCGTCAGGACAAAAGTTGGACGCAGCCATGAACTATCCCCTCCTGGAAAAGGCCTGCCCATGGATCTGTGTCAGCACTGATTAGCTGTTGCCTGGCACGTCATCCATTTGCCATTTGTTAGGCCAAACATGCCAACATTGGTAATCTAATCTTTGGCCGGCAACGGCCTCTTCCAGGTTAAATGTATTAAAGGAGTCGAGGAAACAGGGCTGATTTCACAGGCTGTGGCCTGCAGGTTTCCACCATGGCCTGACCCCCCTTCCCGCCCCCTTCCCTGGAGATTGCTGGGGTCAGGACCTCCCCAGCGTGGAGCTGAGTAAAACACTAACAGAGAGAGATGAGAGGATATTGAAAACATATTCTCAAGGCCTCAGTGCTTTGGAAATCTGAGAAGAACATGAGGCGTTAACTTAGAGCTTTCACTGCTGGGTTGTGTCTGTGTGTGTGTTTTAAAAAAAAAAACATGTTTCCACAAGAATTTGATAAAGATATCAGTAAGACAAGGTTGAGGGGTTTTAATGCAGCAGCAGAAAAAGCACAGGGCTCTGTTTGTGGGAGAATCTGTGTTACAAGACACCTTAACCCACAGCTCATGTGCTGGCAAGAGGGACACTTTGTTTTTAAGGAATATTTCAAGTATATCAAGTACATCTTCTCAAAAAAAAAAAAAAAAATCACTTTTACCTGCCATAGGTTCCAAGGTATTCAGAGCTAAGGGAGGGATGCTCCTGGGAATATGAAAATTGAGAATTAGGGATCTGAAACCAAGGAAAACAGCCATTCCCAGAATCATTTTTCCCCCCTGAAGGTAAGGGAATTCTCCTACAGAGGTGCCACATAGCTGAGTGTGTGAGACCCCCTGGAGCTCTGTCCTGAGCAGTCTGAGGTCCCTAATGAGATCATTTCACTAAAATTAGAGGTTAGAAATGAACTAAAGGCTTTAATACAAGTGAGGGTACAGAGGACCAGCACTAAATCCCAGAGACAGGCCCTGCTGCAGCTCAACATCAGATTACAGATGAAAACACTTAGGAAAGATTTCCTAGAAAGTTCCCTTGCTTTGAAAACAATACTCAGGATGTTTCACAAATGACCCAAAATAAGAGAATTTTCTCTGGCTTTAGTCCATCATAGCAGTCAGGGCTGTGTTGGTTTCCAAAAAGCTCATGGACATGAGCTGCCCATTCTCATTATTATCATTGCTTTATTTGCATGTTTCTCTCCCAAGATTAGCTTGTACACACATTTCCTCTGTCCTGTCAACAGCCACGTACTCGGGGAAAATTTCATACACAGGGAAAAAAAGGTAAGTCTGCAATGACCATTCTGGCTGAAAGACAAGTTACAGGATGGAAAACCTTTATTTTGAGTGCCTCACCACTCAAAATAATATTTGTATCTCAGAATTGGTTCTTTCCTTTGGGAAAAAATTTTAATGAAGCTCAAATATTTGTGGCAAAACGTAGCCTGTCCCTGGACACTGAGAGTTCCCAGATGGAACTGAATGCTCACGTCAGGAAGCCAATTCCTTCTTTGTAGTTTGCTTGGTGCTAATGTGTATTTTTTATCAGTTATTTCTTCGGTGCTAATTCATTCGACTTCAAATAGGCTGCTGACACCAGCCAGTGGGGTAGGAAATGGATATAAAGGTGGAACCAATCTGGGAAGGGACAGTGATCAGGGCACTGGGCTGTGCTGGCAACTTGGTGCTAGGCACAGACAGAACCTGACACCCAAAAGAAGGCATTTAATCCCACTGATGCTGAGTGGAACAGACAGGACAGAGCAGCTGCAAGCAAACTTCACTTTCTTTAATCCTGTGTTCCTGCTTAACATCCCCTTTAAGAGAAGAATGGGCTGGGGGAGATGTCTATGATCTGTCTGAAGAGATGACAGGCAAGAGGAGGCTCTGGGGGGGTTGCTGAAGGACAGACATTGTGGGCAGGGAAACACAAGTGCCAGCCCATTCACCAGTTGTCCTCAGCATAACAGCTCAGGCATCCAAAAATCACCACAGAGATTGAATTGCCACTGTTCTGGCCTGCCCTCCCAAATACCACTATTGGGAGAACAAGGCATTCAAATGAGATCATCCCGTGATGCTCAAATGCTGCAAAACCCCATTCTCTGAGTTTTGCACTTTCTGATTTAGGCTTAGAAGTGGAAAAGGCTAAACTGTGTCAAAAAGCACTTTCCCTCACTATTGCCAGTCGTTTGCCTCAAATTCACAAACACCCCTCATGGCTGAAGGGCTTTTTTTCCCCAGTAAGTCCAACCCCCAGAGCCAGGCCACGGGGGGCCCTGAGAAAGGTCACATTTGGGTGTGCCACAGAGCCCTGGGAAGCATCTCAGTTATCCGAGGACTTGGGAGAGACTGCTGCAGAGTCCAGCTGAACTCTCCAACCAGAAACCCCTCAGGACAGGTCCTTCCTCAGGTCTGGAATCTGGAAAACACTTGCCTTATTCACATTCCCTTCAAATGACCTGCAAGATCTGGCTCCAAGGCTTACCTCTCCCCTAGAGTTTATTTCTCCCCCAGAAAGAGAAGTTAAGTGAGTTCAGGAAATGTTTTTTATTTTGAACATGGTTCTATTTCCCCATTTACTACGTGAATTCTCTATGCAAAGCCAGTGCTGTATCTATAAATATGGGGTTTTTTACTGAATTTGATGGGATAACTCAACATTTCCTGATCTGGCCCAAGTCCATCCTTCAAAATACCATTTTCCTTGTGGCTCCCTGCGTTTGAGGTTTTTTGCTTTGTTTCTGTTTTCTAAGGGACAAGGATGAAACACGCTGAAACCTGAACCAGACACAACTCTGAGAGCTGCTGGTGTCAAAGAGGTTTGGCACCAGATTTGTATAAAGATTACTGCAGTGTTTACTGACTGCTGTGCATTTTGGATCAGGCCCTTGAACTCAGGATGCTTTTTTCCAAAGGAAGCTGTTCAGGGTTATTTCTGGTAGGAAACAGAAAGGGAGCTGCAGTGGTGAATTATTGGCATGACATTACTCCTGGGACCCCAAAAAAGAAATCCTATTAAAGAGAGTCCTTGTGATCTCATCGCTGTGTGTTTCATGACTCTTCCAAGAGGCTCTGCTAAAGTCATTCCCAGAAAATTTCCCCTGGAAAGGCTCAGGGGAGAAAGGGGCTGCATCACCCTCTGGTCTGTTTAGCATTTACTGCCTCTGGAAGCAGGAGGGGTTTTTTCCTACAAGCAGCAGCACTGTGTAAAGAAGCCTGGAGATTCCTGGAGGAGAAAGCCAAGGCAGCCAGGATGCAATATGGCCCAGCTTGGCCCTTCCCGGGGAGCTCTCAGGTCACAGTGCACCTTCACGTGGACACTGCTGACACTGGCACAGTTCTGTCTGACAGACACAGTCAAAAGCCACAGTGTGAACGAGGACACCCCACACTAAACGCCTGAAATCTTAAATAATCACGAGAATCCCTAAGCAGAGGGTCAGAGAGAGCCATCTCTAAGGTAAGGCCAATATTAATTTTTATGGAGGAATCCCAAACCAAGGCACTCCCTAACAATTAACAAGGAGATTTTAATGAAGGTCTCCTACACAAAGAGTTCCTGGGATAAGAACCCTGCTCTGTTCTGCTCTAACCCCTCTGGATGTTTCCTGTCCATTACAGAACCTGGGTACTGATCACATTAATTCAGCAATTGTAGGAAATTAATTCTCACCAAGATGTGATCTGGAGTCACTCATCCTTTCTCACTCCATTACCTTTTCTCACTCTTTTAAAGCACATCAGCCACAGTAAAGTCAGAATTTTAAAACCACTCTCCTTACTACTTGCACAGTCAAATTCAAGCCCAGGGCACTCCCAGACCCTGGAAATAGTGGGGGGAAGAAAGAATAACAGCCTCACCTGAGCCTGCTCCAGTGCTCCTTTGAAGGCTCCATTTTAAATCCACAAACCCAACCCGTGCAGTAAGGGACAGGTTGGTGGGCTGGAACACCAAAATTTGAACAAGACAAGTATAGGTCTCAAAAGCACAGTAAGACAGAGCAGGATGAAAAAGAAAAGAGCTTTTCCAAAACAGTGAGTTCATGTCATTACCAACTGCTCTGGTATCTTGAACAGCAGAGAAATCCCAATAATTTTATCAAGCTTTATATTCTGTCAGATTAAGAAAGTCACCCACTGAAGAAAAACGGCATAGAAAGAAAAATGTTTAAAGCTAAGATCGTTATTAAATTACATTCCATATATATAATCAGCACTATGCTTAAGAGCCACACAAATGCTGCAGCTTTACAGATTGATATCAGCACGAGGGCTTGGGCTTTATTTCACTTTCACACAGTTACAAAGGTGAAAGCCAAGAGAAGCGTTTTTGGCTGCTCAGAACTGTTGCATCACTGTTCCATACAGTTGTAGATGAAGTCCCCGTTAGAAATAACTTTTCCTCTACACATTTAAAAGGTACCTGCAATGTTCTGTACAGAACCCTTGACAAGTAGAAGAAATCAATTTATTTCTGCCCAAGTTTCCTCTCCCCACAGTCCCAGGCTAGGCTAGGCTGGGATGACCCCTCAGAACAGGTATTAGCAAAGAGCTCCTTCCCCTTGACCTCTCCTGTGGGGCTTCCCCTCCTGTCACAAGCAGAATTCCCTGACTGGCACTGAAATGGTGACATCAAGTCAAGAACAACTTGAAAAGTAAAGGAATTTAGCAACCAAATATTCAGTGTTTTCTGCTGTTGGGGTTGTTTTTTGTCAATACTTAACACTATTAATATCAACATATCAGACATAAATAACCTTCCTTAAAACCTCCCTTGTCCCTCCAGTTAAGATTCCAGAGCACTGAGTATCTCCAGCAAACACAACCACACTTCCAGGAAAACATAAGTAAATTCATATTTATGGTATTTTCAACACACAAGCAATACACTTTTTAAAAACCGTAAAACAAACACAAACATACATCTTAGAGGCTTTCATAATAAAGAGGCAACTTGGGTCAACCTCAAAAAACAAGCAAACAAACAAAATTTAGGGGCAGTCTTTTGCAAGTCATTTCAGCCACAGGTCTGCTCCATGGCTGTCTGCACAAATTCTCCATAGTGTAACTCCTCTTCTCATGGAATGAGCACCAGTTTTACAGAAACTGACTCAAACAGTGCTGGATTCCAGCTCCATCCCCATCCTCTGCAGAGGGTTAGTGCAGGGAAGTGAGAGAAGTTTTCTCTTCATTTGAAAATCACCCTTTCTCTGCAATTTAAATTAAAAGAAGGGACAAAAAGAAGTGTTTCATGCAAGGAAATACAAAGCAAGATATAAAATACACTCAAACTAATAAAATCAGATCCATCTCTAGCTGTGAAATTGTAGTTTCCCAGTTCAGCCTGGATTTTGCCTTGCGGCTGCCATACAGAGCCCTCTGAGTGCACCTCCCATAGCATGATTTGTGAGACACGTCAGGGTTAGGAAAACTGGCCTTTATCCCTTCCTTGGGATTCTTTTTCTCTTCTTCTCTTCCTCTTTTTTTTTGAGGGGGGAGACAAATTTCTCAGTGCTGCCAGTGTCGGGGGCAGACGTGGGGAGAGGGAAAAGCAGGAAAGAAAGGATAAGGATGTAGTTCACGAGGGTTAGAAAGTCCCAACAGGACAGAATATTCTTGGGCTGCTCCATAGGCATTGTCTGAAGGGTTTTTCCCTCTGGTAATCTGTTCCTTCCGGTGAGAGCGCTCCATACGTGAGCTTTGCCTGCAGCTCCCTTCCCATCCCATCAGGAAAGATGATATATCCTAATACTTCCATGATATATGGCAAAGAGCCGCTTTCAATTTCCAGTCACCATCCTCACTCCTGCCCAGATGCTGACTGGAACTTCTTCTGAAGATGTGCATTTTTATTTCCTGGGCTGGGTACAAAGGAGGGAAGCTCCCAGAAGTGAACTTTCAGGGGGATTTAAGCAATGGCTCTAAATTACAGCTGAATGGAGGGACCTTCTGATAGAAACCCGGCACTAAATCACCTCCCAGACATCCCTGAGGCCACTGCGAGAGCAGAGGAAGGTGAAATTTCTTACCAGGAGCAAAAGTTACAAAATATTAAGCTGAGAAGTGAGGCAAAGGAGAATACTAGGGAAATAAATGGAAAATTTCATCTGGACAGAACAGTCCATTTGTGAAAATGTCACGATTTGGAGAATGTCTGTATTTAGGAGAGAAAGAAGAGTGAGGAATCCCTCTACTTTTTAAAAGACAATTCTTGGCAAGGCTGTCTCATTGCGCAGGATTTTGTCTTGCCTTGCTACCCCACCTCTCGTAGGAAAATACAACCAGTTGTAGCCATCACTCTGCCTATTTCCACCCTGTGGAAGGCACAGAGGAATTTTGCTTTCAACTCTTGCAGTGTGAGGAGTGCAGTGCTCTTGGGATTACTTCAGCACAGTTCAGACTCTTGTTACTTCTGTAAATTCATTTCCAGCATGGCAGGGATTTTCCCAGACTCCCAGTGCTCAGACTGACACCAGGATCCTGTATCCAAAGAGAAGAAAGTGCTGAGACATTTATTCCAGCCGGGGCTGCACATCACCTCGAATCTCAGCCTAACACTACCAAGGTGCAGAGAGTGTCTGATTTTCTGTAAGGAAACACCCCTAGCAGCTCCCAGTGCCCAGATTCCCTGCTGGAATGAGCCCGAAGTGAAGAACAAGGTCATCCCTGGGAAGGAGAGCAAGGCAGGCACGAACTGAAACACCAGATCTGAACGCGCGGATGTGACGGATGTGATCCCAAACACTGTTTCATTTCAGCTTCACATCCTTTCTTCTTCCACTGACTCCTGCTCACAGCTGCTCTTATTAGAAACAGTCAAGAGATGCTATTTAAAAAAAATATACCTTGAAAAAGGCACTGGTTTTCTTTCCCCTTTGTTTCTTTCACATAATGTGCATGCCTTAAAAGATTACCATCAGAATTCTCATAGTCACTTCCATCCAATTCCAATTAAACTGTCATTAAAAAATGTTCATTTTGTCATTCACTGTTTTCCTGAGAAGCAAGAGCAACAGAGTTAAACTTACAACACATCCAAAATCCATATTTGTACAAGAAATACAATCCATTCTTCCTGACCTGCAATAATTTTGCAATATTGCAAATATTGAAACACCTTAAAATTTGGGAACACATCCATTTGTTAATTTATTATTTAAAATTAGCCAAGCAATTTTTATAACCCTTTTCATGACCTCTAGCTAACAAATGACTTGTTACTAACCCTTCAAACTTTCCACACAATTAAAAAATGATTAACAACTGATGAATGGGCTACAATTGAAGAAATTAGGTTGCAATTAAGAAGACATTTAAATGAATGTTTAAAACTACTTGGATTATAATTAGAACCAGATCAACTACGAAGGTCCCTTTTGAGTGGTGTTCTCGTGGCATCAGAGATAATTCAGCCAATAAAGCTGAATTTAGTGGTCACTATTGGCACTGTTGGTGCATGGCTAAAACCCTCCCAAAGGATTAACTGAGCCTGCTAAAGCCAGAGGCTAAGCCTAAAACTGACCCCAGGCTCAGCCTTTAAGCTGAGCCTTGTCAGCGTGGACCTTTCAGAAGCAAAATTGCTGCATTTCCCTTGAGACCATCTCAGTGTTTCACCCAGAAAGGATCTAAGAAATACGATGACGTGGGACTAGATGAGACACCAGAACCCTTGGATGTCTCTAGGACACAGCACCAGAGCCTCTGCTCAGCCAATGTCACCAAGTCCTTGAGCCACCAAAGTGGGGTTTTAGTCACGGTGACAGAATGGGGCTGAAAGCAAAGGAATTCCACTTTAAGTGCTGACAATGTATTATTATTATTATTATTATTATTATTATTATTATTATTCTCATCTGCTCTGCCAATCTCAGCCCTATCTCAAGTCACTCAAAGAAAAGGATTTCCAATCTTTTGAGGGGCTGGACACCAATTCCAAATGGCTCCAGGTAGTTTAGAAAAATCTCAGACAGGAGTTAAAACTTAACTGGCTCCAAAATTTAAAAGCTGTCCCTCACTCTAAAAAAACTTACCATCAGTATTTATTCAGTTTACCGTCTATGCACAGCAACTGCTCTGCACAAAGGCAGTAATTACTAAACTCAAGGCAAATGTAGAGACTCACGTGACAAAGCTTTGGGCTCAAACAGAAAACTACACAGAACAACAGCTAAGAAACACACAAAGAAAACCAACCATTTTCATAATGTTCTTGAAAAAGTAACCAACTGCTGTTAGCACTCACAAGAACTGTGGTCTGTGTTTGGCCTTGTGGTCATTCCTCGTGGATGTTCCACCTGGCCCATTGCCCCTGACCAAACATCACCTTTTCCTGCACTCACGTTTCCATCACAGTTGCTTCTCCCTCCTTCGCCCTCGAAAGGAAATGACATCCTGCTTTTAATCAAATTATTATTCCCCAAGACTTCATCTCCTGTGAATCCTCTCCCCTTTTTCTGCTCTGGGGGCCCAGCCAAGCCTTTCTTTTGCATTTTGCTCAGCACCCAGCCAGGCCCCACCAAGCAGCAGGAAACATGACTGTTCCCACAGCAGGCACCCGAACCCAGCTCCTCACAAGCTATCCAACAGCTCAGGAAGGGTAACACAAGTGAAATTAGGGATTTGTTGTCACCTCAGGATCTCCAGAGAGACAGAAGAGCTGAGGAAACACCACCAGAGCCAGCTGCCCACAGGCACTGACCAAGAAGCAGGTGACCAGCCCACAGTTGCCTCTGGAACTGCCTTTCCACAGCCACTGGGAAAGATCTGATCCATGTAATTCCTAGTATCTCACTTTTTGGTTTGGATTTTACTTCTTCAGGACACAGGTTCTTTCTTACATACAAAACCTATCATATTGAAACATTAATTAGCTCATTACGATGCCTGGTAAGTGAGGGGACAAGTGTTGAGATGATTTCCAGGCACTTGGAGCCTGTGCTGGGGCTGCACACCCGACACAGCTCTCAGGCAATTCTTCCTGCATGCTTTAAAAACTGAGGCTGAATACGCACACGATGCATCCAGGGAACTCCACAGCCTCACCTGCACCGAGCTGAATTCAGACCTCGCTGCAAGTACCCTCTCCCATCCTCAGGCTTGTGCCACAAAACTGAAATAGCAGCTATGGGGGTTTGCCCAAACAGGAAGATTTGCACACTTGAAACAACAGAGAAAGCTCTATAAAGGAGCTGCAGACCAGACTGAGGTTTGATTTGGAGAAGCTGAATCCTAAAATGGAATAAAGCAAGGGGTGATCTATAAACTAGCACAAACGGGCATTTCCAGAGAAAATGGAAACCAGTCAGGACAGGAATATTCATGGATGAGTTAATTCATGCATTGGAGGAAGAAAAAATTTAACTGTGCTAGGCAGAACAAGAAGAGAAACTCAAACTCTCTGCTGTCCCAGACCTCTTAGAAATAGCATCAGCAGCCCTTCTCTTCCCAGAGGTTTCAATATTCATCAAGTTCATTATTAAACTGCAAAGGGTAGGTGGGAAAACAAAAGTGTGACCCTGTGAGACCAAATCCAGTGCTGCTGCAAAGCCTGTGGAGTGGTTCCAGCTCACGCTAGGCCTGAGCTGAGCTCCCACCATGCACTGTCCCTTCTGATGTCAAGTTGATGGATTACAACTTCCTAATGCAGGACTGATGCATTATGACATCCTAATGTCGGGACGATTGATTGTGACTCTTTTTTAAGTATGGCTTACTAGGCAATTATTGACACCACCCATGCATTAGAGCCCTAATTCAGCACAAAGGGCTGACAGGCCAGTGCTGGGGGAAAAGATTAACCTATTCCAAATTTTATAGATCAGGGTGAGACAGGGCTTGTTCTGGGACAGGGCCACCCTCTCATTACAGGCCTTCGGAGACAGCAAAACCTAAACAGTTTATGCCACATCTCGAAGAAAATTGCTTTATCCCTTCACCTCTAAGTGGATTCAGACGCTGCCAGTTGACTTGGGAGTGCTTTGGGGTCAGTGCACACACGCCGGAACATGGAGAGGGAAAAAAATCCAAAGAAAGGAAAGAGAGAGGTAAAAGCCAACGCTGTCAGCTCCTACCCTCCAACATCTGTGAATAATGGAAGTGCGGAACCCAGGCTGGGAGTGGGGAGGTGAAGGGAGAAAGGGATGCTTGTAACAGTGACAAACAAGTCTAAGGGGACTTCTCTGCTCTCAAATGTCACTGGGGGAAGCAGACAGGAGACGGGGGAGGTAAGGAAGAGAGAAGGTCACGGCTGTAATACCCAGAGTGAGTGGACAATCAAATGTTTGCAGCTGGGCTAGGAAATGGCAATCCAGTTGCAGAGCACATCTGGCTCCCTTGCTGCGCCATGGGGCCACCTGGTTTTAATCATGCTGGGATCACCTTTGAAAAACAGACTTAATCATAGGCCTAGTCCTAGCAATAGTGTTACATCCAGACTTCTCTCCAAGGGGGGCAGAGGGCGGGAAGGGGGGAGAAGATGAGTTAAAAAAAAAATTTGCTCAATCAAGCCTGAAACTTTGTCAACAATTTCCTCTTTGTCAGGTTAAAGGGAATCACTTTTGATTTTCTACCTCTTTGCATCTGATTCCTGCTTAGCTTACACTTTCTTTGTTGTTATTTGGACAGGTCACATGTGCGGGTGCTAAAGAGCACAGCAAGCAGAGAAGCAGCTATTTAAGGAGTCACTGGCTTTCCCCCACCTCCTCCCACCACAGAAATGGACTTCGGATTACAAGGTCCTACACCTTTCCTGATAGTCTTCAGGAACCCAGCTGGGGGTGCCACGAGGACAAGCTTCCCCTGGCTCAAGAAAGGCCCCAATAGCTTCATCCTTCACCATAATGGTGAAAACAAAAGTCTGCCCAATCCACACTCAGAGGTAGCAGACATCAGGTTCAGAACAGCAAAACCAGCATCTCCTTTCCTGGAGCCCTGATAAATGGTGGCACTCATTGCCATTGGTTTGACAGACACTGAAAGCTGACACAGATACAGGATGAGATCAGAAAAAAGGGAGAGGAGGAAGGGATCAATCTTGATACCAGAGTATCCAAGAGGCAGAGACAAAGGTATTGGAACCACAAAGTCCATGAACACAAATCAAACTTTGAATTTGTGCTGATGAGTCACTGGAGGTGAAAAGCAGCTTTATGAACAGCAGGTTCACAAAGCCAACGTTTCAGCCTAATTTCTTTCCCTTCATATAGAGAGAAAACTGAAGTTACTTCTAGGTAACTCCTGCTTGAGCAAGGAGATGATCTTGAAGATCCCTTCAAACCCAACCCAAACCCATTCTGTGATTGTAGTTTAAAAAAAAAAAGAAATGCAAAGAAGGATTCTTCAGGCTTGCAGATGTCCTCACAAATCCTCAGTCCAGTTCCTTAGAGCTCAGTCTGGACTGCAGGACTGGAGATTCAAGTGTGCAGGGACATTTTACACCTTCTGCCAATGCAAAGGAAACCTCAAACCTTCAGTCCCACTTACCAAATACTTCAAGTAAGTAACCCTTCTGCTAGGGGTAAGGTCAGATCATGGATAATCTTCAGTGCATGTAGTTCATTTTGTCACAGATACTGGGGTTAGATTCCCTGCAATGCTGCAGCTGCTTCACACTGTTGTCATGCTGCAAACGAGCTTTAAACTCTGCTTAACCACACCGACCACAAGTTGGTTTATATCTTATTAGAAAAATGACTTAATTTCCGGTGTAATCTTGTACAGGAGCTCAAATCTGCAACAGCAACAGCGTCAGTATTGTAATATAATCTGGAAGTATCATAATAAAAATAAACATAGTCAAAGAACATTTTACAAATGTTAATTATTACTAGGGGAGAAAATCCTGTCAGACAGGTATGTGATAGTAATAGTTACCTTATTTTACAGGCAGAGAAACTGAGCCAGAGATTAAGAAGTTAAGTGACTTGCCCAAGGCCATGAAGAGAAGCAAAGTGAGAATAAGGACTAACAAGCAGGAATTCCCAGCAACCCTGCAGGCTACACAAAGACCTTTTCTATCCACCTTTTCCGCAATTCCCAAATCAGTTCCACTTGATTCCAATGGCTTCAGATAAGATTTTCTGATAAGGAGACCTGCCTGACAGAGAATACATTTGGAGTGTGCAACCAAGATTTCAAGAGTTACCTTGATTTTTTAGGAGCTTGGCTGCATTCTCTGTTTCAACTTTAGCTTGGAAGTAGCGTAAGGGCATTCAAAATGTCTCAATGCAGCAAAAAACCCCAAAGGTTTGGTTTCTCTGTCCCTGACTAGCAAAGCCCTGGAAGCAGCCCGGGAACAGCCAGGGTGTCGCAGCAGCCAGCGGATCGCGCCAGTCTCGTTCTCTGTACTGAAGGTGTCCCCCATCCCAGCTGCTGCTGCACTGTGAACCGATGGGAAGGGAAGCCAGGACTGCTCCCGTGGCTTGGAAAGACAAGGCTCGCTGTGCCACCTGCAGGGCTGGCTGGAAAAGATGCCTCTCGTAGGGATTAGCACTGGCTCCAAGGCGGGGGCCACTGTTTCCATGCAGGACAGAGTAGCCTCGCAGCAGCTCATTAGCGTGGTGGGCAAGAACAGAACACGGACTAGAGAATGATCCTGTCTCGTTCCATTGGGTGCTTTCACTCCATTCCTGCCTGCGCTCACCTACCTGGAAAATTTATGTTCTGTTGAATGGGGGAAACTGAAAAAATAACCACAAATGAGAATCAAATCCAAGCTATGCAGTTTACATACATGTTCTGTGGAACCTCTCCTACCTCTACCTACCTGTTTCCCCCTGCACTGAGCTGCAGCTCTTCACCAGGACTCTCTCATTATATTTTACTTCTGATTTAATGCAATTATCTCCCCATAATTAGTTACTAATGCATCTCCAAATGCACACCTTTACCCTGTGTTCTGCTGCATCAAATGACCAGAACAAAGGAGTTCAGGAGTTGGCCTAACTATACCTAAAACTAATCTAGGAAAAGATCAAGGTTTGGCAGGAAGGTTCAAAATACACGTTCCGTTTTAGCTGAGGCCTTCTTTGCCTTCTTTATTGGTTGTGAGAACCTGCAGTGCAGGACAGCAGCAGTCAGAAGCTGAGAGAGATCTATTAAGTCATTGTGCCTTCACTCATGCTGATCTCTGCTGGACAGGCTCTCCAGAATAATGAAGTCCTCTTTATTTGATGCTTCTGCCAACACACGCTTATTCCCCACCACCCTGATTGCTCCTGCTTTCTGCAGCGTGCTTTAAGTGTCCCAAGGGATGGGGGTTCTACCACTTTCACTAAAAAATCATTTACACAGCCTGGTAGATCCAGCCCCTGGGGAGGCTTTTTTATTGTGTTTGGTTTCAGTGAGAGCCTCGGAGGTGTCAGTCAGTGATTGATTATTGTTTGTATTGTGGTAGCACCTACAGGCACCCGCTGAAACTGCAGACCTGCTCGGAGGTGCTGCCGAGCCCCAATTCCTGCAGGAAGGACAGTTCAGCTAAGCAGAGGCACAGGGAGAGAAAATGATTTGCCAAGCCCAAGCAGTGGCCCATAAAGGCAGTGAGGAGTGCAAAGAAGCTGCTCTAAACCTGAGTCAGTTCCTGCACTCCCACCTGGGCACAACATCCAGAACAGCACCTCCAGCATCCAGGTGATGTGTGCAGGCCCACAGGAGTTGTTCTGATGTAAGTACCACAAAAAATAATTATGCTAAACAATAATGCTATAACAACCAAACCCCATTAGGGCTGAGGGGGGTTTTACTGGGCTCCAGTGCTGTGGCAGAAGCCATGTGCACACAGGGTAAAGCTCCACTGCTGGGTCTTCCCTCAAGCCATGGGGAAAACAGGCAGAACTCTGAGGACAACAGCAGAAATGAAGAAAAATAAAGTAGGCATCAAAGGTTAAGCCACCAGATGAGGTTGCAGGAGATGGTATATTATGTGATCTTCTTGTATTTTAATTTAGTTCTTCCCTTCCCACTTTAAACAAATCCTCTTTTTTGGACACCAGTGGCCTCTTCCCATTTATCCTCAGACAAAGTTTGCTGTGAGAAGCAGCACCGGGACAAAACCATCATTCCAGAGCTAAAACAAATCATTTGCTGACTCCTCAGATGGTGAGAGGGACACTGGTATTAAGATCAAGGTTAACACCTTCATTCAACCAGCTCTCCATTCAGCTGGGCAATCACTCAACAGCCCAGCAAACAGAACCCAACATCCCATTGATTTCAGGACTTTCTTCCTTCCCTGTGCAACTCTTAGAAGCACAGAAATACAGCTCTGTGTCTGAAGAGTACAAAAATTACTATACTGTGGCATCTGTTAATCTGATGGGTGGTTAAAACAGAAGCTAGAACTTGAGATGCATAAATAACTGATTTTGTATTTTGCTTGCATTATAGAAAAAAAAATAAAGAAAGAGATTAGTTGGGCAGCAGCCCAAAATAAACACTATTTTTTCAGATTTTTTTCCAGCGAACTGAAAAACAGAACGACGTAACATTTTGGCCTCAAACAAAACATTTAATTTGACCCAAGAAAAAACACTTAAAAATAACACTGAAGTTAATTCCTAAGTTTCTCATTTGAAACAAAAATATCAAACTGCTCTTTTCCCCCAGTGTTCTGACTAGGTTCAAAAACTGGCAGTAGGGCACATGGTGTCTGCTTTAACCAATGGATTTTAGCACCTGTTTTTGACATACTTCATTTGACCCAAATCTGTATTTCCTGAGTGGGAAAAGAACAGAAGAGATTTGGGCTGAGTGACTGCACTTTGGTGAGTACAAACTGCACTGGAAGTTTTCTAATCATGAGATCTCCCATTTCCCAAGAGCATTCTCAGTGTCCCTCAGAGCATGGACAACCAGAGAACATGAGGATCTCATCAGGAGATTAAAGCTTCACCTCTTGTGTCAATATTAGATCAAACTGGAGAGGACACAGACTTACAAGACACAGAGTGCCATTTAGCCTGAAAGTTTGAGCAGGACAGAACGTGAGGAAAAGGATGCTTTTACTCCAGAAGCACCTTGAGACAATGTACGCAGTCCCAGCATATGCCACCATCACTTCGACTCTCCCATCTCATTCCTGAGGCATGTTTATGAGGCTGAGAAAAGCCCACCATAATCCACGGGCTGTCTAAAATATCCACAAGAGCCCTCCCGAGTCACGAAGATGACAAATGTGTGTCCAGCCAGGACTGCTCTCCAGTGCTTCAGTTTCAGCAGCTCCAAATGAGCTCTCAGAGCATCGTGACCCGGTGAAGCCAAATCGTGCGTCCCTTGAGACCTTCTCATTCCTTTCTCGCTCCCCCTCGGCCCCCTCATCAAAAAAAGCCCGGAGTACGTGCGTCATTCTGACACATTCCCTTCAGGAAGTGATGGGAAGAGGATAGATTTTCTTCCTCCTAATGCCCTGGCTGTGTCCCTGCAGCACGAGGTCCCCCATTCCCACACTAACAGGCCTCCTGTGCGACGGGGCCGCGGGTAACCCGAGGAGCCATGACCAATGTGATGTCGGATTAGCATCGCCCGGGGACACTGTCAGCAGCCTTCTGCTGGGCTCTTTAAGAGAATATCCTGCTGTGATTCACAACAAGTCCTGTGTTCCAGAGACCAGAGATCTCATCCAGCAAATTAAAAGCGCTACAGTGAATTGCAGCGTTCCTGCTCGGAGCTCTCCCGGGGACTGACCTAAATGGTGTGTGCTCTACCAAGGGTAAAAGCCACCTGCTACACAGAGCCTGGCTGCAGAGCACTGAGACCCACCTGTGACCACGAGGGACACGAGGGACTGGGACTGCAGGGCTGCTGCTCAGCTTCTCCGTGGTTTGGCAAAGTTTGGTTCAGCACAGCAATTTGTCTCAAGCATGTTGAGTCACGTATGAGTAACTCTTCAATATGTTCTGCAGTATTCTCTGACACATATTTGTTATCTTAATTACTAATTAGAAAAAGCAGGGTGACTCACTCACACCATGGACTGGGGAGACCACCGGTTTGACCAGCCTTGCTAGCTGTGTGCTGTGCTGGGAGTTGTGTGCACGGCTGGCTGGGAAGGAACTGCAGCAAAAGCCTGCTCTGCAACTGCCTCCTTCAGCTGTGACAGACACAGCACCAGGGACCCAGCCAGGGACAGAGCAGCGACCTGAAACTCATGGAAATATTCTGAGTCACACAATGGGTCAGGTTGGAAGGGACCACAGTGGGTCACCTGGTCCTCCCTGCTCCAGCAGGGCCATCTCAGAGCACAGAGGATAGGATTGTGTCCACACAGCTCTGCAACATCCCCAGGGAGGAGACCCCAGAGCCTCTCTGGGCTCTGCTCAGGGCCGGGCCCTGCCCAGGGCAGCACTTCTGCCTCCTGGGCAGGGCAATTGCCGGGCTCAGACCCTGCCCCTGGCTCTGGGGGCCCTCGCCCCGGAGCAGAGCCCGGGCCCTGCCCTGAGCCCTCCCTGCAGCCAGGGACAGCCAGGGCTGAGGGCCCCTCTCAGCTGGGGCTCCTCTCGAGGCTGAGCAGCCCCGGCTCCCTGGGCCTTTCCTCATAAGAGAAATGCTCCAACAGTACTCCATGAGTAAAACCACTCAGCAATGGATGAAGGAGTGCAGGAGTGATTTGCATTTCTGCTTGATGAATACCATAGTGTCAGAGAAAAAAGTTGCCTCTCAAACAACAGCACAAGGGGCAGGGGGAAATAAGGAAGAGGTAATTGCTTTCATGGGAATACACCAAGAGCACAGGGCTTAACTCCTTTTCTTGTAAAATGGGGTTTGTATGTCCTCACATGTCAGATCTGCGGGTTTGCATCTCCTTGGGAAGTGAATGCTGAATGCAACACTGGCGATTCCTTCCCTTTTGGCCAAAAGCACGGAATGCCATTAACTGCACCACTCTGGGCGTTCGCTGTAACAGCAGCAAACCACTGAAAAACTTCCCTCTAAAACAGGCCCTGCTCAGTCTGAGGGAGCCAACGATATGCCAGCCCAAGGTAATGTGTGCCTCCAAACACGTTTTGATTACACCAAAAGAACAGGAACACTCAGCTGTGCCACGGCTCCTCCTTTTTTCTCCCTCCGGCCTCCCACGTTACAGATTAAAACAAGAACGCATCTGGCATTTACGGAGCGTCAAAAACTTCTCCGAGACCTCCTGGAACAAACAGCCCCTCGGAGCTGCTGATATGTATCCAGCCCTGTGCAAGGGGTCAGACTTAGGAACTGTCAACAGCTTCCTAATGTATGCTCTTTCTCCGGGAAAGGGGGTCCCAGGTTTTATAGCCTAATAGATTCGTTAATCGGAACACACACAGGCTGGGACAGCCACTGTTTGTTTTCTCTGACAAGTTTGGCATTTTCCTCCTGGGAGCCAGGAAGCTTTAAAGGCATAGGACTCTCTCACTTTAAGTGGACAAGAAAACCAGTCTGGACAAACTGAGACATGTCATTGTGGCTGCTTAATTCTGAGCCAGAAGTGCCGTTTTAGAGTTTACAACAACATCAATGTCAGGGCAAAGGAAATTAAGTTCCCCTCCCTCTCCTCCCCTGATAGCTCCATTTTCTCCAGGCTTTCACCCCTGTACCTCAGGACAGTCAGGCCCATCAGAGGCCCAATACACATGACCATGCTGATAATGATGTTCCCATCAGGAAGCTGTTTCAAAGGGAGTGCTCCAAGCAAAGCAAGCCTGCCCTGCGTGTGGTGGCAATGTGCCACCAACTGCTTCTGTTCACTCGTGACAGCAGCTTAAAAACCAGAAACATGAAATGGCAAACACAGCGAGCAAAACTTCTAAATGAAACTACACCCCTTCAAATCAGCAGCTCTGCGATGTAGACTCCGCCATCAGAGTAAGGACCTACTATAAATAACTCCCAGACAATCACAAAGGGGAATTCCAAGTGTTTCCAAGGCAGTGGAGCCCAGCCACTAAAAATAAAAAGTATCTTAAATCCTAGAAGCTGCCATAATTTATTACACTTTAATGGCCTGGACGAGACAAGAAAATTGTACTCTTAAGATTTTATGCCATCAAGAAGGAGGAATCAACGGGAGGACTTCAGCAAAAATAATTTCAGCCTCTTTTCCTCATGTCTTGCTCAACCCTCTCCTATGAAATCATTCCAGCACCAGGAAGGCTGCAGGGACCCTCGCTGTGTTCCTGGTGGAAAACAACCATCACAGTCCACGGGCAGTGTCCAGCTCAGCACTGGACTCATCCCCAGGCCACTCACTCCCACCAGGGAAGCGAGTGTTCAGCACTTCTCCTGTTTCTCAGAACTCTTCCTAAGCACCTGCTGTAAGGCACTGCCAGACAGTTTCTGGGGACAGACGGATCTTCTGGCACTTACAGCGGTCTGAGGCCCTGCTCCGTGGGCATGCCTCCATTCTTCCTTCATGCTATTCCTCTGTCCTTCCTCCCTTTGACTGCAATTCTTGGTTTCTACAACCTCCTCTGGCTTTAGTACTGACTCTGGCTCTAGCACAGCTATTAAAACACTCCACGATGGGAACGGCCAATATTAAGGAAAGCAAAGGGGTGCTTAGTCCAACAGTGATACCTCGCAGGAAGAACGCTCCATTATCCTTCTTTAGAATGGGAACTCACTTTACCTAGAAGTTTTAAGCACAGCACACACACCCATGCCAAGTCACAGGGGCATTTCTGCTGTCACCGGCTGGAGCAGGGCTTGTATCTTGCTGAAGTCAAAGCATGTCCCATTGAAGTTACAATGAAACAGTGTGCTTAAGTGCTTTGCTGAATCAGAGCCATCGTAACTATCCATTAGGCTTTGATCTGGTTAATGTTTGTCCAAATATGGCCCCACAGCGGGAAAGCAATGAACCATTATTAAAAGAAGGAAGAACAGCTGGAATTATTTTAGTGTACAACTACATGCACAAACACACAGCAAGTAACAGACTAAAAAGCTGTTCTTGTTATTCCTCGAATTATTCTCCTCTCATTCCCTGAGTTACAAAACTATTAATTAGGGTCTTATTTTTGTTCCACCCCCTCCCCCTTAATGCACTCAGTGCTCATCCAATTTACACAGAGTTTATCTTGGCAAAAAAAGAAAGGGAAGGAGAAGAATCTCTGAACGGGGGTGGAGGGGGGAAAGGTGTTTGTTTGAGGGGAGTCACCACAGTCATCACTCAGTCACAGTACAAGAGAAGAAGGAGAAAGACTAAGGAGGGCTTAACTCTTCATGCTATTTATACACCAGAGACATGGGTTGTGTATCACTGAAAGGTAACTGAGCGCTTGCCTCTTCTTCACTCACACAATCTATTCTATTTCTTGACCAAAAAAAAAAGCTGGCCCATTCCAGTCTAGTGTCTTGACAAGCAGGTTCATTGCCAGAATACGTAGAAAGACAAAATGAGGAAGAGCTGACTCCCCCCACGACAACAAGCCAGAGCTAACACAGGGTCCGTGCTCAGTGAAGTCAGTGACTATTCCTCTTTCTGAACACTCCTTGCTGCACCTGAGGTTACAGAACTCGTGCAGGGCATCAGTCACCTCTGGGCTGTTCAGGATGAGCTGGGGTCACCCAGCACCACACGCCCCTCTCCTGCAGGCCAGCACTGGCTAAGAGAGGAGCCAGACCCACCTCCTGGCATGAGGGCAGCCCCAGCACTTCCAGCTGATGGACTGCAGCAGAATGCCACCATTATTTTCTAAATCTTCCTGAGCTCTGCCTCTGATGACAGGGCTTGAGGACTTCACTTTGCCATTGCAAAGATACCGTGTGTTCTGTTTGGACAGCAGAGGTTTAAGAGATAAGCAAACAGACTTTGTGGCATGTTCTGATTAGAAAACACAAGTAAAAAGGCTCTCTTGATCTGCCTGATTAGGCCATTATAAATAAGACAGACAAATCTGTTTCCAAACCAGTCTTCCATTCATCCACAAATGATAAAGAGCAGTTTTGCAGAGGAGCAGAGGACTGGCCATTTCTCCCGACATCAGTGGGGGCTGTGTGTCTGTGAGTGAAGGTGTGTGTGCACCCATGTGTGGGGATGTGTACTCGGGCCCCCAACAAGCTCCTTTTCCAAATGGAGCCTCCCAACACTGCTCCAAGCTCAAGGAAACACAAATATCAAAGGCAAGGTTAGAGTCAGTGTGAAAAAAGGAGCCGCTTGCCCTAAGTCTGGCATGGACAGGAGGCACCACCCTGCCCGTTTCCTGTTTTCCACTGGACACAGAGCAAGGAACTGCTGTGCCCTCGCCCAAATCCCATCCCAGCAGCCATGTTTCACAGGCACTGCCCTGGGATCGGAACCTCAGCACACGCAAGCCAGGACAAGCTCGGAACAAAGCCAGGAGGGACACAGGCATTTCCCAAAGCTCAGGACCTGTGGCCAGGGCTCCTGAGTGGGCCTGATGTAGCTGGAGTGGTCTCCAGCTACTCTGGTGACCAGGGTGGGAGACTGGGCCCTGGCAGCTGTAAAAGCAGCACAGCACCTCCCATTTCCCAGACTCAGCCCCACTCCCAGACTGAGGGAGCAGCACCACGTGTAGCGCCTCTGGAAAGGCTTCCGAAGCCAGAGGTACGAAGGGCTGAACATCCACATTACCTCATTCAAAGTTTGGATCCTGTCTCACCCTTTCAGGTACAACCACCCAGGCAATGCTGGCAGAGCAGACACCAAACCATTCCATCATCTGCCTGCACTGAAGGAAAAACAACCCTCAGGACTGCTGGGTTTGACACAGCTCTAGCTAAAGCAGATGGAAAAACTAGCAGACATTTCCAGAGGAACACAAGGCATTTCCTTATGCATCAGTCCCACAGTCTTGGTTTCACTTAAGTCAGTCTAATCTGGCTCATTTTCTGTCACAGGTTTTGCAAAAAAAATGTTTTCCCATTCAGATTACAAATTCTCATTTGCAAAACAGAACAATAAAACAAACTGGAAAGTCCTCTTCCTCTTTTCTAACACTATAGTTTATTCTAGTAACATATTTTTAGACCTGACACGTATATAAAAATATATGTTCCCAGAGGAATTTCATACCACTGTGCAATGGGAACTCGTTCGAGCATTTACTACTGACACACCCAGATTTATTGTTTCCCATGCTTGTCTATCGTTTATTTTTTGATGTAAAAAGAAAACAACCAAAACAAACCCATAAAATTAAAAAAGCAGGTATTTGTATGTTTGGCTAAAAATAATGACTTTTTTTTTAAGCTGTGCACTGATATAAGATTTATCTTCTCTGAATACAGTTTTTAGGCCAAGCCCTCTTCTTTTTATGGAGGCTTGATAAAAATCTAGATATGCCAGTATTTTTAAAACAATACATTTCTAGCTTCTTTTTGTGCTGCTGAAAACCTAGTGTGCATAGAAAATGAAGAATTTTCCCACAGAAATAGTCAGGATTCTCAAAACCACAAGATCTGATTACATCTGGACAGCTCTGAAGACCTTGATAAAAGATTTATATATGAAAGTCCAAAGTTTTGTGACATCTGTTCTGCCTTCAACCAAGTATTTTCAAACTTTCCCTCCTGATTCAGAGGGCTGAGCACGTCTGAAGGACAAGCTGTAGTTTTAACCAAAAACTTGGTAACAAATCTGATTTCAATGGAAAAAATTGACAAATATTTTGGAGGAAACATGTACACCAAGATGTTGTCTCAAGTCTTGATTAGATTTAGAAAGAGGGGATGGACAGAGGACGAAAGAAGGCAAGAAGGAGAGCAGGGAAGGCAGGAACTGACCACGGACACGAGGCTAAAACTAAGCCATGCTTCAAATCAAGCCTTTTTCTATCTGTAAAAACACAGGTGTGGAGCTCCTCTGCAAACCACACCCTTCATTCACCTGAACCCTCTCCCACAGAGAGGGAATTTTCGCTGTAACCCCGCTTACCCCTCGAGGCCTTTGGAATAGAGAACTGGATGTGCCCAGCTCCCCATCCGCTTCACCTTTGTACCAGTATTCCCGAGTGTATCTGTGAGTAGGAAGAGCATCTTTCTAGGAAGCATGAATTCCATATGCAAGATCTTAATTCAAAGGGAATCTGGCACCCTACTGAATGTCTCCTCCTGGCCAGGGCACCAGGTCAAGTACTGCAAGCTGTGATAATGAGGCTTGATTCTGACAAATCTGACCAGTAGCTGTTGTCATCCTGACTGCTTCTAAACCATCAAGAAGACACTGAATGACTTAGGCAGGGTTTATTTTTGGTATACAAATGTAAAGGAAAATGAAATTCAATGTCACAACGTCTGCCCCAGTCTCTGAGGAAATGTGACTTCAGAAGCACAGAAGAATCTCCCCAGCCCAGAACGTGCCTTCTCTAACCAGATTTCCATCTCTCAGTCACTCAGGTAGGCATTTTTCGGCTTTTCTTTTCTATTTTTTTTCAGTACAGAACCCTTAAAATTCCACCTTTCCTACTAAAGGCTTTCTGCCCTGAGGGAAACTCCTGTACTGAGTTGATGTGTCCATCACATCTCAGTAATTGAATACCGACAACAAGCAGCTGCCTCTGATGTCCCAACAGAGGGGACAGAAGGAAAGCGGGGAGTAGGAGACAGAACAGAGTGGGAATACTGACTGCAGCCCTTTTCCTCTGGCCCCCAGCACGTAAATCATGGAACATACCCTGGCTTCAGATCAGTTCCACCCTGTTTCCATCCCTTTGCAACACTCCCAAGCGGTGCCAGCAGGAACCAGCAGAGCTGTCACTGCCAGCCTCCAGGAGGGATGAGCTTCCAAAGGCTGCAAGCCCAGGAGGCTTTTAAAAGTAGCACACAGTATTCTGTCAGAAAGAGTCAAATGAGAGACAGCCTGGGCTAAGCTGGAGTGGTGTGTAAGACACCAGCAGTTCTGAGAAGGAATAAGCCAGGAAGAGGAGAAACCCATGGTGTTAAGGCCTTAAACTGGACGTGCAGACCAATTTCAGCTCTGTCACACGACCCCTGTGACATCAAGCACACAACTGACTGTTCTTCAGGCTTCCTATCTGTGAAATGGCAGCAAGAGTCTTACTTTTCTCTTTTCAAAATGTGTTTTTTCCATTTTTGAGGCCATCACTCATTCTAGGTGCATAAAACAGGAACCTGATCTTAGTTATGGATTCTAGTTGCTATTGTAATAACTTCGTATCATGGTGTGGGTTAAGCCAATGAAGAGACATTTGCCCACACTTACCCAAATTTGCATGGGCAGCTGATGGCTGCAATTCAGAGAGCTTTCCACAGGTAAGAATAGACTCTGACTGTGTGGATGCCTCTGTTGCCTCAGCACTAAGAGCTGCACCCTAAGAACACTGAAAATAACGTCCACTATGCTACTCAGAGTGGCATTGTTCAGTATAGCAGCAGCAAAGACATACAGAAAAAGAGGGTAAAGTATAAACTTGCCAAGTGCAAAAACTATAGTATGGATTCATGTTCCTGTCACTTATCTCTTATTTATGTCCTCACTAAATTATTCTATAGAAGGATTTCTAAAAGTCTAGGAGAAAGAACACTGCCCATTTATTTCTCTAGGTCACGTACATATTTATCTATTAGCCTTGAACTGAAAAGCTTGCTCACTGCACTCCTGTTAAATCTACAGAAACGTTTCAGAACACTGTAGAAGCCCAGGAGTATCACCACTGAATGTCTGATTTAATCTTCACTGAAGTTAAGCTGTAATGGCTTTAGACCAGCAGTAGATCAGGCTCAGGTAAGTCAGAGCTCTCCTACTGCTCTGCCAGAGTACATCACTTATCTGTGATGGTGTGACAGAGCCACTCTTCCTGAGGCCACCACCAACAGAATCACGGCTGCAGGTCCGTCCTGTCCTACCAGCTGCATCCCTGGAGAGGCTGCATCACCTGAAAACATCTTGGGCAATGAGTGTGAATCTGAAAATTATAGGTGAAGTCCAGCAAGACATTCAGCATTGCTGCTTCAACTGAATCGAGAGGCTGAAATTTAGGTTTTGCAGCAAAGGCTGCAGCAGAATGGGAGCCCCACGTTGCACTGATCCTACCCAAAGATCAATCAAGTGTAAGGCTTCATAAGCTCTGACCAAAACCTTGGGCCATCTCTGGTGAACTTCTCAGAGCAATGCAGTAACATTTATTTTCACTTCTTTCAGCAGCGTTGGAAAGCCAGGCAGCAACAGAGGAGCCCAGGACCAGACATGCAAACAAATTCAGGGACAAAGATTCAAGTGTTCTTCACCCACAATCCGAGCTGATGTTAGAGAGCTCAGATCCTTTGGAGCAGTGAAGACACTGCATTATCCATGTGAAAATAACTCAATGACACTGAGAACATTAGCAGACTGCTCTCAAGTGCTCCAAGTGGGATGCTAAAATATTTACCAGCTGCATTACTTGTCTTGTCACATCTCTTCAGGCTCCGAGTAAGACATAACGGATTCAAAGAATACATCAAAGGAACAAGAACTGCAAGAACAGCCCATACAACCCCCGGTAGATGTGTTTTACTACCAGAACTATTTATGATTCAGAACAGTAGAACAAATGAGGCATAGGAAGTAAAAGAGAAAGAACCCAGGAGAATCAAAGGGCAAAGAGATAGAGACCATAATTTCTTTGCACTGAAGTCCACAGAAACATTGCCAGAAGGAAAAGGCTCTGGGGTGGTGGAACAGTTGCAGGCTTTTTTTCAACCACTCACCAGGATTATTATTCCTAACGTCAGAAGGAACAGCACCAGGCTCATATCCCGGAGCCTGTGCTGCCCTTGGTTACACCATTATACATCTCACCATAAATCAAGTGCCACCAAATTCAAAACAACTCCAAGTGCTGAGTGTGGAGCAACACTGCACAAGCATGTAAGGAAACACAGGCACAGACAATCCATTGAGGCAGCCCCTGCTCCGTGCAAATGCCTGACACAGGACACATCCAAAAACATGGAAAAAGGCCCCGGTATGATCAACAGTGCTTCTCTTTCACTGGGATGGGATGACATCTACTCCCAACCAGCCTTTACGATGGCACCAACAGCTTACCTTGCTGTATGGTGAGAAGGAAACACCTAATTAAACAGTCTTTAAAATCTCATTGTCAGGACTCAAACCATGCTTTACACTGGGCAGACAAAACTGCTCTTTGCAGGAACTTGAACAAGACTGGACTAGAGAGGGGTCCTGAAAACCAGCAGAAGTGCAAGATGTCAAAAGTGAAACAACTGGAAAATTGCTCCATTAAATTGTCCTCTTTCTTTCCTCACCAAAATCTCTGCTGAGCCACTCTTTTCCCACTCTCTCTAAGTTCATTCTGATTCAATGCTTGCTGAAGCTAAACTTGCATCAGTCTTTGCAAACTGCTTCCTTAATTCCTCCTTGGGATTTGTCACCTGAGAGATGGATGCTCCGGGGGTTGACACAGTGACCAGGACATCACAACCCCTGTGATAACAAGCACAGTGTGAGACCAGAAACAGGGAGAACTTCTTTTCTTCTAGGGGTGTCAGATTCATTTTCCTCCTGCCTCCACTGAAACCTCCACAGATCCAAAAGCAAAGCCCACAGCCAGCATCAGCCCTCTGCATAAACCCAGCATTATTAAGGGCTTTTGCAACACAACCACTTGTAACTCAGTCTCTCCCTATGAACAGCAGACCCTTGAAGATCCAAGACAAGATAGCCACAAACCTCTCAGCAGTATCCAAGACTATCATAAAGTTTATGGGCCACACCTGTATAAGCGATGGTTGTGATCTCCATCCATATTGGCTGCAGTTATTTAACCTCCTGGTTATCTTCACATCAGAAGCAAAGGGCAGAAGCACTAAATGGTGTTTAAACTCTCACCCACAGCTGGTGTGTTAATGACTCCACAACGTGGCTCTGTATCTTCAACTAAGCTACGGGAGGGAAGGATATCAAACCTTGGAGATGTTATCCCAGAGTTTGTGTATTTGGCCTAGGCATAAAGCAGCTGTCTTAAGTAGAGTCCCAAGCACAGCAAAAATAGTAAGAAGATTTTTAAAATAGCAGAGGTTTATTCGAGATGCTGTTAAAAGGGAAACAACGGTTTAAAGAGGAAGGAAAACACTCAAAAGACCTGGAGCATCAACTAGCCTCACAATGAGGCCTAGTTTGATCAAATTAATTTTCCACTGCTTAGGCCATTGCTATGTGCATTTCAGCACAGGACTTGGAACTCTTCTGATGCCTTGGCTACCAACACAGGGGAGGTAGGATGGACCAGTTATAATTGTCCTGTCTTTGTACTGTCTTCTAAAAGATCCATGATTAGATACTAGGCTAGTATCTACCCACATGGGAAACTCTTATCACT
The DNA here is from genome assembly GCF_000691975.1 of Corvus brachyrhynchos. Classification (NCBI taxonomy): domain Eukaryota; kingdom Metazoa; phylum Chordata; class Aves; order Passeriformes; family Corvidae; genus Corvus; species Corvus brachyrhynchos. Next base: position 1,056,560 of record NW_008246061.1, read on the forward strand.
CCAGATCACAGATGCATGAAGGGTAAGGGTGGGTGTTAGACCCTGGAGAGCCCTTCCCAGCACAGCCTGCCCACTGAAAACCCCTGAGACTTGGCGCTACTTGTACCAGAGGAGCAGCACACTCACACACTGCCAGGCACCTCTGGTCTCCTGCCTTAGGCCACCCTGCTCCAGACACAACACCAAGCCAGCAAAGCAATACAGCTCCGGCCAAGACCAATTGGTCCACCCCACATTTCCTCTTCTGCTCATCACTCTTTGATCTCGTATCTACACACAGAACAAGCTGCTCCATTGCCAGGTCATGGGCAGGGTGTTGAGGAGCACTCCACTGCTGGAACAGTGATCCATGTGGTGTTGATTTGGTTCCTTGAAGAAATTCCTCAGGTATTTCCTGTAAAGGAAGCTGACATTCCCTGTGGACTCTAAACAAGCAAAGCCTGTCTCCTAGACCAGCCCTGACACTTAAAGTCATGTGAAGCCAAAGGTGCTGTTAGCTGAGGACTAAAGCTATACAGCAAATGGTTTGTAAAGTTAATCAGGAAGCAGTAGGGTGGCATTTATGTGGTTGTCATGTGGACTTACCCAGAAAGGTCACTGTCACTGAGCAATTAGCTAATGGAGCATTGCTAGTTACTGAAGATTGTCAGAACTCAGTATCTCAGATCTATTCAGAATTCCTGAGAACAAAGATTATCTAGAGCCTACAGAGAAACCAGAAAGTATATTTAGAAACCCCATTTAGTAAAGCACTTCCTATGACAAGGGCAAGGGCAATTGGTGTCTGAGTTAAGCATTGCTTTTCCTTTTGAATCATCTGTCATTTCTATCTCCTACAGTATCGTCACAGTAACGCCCCTGGGATGAAGAAATGCTCTGATAACTGGTCAGAACGAAAGTCAAGCTCTCCCAGACTGCACAAGAAGGTTTTGCATTTCCAGGGGCTCAGGTCATACCCCCATAGCCCTTCAGTCTGAGCATCTCTCACTTCATTACTGCTAGGAGATTCTTCATTCCTTTCTGAGGACAATTCCTTCTTTATTTCAATTTTCTCCACAAACTCTGAACATGTGTCAGCTCACAGTATTAAAAGATGGTTCCTGAAACCATAAAAAGTGACGCCTTTAATTAGCATTAAAAATCTAAAGTGTGGCGTTTTAACTGAAAAGAGATGACTTTCAAGGAAAGGTTGTCAAAGAAATTGAGAACTCAGTCATCTAATGATGATCTTTAGATATATTCCCACAATAACAGAAAATCCAATTCTGCTTCCAGACCTGCCATTAACTCTCTGTACCTCTTGATATCACAACACATGAAAAAATGGAACATAACGACTTGATATATTATGGCCCCTTGTTTCTCATCTCCCCAAGGTTACTGTGCTGCAAGATACTTGACTTAGAACCACAGTTCTAACAGCTGGGTTGGCAAAGACAACCTCAGACTTGAAGCTGAATTGTCTCTCTTACCACATCTGGTAACAGAGGTTCTGGTTTCAGAGGAGTGTTGGTCTGTGAGCAGGACAGTGAATTTCTGCACAGAGCCTTGAAAAGCCACCCGCAGACAGATGCTCCTGAACTGCTCGGAAACCACCATGGGCAATATTTTGGGGAGGACGCACAGGCTGTGAGGAGGAACGCTACTGAACAACTCTTCCCTTGCTTTGGTTTCGACAGGGCAGATACAAAAGGGAGACCTGGCAAACAGAGGTGAGGTGAAAGTTCACCTTCCCCCATAAAGGAGGGCAGGTGACAGCGAGGGCTGGCACCGGCTGTCACGTTGGGTGTTGTTTGCTCATCGCTGTGCGGGTGAGGAGCCACCTGAGCGCTGCCCTCCCTCGCAGGCCACCGAGCCACCCGCGCCAGCCCCGCCGGCGCCAGCAGAGCTGCAATAACCTGCTGGTTGCCACAGGGCCCAGCCCAGCCCCTATCTCCATTCACACTCCTCCTTATTGCTCACCTGATAACCACAGCCCCACCGGAATTGCCGGGCCGTGCTGCGCACTGGCGGGGAAGGGATAAGGAGTATCTATCCCTTCTCTCAGCACAAACGTGTAAAAGTTTGTTCAGGGGTTTATGAGGCGTGGAGCAAAGCAGCTGCTTTCACTGTGAGCTGAAGTGTTAACTGCTGAGGTATTGTGGGGTGGCTCCTGCCAGCCCACCGTGTCTCCCTGGACAGGCCAACACACAGACTTCTGTGTCAGGCTCAAACAGGTGTTAGGAAGGAAACTATTTCATGGTGGAAGGTGGGACAGAGGGACAGATTTCTTCAAGTTTTAAAGGGCTGGAAAAACTTGCTTTCATTTCAGTCTTCAAACACAACGTACATGCCTGGAAAGGGAAAGCTTTCCCTGCCAAGTCTCTGGCTCTCCACCTCTGCTCTTGCAGGCCTGTTTCCAAAACTCCAAGAGGAATTCATCTGACTCCAGATCTACAGCATCTCCTTTCAGGCTGTCAAGCTGAGAGAGTGATTCTCTGATGCACTTGCAAGTCCTGGAATGATCAAATTGAGATTTCTGACTCATGTTGTATATAGGCCACAGAGCAGCTGTCAAGCAGTGAAGTGTCTCGGGAGTAGGAGCCAGGCCTTAAACAGCTGAGAAAGCTGGGATTTGGAGCACAGGCTCGTGGTAGTGGGCTTTAAATAGTGCCTGAATGTATACACAGAAGGATATTTCTTATGTTTACTGGACACTTAATCCTGTCACCTGGGGAAGGCAGGTGTTGCAAACTCTATTAAGAAAAGCCAGAAGGAGGATTTTCACCTCATTTTGTCTGTACTTCAAACTTATGCAAAGCTAACCCTTGGTCTCTGCTGAGGCTGGCCACAAAGCTGAAGGGATGGTGTGCTTTTGACAGCAAGGCCAGGCCCTGGTGTGAGATCTGAGAGGCAGCTCACCAAAGCCACCAAACATGCCAGGCAGTAGGACATTATAAATGGAGGAATCATCATGCCGGCTACAGCAGGGCTCCAGCTGTGCAAACAGACTCCCAGAAGCTTGCACTACAAATCCTAAACCAGTTGGAGAAATATAGCAAAGAACTGTTATCCCAGCAGTTCATCAGGCCCCTTTGCCCAACACTTTGTGTCCTAATACTGTGGGACTGAGCATCGACAAGAGATGGCACAGCCCAGCACCTCAGTGTCTGGGTAACAGGGATTTGGGGATCTTGGTTTTCTCCCCCCGATTTAAAGAAGTTATGCATCACATAAGGTACTGTAGCCTTAAATCACAGCCAGCTGGTGACTCAGATCATATTTTGCTAGCTCCCAGAATATGACCAGATATAAATTTTCTGTGCAGGACAAATGGGGTTACAAAATCTTGGGACTGTAAGGAAAGTGAGAAGAGAGAGGCTGTGGAAGAAGTTGACTGCAGAGGGAGAAAAGATGAAGAAAAACGGGAATTTCTGGGCACTCCAAGGGTAGGAGATCCGCTGGAAAAGATCGTGCAAAAGGGACTCTTGAAAGTTTGCGAGAGAAGGTGGTAGGTGAGAGAAAAACCAAAAAAAGTAAAGGGAAAAAGAAGAGGAGGAGCAGCACCAGAACTACCTCATAGTGGGAGCATGTAACACCCTAAGACAGGTGCCTCAAACCTCAAACAAGCACCAAGACTGTGAGCCTCTGAAAACTCTGCCCCCTAGCTCCCAGAATATGACCAGATATAAATTTTCTGTAGGACAAATGGGGTTACAAAATCTTGGGACTGTAAGGAAAGTGAGAAGAGAGAGAGGCTGTGGAAGAAGTTGACTGCAGAGGGAGAAAAGATGAAGAAAAACGGGAATTTCTGGGCACTCCAAGGGTAGGAGATCCGCTGGAAAAGATCGTGCAAAAGGGACTCTTGAAAGTTTGCGAGAGAAGGTGGTAGGTGAGAGAAAAACCAAAAAAAGTAAAGGGAAAAAGAAGAGGAGGAGCAGCACCAGAACTACCTCATAGTGGGAGCATGTAACACCCTAAGACAGGTGCCTCAAACCTCAAACAAGCACCAAGACTGTGAGCCTCTGAAAACTCTGCCCCTACCCTGTCGTAAACGAGACCAGTTCTGGACCACGGCTGGAAAATACCACCTCAGGGCAATAAATCTCCCATTGATAGGGTCTGGCAAACACAGGCCTCGAGAAAGGTTGAAGTCAGTTCTGAAGTCTATAATGACTCACTGAGGATTGAAGGAATTAGAAGGAAAGGTGACACTCAATATAACAGCAGCATTAATAAGTAATCGTTGCCTGCAAACGTCTGGGCAGTTATAAAACATTGGCAAGACAAACCTTAATCTTACAAGTTTGGCTCAACTACATACGGCAAAATGTTCTTTATCGAGTAGCCCTGGGGAAAGTCCTCCCAAGGATCCATGCTGATAGAGGATCACAGGTATCTGTAACACCTCAGCACACACCTCCGTAAAATCCTGTCACTCAGTGAAGTCAGGACCTTCCCAGGGTCTCCCTCGGAGTCTTTCCGGAGATGTTTTGTCAGTTCTCCCCCACTCGCACGTTTGGTCCCATAAGGGAAAATTATTTCTGGCCAACTCCTGCATTTTGCACTGTGTTTAAACAAACCAAGGTGCTGGGAAGTAACACACAGCATCGGTGTAATCTGAGAAATGAGCTTTTGGTCATTAGAAACGCAGCTAAAACAAATAATAAATACAGTGCAGTGACATTTATGGTGAAAACCGCCAGAGCTTCGGAGATTTCCCCGCCTGGTGCTGTAAAGGCCTACCCAGCACCAAAGGCATTTAAAGCTAAATTAAAATCCTCATTAGCTGCTCTTGAGTGTATTTGCATTGATGAGGTCCCTGGTGGATGTGGTTTTATGGGCACGGAGGTAAACCTGTGTGGCATAACTACAGAGAGAGCTTTCAGCTGCACTGATGTAACCTGTGTGTGATATGCCAGTGACTGAGAGATTCCATCAGGAGCCAAGCTCATATGAGTGTTCCACACCACAAAATCAAAATAAACAAAAAAACCCCCACACAATTGTCACTGCACTATCTGATTGAGAGAGGAAGATGGAGGTTTAAATACAGGCGAGGATGTTTATCCTCACACCCAATACATGATGACCTCAACATTTCTGTTTACGGTGAAAGACTGCCCAGGACATTTTGTCCAGCTCCAAAATGACACAGATACAACCTGTTTGGATGAAGAGCAAGTGACCACAGTCACTTGACCTCCTCACAGTTTCTCATACCATATGTTCTCAAGCATCAGCTGGATTTTAAAACTAACTTTTAACACCATCACATGATGACAACAAAAAGTCCTCAAAAACACAGACTTGGCATATCAAACAGATCCAATCAGCTACGATTAGAAGAAAAAGGAAGTTCAAGAAGAGCTCCTGGAGCACCTTTCCAACCAAAGAACTGTACATGTGAGTCGGGATGAAAGGAGGGAAACACTGAGAGACATTGCAGGAACTGTGGGAAAACAAGCCCTTTGGGGACTCCTAGATGTGTGGTTTGATACAAAACCCCAAGATAGCTGTTTAACTGGGGGTGTCTAATTTCATAGGAGAAAAGCATTGTATCTTGCACATATATCTCCATTCCCTTGATGAAATAACCCTCTCGACATCCCGGCCAGGTACTGTAGATGGAACTCCCTCAAGGGGGAATATCCACTTGAGGCTGTGCTACTTTGTGCAGCAAAGAGACTGAGTCAAACTACAACGAGCAATTTGCAAGAGAAGCTGATGTTTAAATACAATTCAGAATAATTACATTCTAGTTATCCTTCTCCAGCTCTTGGGATACAGGGCTCTGCCCTCTGGCTAAATAGTTTTTGTACATTTTTGTAACTCTTGCCAGTCTCCATCCCAAAGGTGGCTGCCTCTGTGCACAGGGTGAGCACCTGTATGTGTGCACATTTTACATCCACACTGCTTTATACTGCCCTAAATGGGCTTGTGGTTTGCAAAATGGGTTCCATAAATCATTAATTAATGATAATACAAATATAAATAATGTAGGAGACAGAAGGGCAAGAGTCACCACTCCATCTTCAACACCATCGTGGATGCTTGGATAAGCACTGTACCCACAAGAGCCGTCCCTGCCAAGAGCACCATTACTCCAGAAACGCTGAAGAATCACAAAAGAATTGCAGTGTGTACCACGGGAAATGAAAGGACTTTATCAATACTATGCTAATGCAGAGGATTTTAACCCTTGAAATCTGGCTGGCCAGTAGAGTGAAACCAAGGCATTCACATTTCCCAATTCCTGTTCCCTCAGCAGTGGCTCCTTCTGGCTCAAGGAATTATGAGAATTACTGCTGCATCCTGCTGTTACAAACTGAACCGCAACTTGTGAGCTGTTCACAAGCTCACAATGGGAGTTTTCCAGCCTTATCTTTATTAACTGTGAATTTATCTCCCTTCCCAGATACAATGTTGAGAGAGAAGGTCAGCTGGAAGGGGTCTTTCCTGCTGTACAAGGATCAAATGCCATAAACGGCCCAGAGTGTGACTGTGTTCACTTGTGCCCTTTTAATTGCCCCCGTTAAAGCTCACATTAAACACGCAATCCCTGTGACCAAAGGTAACAGGGAGTTTGGCTATAAGCAAGCAGTCACTCGATAAGACAACAGCATTTCAAAACACCATAAATTAATTCCCTGGGCTAATTTCCCTAAGAGCAATGGAGATAATAAATCTCATTGTTGGCGTTAAGGGTGACTGGGGAATCTGCTTCATGTGCCTGCCAACATGCTACCGGAGCGGTGCCACGGACCTGCAGCTCCCCGGCTTCTCCCAGGCAGGGAGAAAACAGCAGACCTGCAAAAACGTGCTGCTGCCTGTGCTGCTGGGGCAGGTCACTTCTGCCAGGGAGAGGGGATGGAACAGGAAAAGGCACGTTCCACCAAATGAAATCAAGCTGGAACATTTCACATGGCAGACGGCAAGAGATGCCCAAAGAACAGGGGCTGAAAATAATTTTTGAAGACACATGACATAAATTTAAATTACTGTGGATTAACGAGTCAGGAGGAACAGGTCAGAAGGGAAATTTAGAGACACAGACTGTCCTCGATCAGTGTCTGGAACTCCCCTTGAAGTTTAACAGGAGATCCTTTGCCCATCAGTTACAAGAGGTCCATCCATGTGGCCACACTCACACACTCACCACGTCCTTTCCACAAGTGTAAAATACCTCCCAGGTCTCCTCCTTCCCTCCTATCCTTCCAACATGTCTGCACTCACAGACAGACAAGGTGAAGCAAGACTGGATGTTACAACTCGGCCATTTGTTATAGAATCGTGGAATAACCTGAGCTGGGAGGGACCCACAAGGATCATCTAGTCCAACCCCTGGCCCTGCAAACAGACATCCAACAACCCCACCCTGTTCCTGAGAGCCTTGTCCAAATATTCCTGGAGCTCTGGCAGCCTTGGAGCCATGACCATTCCCTGGGGAGCCTGGGCAGGGCCCAACCCCTTCTTCTGGGGTTACACTAAATCCATTTTTCCCCCAGAGTGGTTCAGTAAAACTCAAAATGCTTTGCCCAATAAATACAAAGGGTGCTACGTAAGTTCCCAGGGTGAAAAATCTACACCCACCAAGTTAAAGGTTAATTCAAATGTCCCTCCTAGCAGCTTGAATTAAAACCAACTTAGCCCTTATGTTGGCAGGATGGGACCAGCCTGTCAGCTCATCCTCCTGAGTTACCCCAGTCCATGTTCTGGAGAAGAAAGTCTATCCCTCTATCCCAACACCACCTTGGCTGGATTAGCCTTTGCTCAGACTCTCTCTCTGAATAGCAGTTTCCTACTGGGGAAGTTGTTCAGAAATCCACTGGAGTCTCCTCAGAACTGGAGGGCTGGCAGGAGGGGCAGAGGCACAAAAGGAAAACACAACTGGGACACACAAACACTTTTCTTTCACAGAAGGGTCTCTAAAAGCCTGAGGACTGGTATTCTACTTCCAAAACCTCCAGAAATCATATTTAAAAAGCTGGGAAGTGACAAGCCTGCATGGCCCAGGACATGCACAAGCAGAGCTCTGCTGCTTCCAGACCATATCAGCAATGACTTTTGATTTTAAAATTCAGGGGGTTTTTTACCTACATTATTAACATCATTTATGGCTAAACAACCCTGGATTTCTGGCATGCATCTGGAGGGTCAGCTTTGTGTTAAGAGAATAAGTAAAGGAGCTCAAAAGGAAAAACAATATATATTCCATTAATATATCCACATATATAATACATACATACATTTAGGGGTATGTATTTCCCTAACCATACGGGATAAATATGTATTTATTAGACATACTATGGTATATGTATATCAAAATGCACTGAAGATTTCAGATATAATTTAGAAAATTGGCCAGTTTCCTTACAATTTAGCTTATATGGTACAACATAATATATTTTAAATACCATGGAAATTGGCCAATTTTCCAGTATTTATATATTTGCGTTATATCATTACAAACATTTTACAAAAGAAACATATGGCAAATTTTGAATTCTTTCCAGATGAGTGATGTCCAGACCCTCTGATATATGAATGACCTCCAGAGCCTCCTGCATTTTCCCTGCTTTGAATGCTTTGCTTCTGGTTTGGAGTCTGCCATTGAAACTTTGTCAATTAGAATGAAATGTTGGGTCTCTAAAATGAAAAAGCCTTAGGAGTGACAAGTGAGTGGTTCAGAGGGGCATTTAGGCAACCCATTCATTCAGTCCAGCCCAAAATACAGTAGTAATTACCCTCAGCCCAGGCAGGGGACTCTATTCCTGCCTCCAACAGCAATTCCCAAACCATTGTGCCCATTCAATGCCTATTTGAACAGGGAAGTACAGGACTCCCAAAACACTCAGCTGCTCTTGCTTCATGCAAACAAGCGGCAAGGGAAAAAAGGGAATTGTACTCTTGCCTCACTTGGAAAGACCAGAGCACAACTCACCCTCAGCAGAGGGGCTGTGAAGCAGAGCTGGTCACCCAGGGGCTCGGGGAATGACCTGTGCAGGCCCAGCAGAGCCAAGTGATGCTCCCGGGGCACAGGGACACTGGGAATGCACAGGGTGGAGCAGCACCAGGGACAGATGTCACAGGGAAAGTTATCTGAACACAGACACAGGGGCAGAAGAACTGGGCAAACTGTATTCCACAAAACCTCACGTGCTACAGGTACAATGGAGTGCAAAGTCACCATCCTGGGGAGAGAGCTGCAAAAATCACACACATCACTAAAACTACACGATGTTCAGCTGGGGAGTGGGAAACCCCAAAGTGAAAGCCTCAAGATTTTACTCCATGCTTTAAAAGTTGCTTTCCAACAGAGACAATGATTTTTTGAAGGAAGGAGATACCTTCCAGAAAAATGTTCATTTTGAATGAGATTAATTTTTCTTTGAGGGTGATTTTGATAGAATTTTTTTTTTTCCCCCCCTCAATGGGTCTGGTACTTTCAATACCCTAATGGCAGGCACTGACTGCAGTCTGCAATATCCAGGTAACAACATTAACTCAAGAACAGGGACATAAATGAAGGCAGGATTCTGTTCTTTATTTATACTCCCACCTCTTTCCATCTCCCCCTGGCAATTCCCCCTAAAGAAAGAGAGCGCTTATGCACAAAAGAGACTGGAAAAGATGCTCATCCAAAGAGCTCTCTCTGTTGACTCACACAAACACACACACACAAACACTGGGTTGTTCACATGTCACCTCTGTTTGAAGAGCTTTTGAATCCTTTACCTTCCCTACAGACCTGAATCCAGGCTTACCCAACACTGGGAGAAGTGAGACTCTGGCCAAAACCATGTTCTGACAGGGTGTGAATCAAGTAGTGGATGTGACAGAAAGTAGGTGTGAGAGAGGTCAGCAATTTAAAGATATCGAGGAACTGAGGTAGGAAAATGGGCCTGGAAAAGGAATTCTGTGTCATTTTGGAATTTCCACGAAGATCAAGACGCCAGTGAGACAGGAGGAGCCACACACTTGGCCCCAGTAGTTCCTCCTGAGCACAGGAAGGAAGGACGTATTTGAAGATGTAAACCAGTGTCAGACAATAGACAGGCGAGTCCAGCACTGGAACCTCACCAAGGTCAGCCCGAGGGCACCGGCGCAATAGAATGTTAATTATATCCACGTGCAGGATGAACAATACAGAGATGCCAATCTCCCTCACAGAGATAGGCAAGGTTTTCCCCGATACACACAGAACCAGGCATGCAGTTACAGAAGTTCACAGGATTTGTATTTGTCTCCCTCCATATCTTTTGTTTAGAATTTTTACTCATCTCAATGACAACTACAATGAAACAGTTTCATAACAAGGATAGAGTTCCAAATGAAGTTCTAGGTGTTCCACAAGCCCACAGTGAGGTGCAAAGGACACCAATAAGAAGCAGAGGAACAGCAGTGGGAGATTTGTTGAAGGTCACCAGTGGACAGCCTGTTCCACACGTTCATCCCAGATTAAATACCTCAGTGGGACTGTAGCTGTGCACTAGTACTGGGTTGATGACAGATCAACCTCTAACAGGTTTGGGTGGCAGCAGGCAGAAGGTAGCATTGCACAAGTTGTAGAAATGTCTTTATCTGTGAAGTCATCCAGAACAGATTCAAAATAAATGACATTTTAAATATACAATAATCATGTCAAAACACAAGTTATCACATCCTGGCTCTGCCGACTCAGACTGAACACACACACACCCCCACCAACCAAGGACATGGACAACGAACCCCGGCAGAAAAGCTGTAGCTTCTCCATCCCTGGAAGTGCTCAAGGCCAGGTTGGACAGGGCTTGGAACAACCTGGGATAGAGGAAGGTGTCTCTTCCATGGCAGGGAGTGGAACAGGATGAGCTTTAAGGTCAGGAGTTTCACTTTTCAAAATGCCTAAATGTCAGACCTCAGAGACCACAAGCCATGCTGGGTTCTCTCACTGCAAAGTAGCACCTGTATCTCTGCTCTCATTAATTCTGCAGCTTTCAGTATCTTCCTATACTCAAACCCAAATGGCTGCACAGGAGCATCTGCACAAATAGAAATCTCCCCTATAAATGCTGTATTTCCAGGTTCCTTTCAGACATAAAATAATAATGCAATGGTCAGCCCCATCCTGTAATGTTGAACAGCGACTACCTTTTTGGACTATTTAAGCCTTACACGCATTGTAACTTTCCAACTCTTTCCAAAGGGTCAGTTTGATTTCTTGAAGTGCCTCAGTATCGCAGGCCAGCTTCACCAACTGCTCAAGAAATTAGGCAAGTTTCAATGGTTTTGTTGTTTTCCCAGGGAGGTATTTTCACTGACCAAGCAGCCCCTCCGCCCCACTCCCACCCACTCCACCCCAAACCCTTTGGGATTCTGGGAATCCAACTGTAAATGACACTACCAGCTGAGATGTAATGGGTGTTGGAGCAGCAGCCGCTTCCTGTCCAGCCGGAACCCGAAGGTACAGGAATGTGGGAAGACTCCAGTGAGCCTCCTTAAGCAGCCAGAGCGGGCTGGGAACTAGAGAAGAGATAAGGGATGCCCTTTCCTCCTCCACCCACTGCAGCAGATAAGCATCATATGCCTCAGACATCTTGTCCACTGATCTGGCTTTTCTCCCGTGTCTCAGTATCTGTGACTCTACCTTCCTTCCTCTGCGGAACGGGCCAGGCCGCCCCGCGCTGATAACGGGGCTGCTGCCTGCCCGGGGCTCAGCAGCCAGCAGACACCTGTCTCATCCGGGGAAGGGACACGGATGAGGCACCGGGGCTCCACAGAGAGCAAACCCCTGTGTTTGAGGAGACAGGTGTGCTCCAGCAGACGGAGTCACAGCCTGTTTGCTCAGGCAACATCCACAGGCCTGGCTCCAAAAGCAATTCATTTGTAGTTTGTTTGGACACCAACACAATAATGAAATTGCAACACCTTGCTGTGCAAACTGCAACAAAGTGCCATGGCTCTGTCAGGAGAGTGACACACAAACAGCAAAGGGACCGAGAGGCAAAAACTGAGGTTTAAGAGTTGTGTACAGGAGTGTACCAGTGCTGTGAGGAGTGTGCTGTGTGCTCAGACAACACGGCAACAGGCCACCGGGCAAACAAGAAAGCACCACATTAAGAGCATCCAAGATGCACCAGAAAAGACCGACCACAGATTCCAGCTCTCCTGTCTCTGGAAGGAAGGCACTAAATAACTGACTGCTCTGCCTCACATGCTTGCAGGCTTCAGGCCAAGACAGTGACAGTAACACAGGCTGCATGTCATTCCAGAGCATCCCACAGTGCTGAGACAGAAGGCAGCAGCCTGTTAGGCAGTAGGGGAATTTAGGGCCAGGAGAAGCTCAAGACAAAGGAGGAAAATCCTTAGAAAATGGATCTGGGGAATTTAGATCCTGTGTACAAACAGAAATAACCTTTCCACCCAGTCACCTCTCCCTGCAGCCTCCCTGAGTAATACAATTCCAAAGTTAGCCCAGCTAAAACAATCCTGAGTTTATCTCTCTGAAGATTCAGAGGATCAGAAAGCCTGAGCCTTTTATACTCTTTCAGGTTTTCTTGTTACTCATCTACGTGTTTGTCAGGGACATTGTGCAAAGAAAGAATTCTGAGTCCTGGCTTTATTGTTGGCCCTGCTGCAGGAGCCAGAAGATAACAGCAGGCAGGACTAGTCCCAAGGAAAAAACTCTCAGCTCAGGCACTGAAGTTTTCTTTTCGGGTGAACAATTGCTTGAAACTAAGGAATGCTGCATTGATTTGAAGAGAAAAAACAATATACGCACAAAAGCAAAACCAATCAGATTGAGCCGCATTATAAGGTTTTCCTTTGGAAAACAGGAGAATATAAATTTAAAACCATCTTTCCACATTATCCCTTGCTATAAGCCTTCCTAGAAGAGAAGGAAGCCCAAGCCTTAAGCTACTTTCTGTTCAAAGTTTGATTATTACTGAAAAATTCCAGCAATCCTCCAGACTTTGCTACCTTCTTACTAAGCCTGGGCCCGCTTAAACATCCCTTGCCTGAACTGACACACTCAGCGTGTCCTGAACTGACTGTCCACTTCAGGAATTCCTCCTCTTCTGTGTTTCACCTGACACAAAACTGGAAGAGCTGAGATACTGTTAAAGAGGTGGGGTCCAAGAGCTTTCAATTTCAGTTTTGTGCAGCCAGCTTCAAAGATAGGCAGTAAAAGACAATCCTCATCTGAGCAAGTTTTTCCATGTGCTGTAGAAGCTCATGCTGAGCTCTTCTCTGATGATAAAGCAAATTATTCACGCCTGAACATGCACAAGCGTGTCACTGAACACACAGTGCCCAGCCCGTGCTGGGACCCACAGGCAGCACCTGAACCCTTCCAGGAACAGCCTGCACCTACCATGAATTCAAAAATGTATTTTAATTCCCACAGAGGGGGTCACTTGCTCCTGCCTGCCCATTTGCAGTGATATCCCAGAATGAGGACTGGCAGCAGTCTGAGGACAGTGGTATTTGCTGTCTCTGCTGCCCCCAGCCCTCCCACACAGCCTTGCACATCCTCCTCTCCTTTGGCTCTGATTGACGGACTCCTGAATTATGAAAAGGTAGAAAAAGCCTTGGCGAAGCTCAGAGGTATTTTTATCGTAGTTTGTGGCCCCCTACCTCCATCACATATTTCAGAATAAGAATGCTTTTACACAGAGGAAAAAAAAAAAAAACAATCTATAGAGTCCTCAAAGGAACAGTTTTTCTACTCCTCTCAGCAGCCTGCCCTCAGTCTGGTTCCCTTTTCAATGGGCTGCTGGCTCCTAGCTGTCTGCTGATAGGAAGGATTAGCTACAGAAATGGCACAGGGAAAGACTCAAAACTCGAGGGGAGCACAGCCCTCCAGCCCATGGAGCCATTTGTGTGCATTCAGCCACAGTTTGATAAAAGAGCAAACTGCAGGTGCTGCAATATTGCCTTTCCTTCTGGCTGGGCCATCCCTATAAAAGGCAGGAGTCAATCAAGTGTGCTCAAAAATGCTGAGAAATTAGACAGAAAAAATTAAAGTTATTAATGTAGTCATGCTGTCTCCCTTTCCCATCATTTTTTGGTTTAGGGACTAATATTTCATGCTGTTCTTTACAAGCATGGACAGATATTCTAATTTGTTTTCGCACTGAATGCTGAGAGACAGTTTCCAAACCCAGATGCCAGACATTACAGAGCCAGACTTCGCAATCTGAGTTAGTCATTATTCCTGAAGTGTTGAGCATTCCCCCTCTCTGCCTTCCACAGGAATCTTGGGAATCTTAGAAGCCAGGTTTCCTTCTCTGAGATGCCCAAACATAACTTAGGAGGTTACACTTTAGGCACCGACCTTTCCAATGAGACCCTGCACAAGGCTTTGGAAGAGCTCTTCCTCAAATGCAGGCAGGAGCTGCAAGCCCTGGGAACCAACCCCGCTGGGCCAATGGCTCCATTACATCCCAACAGCTGACACTGCTGGATCTGCTCTCCTCCACACCACACAGAACAAGACTTCTTTCATGTGCCAGAATTGTTTCGGAGACAGACTTTCCAAAAAGGCACTCATGTACCTAATTCCTGTTGAAAACCACGAGGTTTAAAGAGTTTCAACCTTTGAAATTGTCTCTTGGCTCCAGCAGGACAGTGGTTGTATATACACCGTGCAGTTTTATATTTATTTCCCAGCAGTGTAAAAAGTCTTCTTCTCACCCTTTTTAAGTACATGAGCACAAGTAGGGCAAGGCCTGCCTTCCTGTTTTAAGAAGTGAAAGCTCTGGGGCAGACTGCCAGAGGACTTAATATAGTCTCCGATCTAAATTTAACAACAATAACATGGCTCCAGTCTGACCCTACAAAGAGAAGTTTGGAGAGACAAAAAGAAAAAAAAAAAAAAAAAAAAAAAAAAAAAAAGGTAATTCTTCACAAATTAAGAAAACAATAAAGGTCCCTTTCAAGTGTCAAGGAATATTCTTAGCCAGCCTGCAACACCTAAATCAAGAGAGAGGTTGTTAAAATGGCATAATACCAGGAAATTCGCCTACAGGGTCTACTTCCTCCGTGGAGACTCCGGCCTGGAGTGCCGGAGTCAGTGTGCTCGCCATGGGGGAGGTGGGAGGGAGGAACAGGGAGCTGACTAAAGCGACTCTATAAAAAAAAAGCCCAGGCTGGGTATCAACACCACCATCTCTAGATCTAAGATGATACAAGCAGCCTTCCTGGCCCGAGATTCCGAGTCACATCAATAGGCTCTTTAATCCTTTCCCACCCAACATTTCCTGACAGCGACCGCAGAAGTCAACAAGTTCAAGCCCAGCACAGAAATTAGCGCTCACACACAATACAGGCGGGTGATAATGCGCCTGTATTTATAGCTCAGAGCCAGCCCCCTCGGAGCAGTCATTAAAGATCCTGGTGGGAAGAAAACACAACTAGAAGAAAGTTATTCAAGTAAGTTAAAGATACACCTGAACCCTCCCTTCCTCTCCCACCCCTCTCTGAGGTCATAACATCACAATATAGTCTCCTAAGCAAGGACGTTCCTCCGGGACACTCTGATAGGGAAAGTGTGAACAACAAAAGCCCATTGTTAGCAGGGAACGGTGGTGCCACTTAGACCCTCGTTAAGCTCCCCAGGGGCTGTGGTTTGCGTTATGCAGGCTTAAAAATAAAAGGCACTAGGACAAGGGACAAACAAATAATGAAGTCATTTCCATTTACCTAGACCAGCACGGGGGTTGCCAAGCAGGGTAACCGGTTACTGCTGGGTGTTAGCAGCATCTCCACCCTGGGACTCCCACTCCTCTACTCCACGCTTCTCCCCGCAAGTTTGTCACACTGAGTTCAATTCCATCCCACAATGAGACGTGGATGACGCCCACAAACCACTAGCACATCTTACAAACGCCCTGTATTGGGAGAGTCTTCCTTGTGCAATGTCTATGCATCACCCAAAGAACAGGAGTATGCCTTTTAAAAGGGCTCTGAGGTTTTCACTGTGCATCACTCCTGAGTTCAAGGAAGATTCTTAAAGGAGTACCTCAGCTGCATGGCACAATTAATGAGCTCACCCTCAAATTACTACCCTTGAGCCATAAGTTTGAGCAGTTGCATCACCTAATAACATTCCAGCTACTGAATCTGAAATTTGCTAGCATGACAAACGCCAGCTCTGGGCATTGCTGAGCTGCTCCACTGATTACTTGCCAGTCACCCACAGGAGAATTTTCCATCACACTCAAGCAGAAGGACTCAGATGGAGTCCCCTTAAATCAAGATTACAGGGAAGGTGTCAGTGGCTGGAGGTGCATTTACCAAACAGCAGCAGCTCCTCCAAGATCCAGCTCTTTGAGAAACAGCGCTGTGGAGTTCCCCTGGGTGAGTGGAGCTTGTGCTGGGGGCAACACACAAGGTGTGAGCTAATCCTGCAGTAAAGACAAACTTTTAGGGCTTCATGGTCCCAGTACAGTCCTCATCCCTTCTCTGTGGTGCACAACAGCTGTTCCAAGAATCCCAACAGCCTGTTGGAGAGTCCTCCCAAAAGGGTAACACTTGGGTAGTACTGAATCCATGCACTCACCTCCACATCCCATAAAACCTCTTGCAGCCTGGAAAGAAGCTTTTCTGCGTTTCCAGGGATTAGTAAATGCCTGGAAATCAAGATGGTACAGAAGCCCTTTGCCACCTGTGAGCTGCTCTGAGAGCTGCTCCAGGTCACACCAGGAACACTCTCACCCAGACACATCGGGAGCTGCCTCCTGTTCCTGGCCCTGTTAAACTGAGCTCTAATAACTAATGCTCTGCACCTGGGGAAAGGAGGTGCTACAGGCATCAGGAGAGTGCTGCTTGTTTCCTTCACCTTTGCCAGCTGCAAGCCCTCCTCAAGCCTCGCTTCTCCAACAGCCTTTTTAACTAAATGCAAAAAATTGGGGAAAAAATAACTATAGATACAGTGATACAGTGGGCCTCTTTGGAGCTGAATACTTGTGAAGTTAACATTTGAGTTCATGCCAATCAAGCCACTGAAGAACTCCACTTGCCATTTCTATCATTTGATCTAGGATTGCATATTTTAACATGTGGGCAGTTCTAGGCATAATTATTCTCAGTAATCAGGAGAAAGTTGCCCACTTTAATCCTGAAAGAAAATCATAGAAAGTAGCTGTTCCACCCAAAGCTAGTCCTCTTTTTTCCCAGCAGCATGGATCCTCCAGATGAAATAACAATGCTTAGACCTACAATGCCCTGGTAGGAAGGATTGCCAAAAAGCCAGAGAGCAGCCTCTAGCCTCAGCTCTAAAATGGTTTGTGACAGTGATTCACTTTTTGCCTTTCCTTCAGTTTCCCGGTATTTATTTTCACCTTGGGTGGGCTGGAAAATACAGTTTTAAGATGCTCCAGCATGCAAATAAAATATTTATCCATGGCAAGTATTATTTTATTTACTCTTGCAGTAGTAAAAGCAGCTGTGGCCAGAGTAAGGCTGCACAGCATTTGCAGTTACAGTGGAGATCTCCTCATGTGAGAACACCACACTGGGTAATCAGACCTTTACAAAACCCAGGACTACAACCAAGACTGGAAGTTTGTTTCACATTTACACTAAAGTTCCTTTATACTGTTCTGGCAGGAAAATAAATGAGATTTCAAGTGTATGTAATAGCTCAAGTTTCTCTGGTACTACTTGTAGTAGGGCTTTAGTAGTAAGGCACATTGGACTCTGAACATTTGAGTAGTTCACAGTAAGTCTGCTGAGGAGCAAAAAAAGAAGAGTTTTAAACTAAATGGGACAGCTTGCCCTCTTAAGGCTCCTTTAGGTACCAAGTGGCTCTACCCTTGAGGGGCAGACCCTAAACACTGACACAAAATCTCAGACAGGACCTGTTCTTTTAACAAAACAGACTTAGCCAAGTTCTTCTACACGATAAACATTTTCTGCCCAGGCCTAGCACTGCTGACCTCCACAGCCAGGCTTTCCAAACTCCCAGCCTGACACCCCGATGTGTTTCTGAAGCTCAAAATTCGAGTGCAGAAGCCTCAAATTTTCTGATCATAATTTTCAAATCATTGCTGAGCTTCTTCTGAACCCTGAGTAAAGAGAAAGGTCGTTCTCTACAGACAATTGTCAAACACCTGAGAGGGGACTTCATGAAAACCTCTGCACAGATCGACTGATGGTGACAGACATGGAGCCTCAGGAGCAGCTCCACGGGGGAAATCACGCATGGACCTGAAGGAGCTGCACTGTTTTATCTTTATTTATATCCTCATTTATTTAGAAGTAGGCCTCTGAATTCTGAGGTCGCTTTCTAGGTCAGTGGAGCCTTGTGCAGTCAGTACCATGGCAGCTGGAAAGGCGGCTCAGGGGTGGTTCAGGATTCACACACAGTTCCGGATATGAGGATCAAATGCGCCACACAATGAAATACATTTGTTAAGGAAATTGGCACTGCTAAAAAAGAAACACTCTGCGGAGAGCCAAGGAACATCTAAGGCTCCTTAACCCAATTAGCTAAACACTCTTCTGCCACTGAAAAAAAAGAAAACAAAAACCACCTCATGAAATTGAGCTGAGTTTGGGGCAGAAAGTGAATATCTTGATAAACTGCTGGTATCTTTGCCTGCCAGAGCTATTAGCCAAGAGTCTGCTGAGTCTAGACAAAGGTTTGATTTTGAATTGAAAGGGGAATCATTTGCAGAGAGTAAAGCAATTTAGGTTTTCAAAAACAACCATGAATTTTTAACTATTAACCCAAAAGAGAGACAAGGAGCCTCTGCAGGCACATAAGGCTTTTAAATATTATCCGCTGCCACAGGAGGTCATTGAGAGCGGACTGATTTTAAGATCAGAGAGCTTCATTAGGCCAAACCATTTAATGTACCCGAGAGCTGGAAGGAAAAGATGAAATTGGTGGAGCTAGAGATGCTAAGGGAGAATTCTGTATTTGTCTCATTTACTGAAATCACTGGTTCTGCTCCATGTGATACCAGCAACAAGCAGCTGCTGACAGCCAGGAACTGCAGAGGTGACAAGCCCAAGGCACCAGATTGTTCCTGTCCATTGCATGACTGCACAGAAGACATGGACCTAAAGCTTGTTTCTTTGTTTGAGTCTCAGAGTGGACTCTAGGCATAGAATTATTTCCCTCTTCATGAACACAGACAGCACTCATGCTGCAGCTGGGTGGACAGGCTGGTGGGCAATCACACTTTCCTCCTGCAAAGCAGAGTATTCCAGTAGGAATTGTGACTCTTCTCAAACAATTTCTTCAGATCATTCTCTGAACAGTAGAGAAACCACTTTCTATCACACAGAGCCTTGCAAACAAAGCAAATGGAAGGAAAAGACCTGTCTGAGGAGAAGCACCAAGGCCCTCTCAGCATCAACACCCTGTGAAGGAGGCCTGATTGCTGTTAGATCCCCCCTCCCCGATCAATCAGCAGATTGTCTAATGAGTGCTGCAAAAAGAGCTCTCAGGCTGGTATCAAACTGCCAGCTGGGGCTGGCGGTGAGGCTGCTGTGCCAGGCTGTGTGTCTGAGGAAGGCCCTGCCCCGACCCCACGGGCTGTTTGCTGCAGCCATGGCAGCTTGTAAAATTAGCACATGAGCGCTTGTTTTCCTTCAGGCCCCATGGCAAAATGTTCCAGGAGGCTGGAGATGAGAGCAGGGTGCAGAACAATGGGAAACCAATGAAATAATGAAGGAACAGTTTCTTCACCTTCTGTGGCTCGGTGTCACACAGAGGAGCCTGAATGCATCTGGTTTGACCTCAGTTTCCTAAAGCACAGATGTGGTTTGACCAACTCCTTTGGTGGCTTAATAACACCCAGTCGCTTCTCAGACCACTGGGAGACGGGGAAACTGAGGCACTGGGCGGGGACTCCGGTCACGTCACCGCGGTGCGTGGCGGCACCCCCGGGCCGTGCCCTGTCCAACAGCGCCTTCTGGTGGAGAGAGAACGTCTGTGCACGGCCGAGGGTGTGGGCACCAAAACCCCACAAAAACACCTCCTTAGGGCCAAACTCCGGGCACTCCTGTCCTCTAGAACTGTCCTTCACTTGGCAACCTCGCTTTACATACTCAAGCCAGGCTATTTGAGACAGCAAGGAGTCACTCTGGCCTTTGAGGACCCCTGGTAATCAAGCATCAGGAAGTCTTTGCTTTAGTAGCCACCAGCACATGGAACCCCAAAGGTCACAACAGTGCAATGGGACAAATATATTCTTTGGAAGGCACAGGGCATTCAGTCTCTGCTTTTGTGTTCTCATGACAATGATTGTAATGACGCAGCTGGAGTGGGAAATGGCCCAGCGTAAATCCATCCTGGCAACAATACTGTGTAACAAAAACTGTCAAAGGAGGCAGGCATGTTTAGGATAAGTTGGAGATAGTAATCTGGTTATTTTTCCGAGGCCCCGCTCAAACACTACACTGAGGAGATCCTGATTGTGTCACCTTGGCCCCATACCACAGATATCCTTTGCAGAAGAACAGTGTAGACAGGAGTCTCTTGGCCCATGTGAAAATCCCTGAGGTAATTCTGCAAACAGGAAATGACACGAGGTAGCATGTCTGCCACAGCCCCTTCAGCCAGGAGGCACAATCCCAGCTCCCCCTCCGCGGTGAGCACGGGCAGCAGTGCCAGAATCAACCGAGGCACTGAGATTTGCATCCATGGAAGAGAAGAGCAAAAGAAACTGCCATGAACAAGGCCAGGACTGAAAAGTACAGCTTGAAATGGTTTAACTACCGAGGAGGATGTATCTCATCCAAAGGGAGCTCTCTGGGCTGCTGTATAAGCAGCTCATGTTCATATCTAAGAAAATGGAGAAAGTGGGTAGAGACAAAAGAGCTGGTCAGTGGGGAGCTGGTCAGGAATTTATTGATAAGATCTTCTGTTGGAAAATTCAATTATCCAAACCAGAAACTTTCCCCTTTGCAAGAATGAAGCATCACTGGAAAAAATGTAATGAGAACAGCAGAGCAGCATTCTTGGGTTCATGAGTGAACTTCCACTCAGGCAAAAACCCCAAAACCCAGAACAGTGTAAGATGCTGCCCAGGAGAGGTTCTTGAGCTCCAGGAGACTCTGGTTTACAGCTTGTCTTGTCTCCCTCAGGAAAGTCCTGGGCTGTTACCTATTTTAGGGGACAGTTGTGCCAGTTTGCTCCCAGGAGGCTTCTGCTTGTCTGCTCCAGTCTCACCCAGTATCTGTCAGCAAAGGCTTTGATCTCACACCTTTCAGGTGGACACACTGGCCACCAGACTGGGCTGTTCCACACCTCAGAAATTATTTCCCTAGGGAAAACTTCCCTTCGGTGTTTGGAAACAGCTTAAGTCGCTTCCTTTTACAATAAATACTTCCTACCAAAAATAAAAACCCCAAGACAAAGCCTCAAGCAAATATAATGATGCCTTCCTTATACCAGAGCAGTTTATTTCCCATCCCATACAGGATCAAAGAGGTGAAAATCCCCACATAAAGACCACAGTAGCCACCACAGAAAGACTCTGTCCATCCGATGTGACAAATACAGACACTGAAGCTTGTCTGACAGGACAGATCACACACATCTCTGCAGGGCTTCCTTTGCAAGCACTAATTCCTACAGTTTTCATTCCAGCTTATCAGTGAGCCAGTGGATGTGGTGTAACAGGGATGGTATTCCAACACAGACACAGATACATAGAGATACTTCTGCTGGTGCAATTAATTTTTAATAAGCCCTTTTTCATATTACTATTGCTGCAGCCACACTGAAAAAAGGATCTCTATTGAAGTCGAATTAAGAAAAGCTGCATATTTGCCTATCATAAAGGGGGAAAAAATATTCCATTCCTGCCTAACTCTTCCAAAAGGCAGTAACTTAGCACGTTTTTCTGACAACAGGTTGAATTCATAATGGAGAAGGTTTCTCTGTTCTTAACTTTGGGACTTGTCTCTTGCCCTTGGACTAATTCTTCTGGATTTGCATTTTGTGCTGAGTGTTGTCACCTCCTGCTCCTTGGCTGAGTGCATTGTGATACAGAAGAGGTGCTAATCCTCTAGTAATTAGCACCTCATTGGGAGGTCAAGAAGAGGTCATGGAAGTGGGCTTGTTTATTTTTCAGGAGAGTTCTGGCTTGCTCCTTGTTTTCATTAGGGATGTTGAGGTGTTCCAGCTCTCAGCAGGCTGATGCTGTTTAGAACACAAGGGCACCACTCAGAGCAGCTCATCTGCAGGGCACAAGTGTAAAACAACCATGATTCCCATTTCGACATTCCTAAGCCCCCTCAGTCTCCTCATGACAGGAGCCCTGATGTACCTGACTTTCAGTTCTGTCTGGGGCTGATCTCTCCCCAACTTTCTGCATGCAAATCAATGTTCCCTCAAACTTGGTGGTGTGTAGTTGGCAGAAGCACATTCACCTGGTCAACAGGATCACAGGATTCATGACTCCTGCTTGAGACACTGATGATTCATTCTCACAGTGAGCCAGATTTAAGACCCCAAATTGGCTTAAATGCTTTTTCCTAACAGAGAAATTGGACAATTTTAAGAATCAAAGAAAACTCTGTTCACTTCCAAATAGGCAGGAACGTCATCTCAGGGGACAGTGGTCTTCCTTTAAAAGCTGCTCTCTGGGTGAGATCTCCTCCCTCTGCTGCTGACCTGGTCTAACTTGGATGAGGAAGCCAGGCCCTCGCTGGTTCTACCAACCAACCCTCAAACAGAACCAGTTCTCCTCACAGATCTTCCAATGGCCTTTTCACCATCTCTAAAACACTCATCTCTAACTTAGTCAGGACACTAATTTGCCTTCACCAGAAATACAGTCCCTGGCAACACAGAACAGGTCCATCAGCAGAGCTGACCATCCCATCCCCAACCAGAAGCACGCCCAAAGGCTTCCATCTCCACTGGGGATCTCACTGCTGCTACAGCATGCAGGGAGAGAAAGCCCTGGATCCTCCATGGCAAAACACCAGGGTCTCCTGCCTCACACCTTTCAGAGGTGTAACAATACACCCAGAAAACTCAAAAGGTAACTGTGTCATACTGCAAAAGGACACCTCCCAGAGGATCCAGGGCATCCAGACATCTCTGGACTTACCAAGAGAATGCTTAGGAATGCCAGCAGGAGCTAACAATAAACGGAGATCTTTGTTTTCATGCAAAGGCCAGGACAATTGCATTGTCTGTGGGGTCATATCACTGAATCCTCAGCCTCCAGAAATTTCTCATTTTTCTAGAAATTGCAAGCTCCTCCATCTAAGAGCTGTCCCAACCGCTCTCGCTCCCACTCTCCCTTCCATTCCCAGGCTAATCCAAAGAGACTGCAAAGGAAGAAATGCTCAGACTTAAATCAGCACCAGCGATGCCGAGGGAGCCGTTACTGTTGGAATTCCCTGTTCCTGAGTGGTCTCTATTAAGATCAATGGACCCCTGTGCTGGGCCCAGCACACAAATTATGAGCCAGCAGCCAGGTTAACTCTTACCGCAGTGTCTGTGATGACACAGCATCCACGAGCGCTGCTTCCCAT
Source organism: Corvus brachyrhynchos (assembly GCF_000691975.1). Lineage (NCBI taxonomy): Eukaryota > Metazoa > Chordata > Aves > Passeriformes > Corvidae > Corvus > Corvus brachyrhynchos. Next base: position 1,080,029 of record NW_008246061.1, read on the forward strand.
CAGGAAAAAATAAAACTTGGTTAGTATTTCCCACATCTTTGTAGCAAGGTTCCTTGCTATCTATTTGGGAAAATGATTTTTGAATTTATAATATATAAAACACAGACTTAAATTTTTTACAGATTTGGCCAGTTTTCAATATTTCAGTCTATGTGAAATGATCCAAATATGTTTTCAATATATTTCAACACATACAGTTGTCATATTCAGACCTGTATATTTTCCTTATTAGCAAAACTGGCCAAGTATGTGCTATTTTTCAATATAGTTGCTCTATCACCTCATATATTTTAGAGACATGATTGTACAGCACATTTTAGGAAAGATATTACAAATGAAGAGAGATCATTTTTCTCTTACAGAAAGGATGTGGTTTTCTAAACCATTTGGAAGACAGAACTGGATTGCTTTGTCATTGGGAATGGACTTTGGGCACGCTGCCCGGGGCAGAACCAGGGCAGAGGTTTGTGTGGTGCCCACACCAACCTGTGTATGTGCTGCCCAAGAGCTTTGGATGCAAGACTAAGAAGAATAAGCTGGTGTATCTATGCAGAGCAGACTTTAGGTTCAAGAAATAGGGAAAAATAGAGGACATAACCCAACACTCTAAAGTTAAGCTGGCATCACAGTGTGACTGATCCCACATGGACACCTGATCCCAGCATTGCTCACTGACTTCACACAGCCCACAGACTCCACAGTCATCACACAGAAAGAACATCACTGACTCGCTCACTAGAGGAGACCTACACGGAAAGTTGGAAGAAGAAGGCCTGCAGACCTCCCAACAAACAGCTTTGAGTCCTAAACTGAGTCCAAAGAAAGCTTCAAAGTCTGTGAAACTCTTAAGTCTTTTCACTAAATTCCAAGGACTCAGCTACAATTTTTCTGTAAGACCTGTACAGGAGATGGATAATCAGATTTGTCGACATCTGTAGATGTGAAATGAGTATGGCCAACCTGTCCTGCATGGGATTAATGATGCTGCAGCAGAGGGACTCCAGATGGCCCAAAGCTGAATTCTGGACACCAGCAATCCTGAAATCATTGAAACAAGAAGGGCAACAGAGCAGAGTTAGAAGCAGTGGAAGAAAAGAAAAAGAAAAAGAAAAAGAACTAAGAAACATAAGAATTCCTCAAATCAAACGAACAAAACAACCCAAAGAATTCTCTGTGTTGCTTATGCTTGTGTCACCCTGAGGAACTTGGCAAGAGTTATATTCTGAGAGACAGAATTCCTTCTTTCTGTTCACCCAGCAGCATTTCACAGCACACATCAGACAAGCTCAACATTTATGCCTTGCCATGGAAAAGCTGCCATCCCAAGAGTTTTGCCCAGCTTTTGCCCTTCTGTCTCTTGTTACTTGTCTTGCAGTAGATTGGTGATGTATTTGAAGCCACTTGGTGCCACGTGCTCATGTTTTCTCTTGCCTCCCACACGTTTGCAGATGTTTCAGTCACTTACCTGGATCCCTACGCTGTCCTCCACATGACATTTAATGCTCATTTTGAAAGAGGTCCTTATGGTCAGAGCACAGCACAGAATAAGGAGAGGTTGAACTTTGCCACCACAGGAACAGAATCATGAAACTGGAAGACATCCCCAGGTATTTAGATTTGAAATGAAGCCACTAAAAAAGCCCGGGTTTGTTTAACTTGCAAATTGTATACCAAACCAAGATGAAAAAAACAACATTAAAATGAGGCAAAAATCGTTTTTTTTAATACAAAATACCTTTCCTTGATTTATTTTCTTTTACCACAAACTGAAGCATACACTGGTTCTCCTTAGCCAATGTTTCACCTTATGCGATTATGAGGCTTATGCAGATCTTTAAATCATTTGCCAGTCACTCCTATAAAGCTATTGATGGCTACAGTAGAAACAAGGGTTTTTTCTAGCCTTGCAAGTTCCTCCTTCAGTTGTTCCCCTGTTGTAATCCCAGCAGGTACAGATGAGGTCCTGATGTCTACACCTACATCCAGCCTAACTGATGATAAATCCCCATCTCCCTTCGATGAGCTCTTGCAGCCTGAATCTCAGTGAACGGGGATGGGGCTATTCCCAGCAACACTTTGGCAGCCGCCTGTGTTTGCTGCTGGGTCTCCCATGTTCTGGGATGCCATCAGCACATTCCAGCTGATCACAGATGCTGGGATTATCCTGCAGCTGCCAACCTGAGTGCCTGTGCTCACTAACCCGAAATCAGGTGGCAGACGCAGAGGCTGCAGAGCTGGCAGCCTGTTTCTGCAGCCCTGGGAGCCCAGCACTCGCAGTGTGCCAGGCTTCCACACTCTCTTTGCTGCGTTTTCTGAGCCTTGTCTGCTTCTCAAATATCCTCACTTACCACAGAGCTCACTGAAACGATGTTTCATGGGTCGTGTACTGCTCTCTGGGTTATGGCCCTCAAGAACTCCATCCCCGTAAACTCAAACTAGTTGTTTAGAATGAAAAGTATTTGCAGAAATGCTCTTTGAAGCAAAGCACTGAATTCTCATTTCCATAATGAATGAGCCTTTGACTTTATTTTGACATAAGCTCACATCCACTGAGTAAGTTTTAATAGCTGCCTAAGCACAAGAAAAAAAGGATTCTCTCTCAGGTACTGTGGAAGCTTCTTCGTTATAACAAGTGAAGAATAAATGAAGAGTTACAACTCCGAGACATGTCCTGAAGGCATGCTACTCTGTTCTGGAGTGACTCTTTTTTTTAGGCACAATTTAGTAAGGTACTAGGGCAGTCATTAATTCTGTGAGTTGAAAGATAATTTTAAAAGTGAGAGCTCATTTCCTGAGAACACTTAGCTGGATAAAGCCTGGGAAAAATTAGTTAAGGAGAAGTTATGTTGGCTACATACAGATATGTGTTGCTTGACCTTCTCTGTTGATGAATTTCATCAAGGATCTAAAAACTCAAAAGCCCCCAAAATCATCCATGAGCCTACTCAAGAGGGCAAACAGAGAGATAAAGGCATGAACAGAGAAGAGGGTGCGAGGGAAGAGAGATGTCCTATTTCTATCCTATCTTTTAGCAGCAGTCACCTTCAGGACCTGAACTAACTGAGTAAAACAGACAGAGAAAATAAACATAAGCCACAAAAACCTCAACCCTCACAGAGACGATTTAGAAGGAGAAACTCACAGGGCTTCTCCATTCCACCTCACCCTACTCATCAAATATTGATAAGGAACAGCAGTGGCAGTTGTTAGCAGGAGCTGGTAACAGAAGCATGAAAAGTAAAAATCAATGGGATTTTTTTATTTTGATGAAGAAAGGAAAAACTGTGTGTGCTGTGACAGAGTGTGCTGCACGTGGCCATCAGCATTTCTGTGGGAAGTACAGGGATGGACACACTGGGACAGGATTTGATGTGCACAGACACGAGGTATTTTCTGTGAGGTCGCATTTCTACAGCCAGTGCTGAAACTGAGAAACGTAAGTGCCACACTTTGTACCTTTGTGTCTGTGCCATCAGAAGGGCAAATGTTCTGCGTGGTCAGGAGGGACTGTCCATCAAGTAGCTGGGTTGGGTGGCCTTGTGTTTATCGTGTTGTTTTTTGCTCTGAGTACAGAGATTAATTTTCACTTTATGGGTTTGCAGAGACACTCAGGAAACCTCAGTTGTTCTATCCTTGCAAGTGTAGCTAATGAGCTCCTTGCTCATTAGCATGCACCCACGTTTAGCACTCTTGCTGCCTACCCAGCTTTGAGGGAGAGTGTTTTTGTGCACTAACACTCCAGCAGCAGTAATTAATAGCTGTTTACCATGTAAAAATGATCTGACTGCAATGCAGTGCAAGTGAGCCCTCACAGGAGGGGTATCAGCGGATGCACCACACACTGAGCAGCTGGGTGAGAACTGGTGTGTCCAAAAGGGAAGCCAGAGGTGACACCACAACACATTTTGAGGTCTAGGTTCAACGTCGCACCAATATCACACACATGGTGCAAATTCTTCCACTGCCTAATGGAAGAGTGAGGTCTTGGATTCAGATACTTCCTGCCCAGTCAGAATTACAGTAATTACAGCCTTACATGTTGACCTCTCCTCTTTCAGCCTGGGCTGGTTTGAAGTAGGAAGCTGAACAGAAGGTGTGAATCATCAAGCCTGTCAAACCAATCTCTTTCAGCACCAATGAGTTCACTTAAAGTGTGTGCAGAGAAAGGCATGGGGTGGAGGGAGAGGCTTTAAAGGAAAAGCATTCTGCAATTTAAGCCAGTGGAACTGGGTTCCTCCCTTTATTCTTTGGTCACAGTTGCCTTTCAAAGCTGTACTGCAACATAAAATGTAGAAATCCACTGAAGGAAGAAAAATAAGACCCAAATTGATAGAACGGTTCAGTTTCCAACACTTGGCACTGACCTATTGAAGGCAACCAGAGAAGAAACCACCTTGTCCTCTGCTTAAAGCCCCGATTTCAGGCCCTCTGAGGTGAGGAGGGACTGGAATAGTTTTGTTCTGGGGTATTAACCCAGTAAAAGTGAGGAAGCAGTTGCTGGTACTTACATTCCATTAGAATGGCAGCTTTTCTTGGTTTCCCAGTTCTGAGAACAATCAAATGTACCATCTGTTTTCTCACACCAATAACCCCCACACACATGCTTAGGCTGACCTAGAGGAAACTCTTAGGATATTCTCTCTTCCTAAAGCACAGACAGATGCAAAGGTCCAAGAGAGACTCAGCATGATGCCAAAGGGGAGTTCCATGCCTGAAGGTGAGGATTATGATATCTGGGAGAGAACTGGGCTTAGGCTCTTGTGCTGCACACTTGGAAGCTAGCAGAGGACAGAAGTGCTGCAGAGACGCTGCCCAAGGCCCCACAGCCCTACAGACATTCAGCTGATGTTCATTTTTTCATGTTTCAG
>NW_008246061.1:1085135-1114865 GCF_000691975.1 Corvus brachyrhynchos
CAGCAAGGCACCAGTCCATGCCCAGCTGGAAGCACTTGAGCCGTCAGGCCATTGACACTCTCCTGATTCAGATCCATCAAGGAGATCCCTCCCAGCACATTGTTATGCTCTTTTAGTGACATCATCTCAGTTTTACAATAGATTATGAGAGAGATCTACTCCAAACTGAGCTCAATGAACATGGCCCTCCGTGATATGACCCCCATAATATGGTCAAGAAGAGGGCATTTGATTAAACAAACTCCATCTGGCTGGATTAAGCCAAATAAAGACCACAAAGGGACAGTCTCAGTGCTCCAAACTACACGTTCCTGTTCCTCCCTTTCCATCAGCACTAGTGAGCCTACCACCTCCCAGCTAACCAGCTCAGCTTCCTGACTTGCAAACAAGCATAGCAAAACTAGAAGAATTAAAAAAAAAAAAAAAAAAGGAGGTATCTAAGCTTTCAGCTGGAGCAGTGAGTTGATTTATTCTGTGAGATCACCAGTGCTGACTCAAAGAAAAGCACAAACTCCCAAGAAAAGGAAGGAAAGACAAGAACATGAGCACAGTGTCCGAAGGGCTCACACCAACCAGGTCACTGTATTTTTTGTTAGCTGCCTAGGGGCTAGCCTGGCTATCTCAGCACTGCACTGCAGAGTTAGATCCAGAGGGATGAGGAGAACAAGCAATTTGTAAGCAGAATTGAAGCTCTGGTGCTAAAGGTACTTTGTACACCCTGTAGGATCCATCAGCAGCCCTAGAATAAGTGCCACATCATCTGAGCAAAGGATCTGATAAACCCTCACAAGCCATGAACTCCTTCGAAGAGGAAAACTGAGCAGAGAAAGGAAAGCCATGTACAGCATCTTTTTGTACCTGGTACAAGTCTGGCCCAATATATCCCTGACCTCCCATGCTTTTCTCCAAAGCTTACAGGCTTTCTTTAGGATGCCATGTTCTAGAAGCTGGTGTCTGCATGGAAAGGGTAGGCATATTTTGATTGTGTCATGAACTGATTGTTCATGAGCTTGAGATCTGGAACTTAGGTTTTGAAACAAATCACTGCAGAGCTTTCACTCACTTTGTGCCTGCCTTAGTAAAAGTGACGTGCTGTCAAAGGAGCTTAAAGGCTTCATACATCAGTTCTGGGATTACATTTTGAGAGAAAGAAAGAGGCTGAGAACTTTGGATGCCTAAGCCTTTCACCCAAGAATCTGCACATTGTGATAATTTATAAAAAGCTTAAAATTGCCTAGATATCAGTACATTAAAATTTAATTTTAGATTGAAACTGTTATCTGAATGCAGTGGCCTGTGAGATATATGTGTATTTGGAACATCCTGCCCAGAGAGCCTATTAAAGTACTTTCTGCAATTATTATTTAATATTGAACATTTTATAGCAGCAGTGCCTTGAGGCCAAACAAGTCCTCATTGTGTTCCACACCACACAAATGTAACACAATTATAACAGCTCAAGTTTAAAGTTATTTATGCGTTGTTTGGTACAGCACTGCAAAGCCCAAGTGATTTTTACAATTATGATCCATTTTTAGGAGGAACTGGGGACATGAACATCTTGTGATTTCTAATAAAAATAAGACACTGATCATTGCTCTCTCTCTCTCCTGATCACACCTTTCCTTCCATCTTCTTTGGGAAGGAATGATCCATATAAAAACCTGGATCATGTTGAAAATTAGCAGTAACCTAAGAAAGAAAGTAATTGCTTTCAATGGAATGAGGAGATTTGTTTTCAAATGTGACTCACAATCACAGAATTATTTGAGATGAGAGGAACCCCCAGACAGGATGAGCTTGTACCTCTGGATGATGCTTCCCACAGTCACACTGTCTTAAGTCAGTCACAAAACTGCATCACAAGGTTCCAGGTCCTTCAAAATTAAGGCACAAGTACCTAAATCACTTTGACTTTAAGACACCGAAAGGAGAAAAGTGTAAAACATCTGAAAATCTTCCACCTTCAGCTCAAGACAAACCTATGCAGCACCTGGATCTGAGAGATGGGATCTGAATTCAGTTGAAATTGGCTGCACCTCAATCCCCAAGCCAAGCACACCCAAGTTTCTATTACCTGGACTTTGTAAACAAATGGTGGCAGCCAGAACTCCCAGCAGAGTTCCCGACATTGCCAGCTTGTTCCCAGGATGTATCAAAGGCTGGTGCCTTACCATCACTAAAATCATTCACATTGGGTAGAGTGAAGAGCATTGTCCCATGTACCAGACTCCCCCTTCACCAGCACACCATCACAGCCAGGTCACCTCCTTGCAGGAGCTCTGCTTCCAGCACAGCACAGCTTAATTAGACTTTCCCTGCCGATTTTTGAGACTAAAATCTTAGAAGCAAGACAGCATGCAGGTACAACTCACATCTGAACTGGCGGTCCTGGCCCAAATGAGTATTTCTGAACATATGTCTTACTGACACCTGATAGTGCAAAGTTCCATCTCTGGAAGTCTGACTGGATGTTTGCAAGGAACAGTCCCCACTGCTCATCCTGGCCTTGCATGTACAAATCAGACCTTCTCCAATTTCAGGATAATGAGCCTGATCTCTCCCTTAGCTGTCATTCTGTTCAGCCAAAATTTCCATGTGTAAATATTGGATGGCCCCGGATCTGGAAAAGCTGAATCTTTGAAATAAAACATGAAGAAGCAGCAATGGCAGAAAGCAGAGAAGGTATGAAGAAGAATAAAGGATCGTTAGCAATTCTCCCATTTAATTAAACAAAGCTAAGGAGGAAGAGGAGCAGAGGCCTCCAGACAGCTCCTGGCTGGGCTGGAGGCAGGGGGCTGCTATTCCCCAAGGCCTTTTGCGGGTTACCACAAAGAGAGTTCACAGATCCTCCACTCGCTTAAATATTTGATATGAAATTAAAGCCCTGTTCCAACTTGTATGACCACTGTCTCCCTGGCTCTCCCCTCCTCCTATTCCCAGCAGACCCCTTCATCCTTCACATGCCTGTCCTCAGCCCAAGACATGAGCACAATTAGCACGAGCCCACTGGCGCCAATTAGCAGCCAATAGTGTCTATATTGCGGCAGGAGGGGCTGAGGCAGCGGGTGCAGTGTCTCCAGCCTGCCTTCACACTCAATTACATTAAGTGGAGTCTCCTGGCTGGGCCTGGCCGGACAGTTGGGGCAGTAATTGTGTCCTCTCTGGCTGCAGGCGATCTCCTGCAGGCTCTCCCTACCCCGCTACCGGCTCCCTGCGTTGTCCACTTACATCAGCACACTCTTCCTCCGAGGGAAAAGGGGCAAGGCAGCACATGGGAGCAGAGGGGGCTGCGCAGGAGAGAGACCCCAAAGTCTTTGTTTCAAAGTCTGAGAGTCTGAAACTCTCGGGCCGTGAAACTCTCTCTGACCTCCCCGGGGCTCAGCTGTGCCTGTTCCCTGTGACTGTCACAGCTCCAGGGAACGCCCTCCCTGGATCCAGCCCTTGGCATCTCACAGGGGAGCCCGGCATCTCTGTGGGAAATGGAACACTAATAATGTGTTTTTAGCTCAGAACCAAACCTGAGCAGGAAACGAGCTGGTGGGTTCCCATCCCTGCTCTTGGCCAGTGGCAAATGCTGGGGAACAAGCAGGGTAATTGGCAGACCTGACTGTACCACTGGAGCACTGCACAGCTCTACTGTAATGGTCTGACTTTGCAGGTATCTGAAAAAACCAAAATTCCATCATTTTTGATACAAAACTAAAATTAAAAAAGCTTTGTATGTGTTCCCAGTTAATCTAAAATTCCCTTCTTAAATGTTTTAGCTTTTGTACATGGTTTCATAACACACTGATCCCAGTGCTGCAACAGGACGCACTTTGATGGCATACTCTGCTTTCATTTTATTTTTAAACTCGTGAAGGACAACAGCCACTTAGCACCAACGTAAATATTTGTCCTTCTTGTGTAGATTCAAGTGTCTTCCTGTTTTTAATACGCCAGGCTGACTCTGGACAGGAATAATTTCTACTTTAACGCCTATTTTAACATGAGTTGAATGATGCTCTGGAGCTGCTGATCTCCTCTTACTGCCTACAGCAGAGCTGTGGTGTAGGATCATGAGAAAGCTGGACCAAAATGAGATAAATCACACCCCTGATGGGTCATTGTGTGGCATAGTTATTCCAAGTACTGCTACACATAAGAACTTTCAAATGTGATATCTGATACCAAAGGAAGGGAAGAAGCAATCTTCCAAAGTAAGATTTTTCATCGAATTTAAAGCAATATCAGCTCATGTAAAACAGCAGATAATGAAATCAGTTCTTGGGAAAGGTTAGTAACACCCCCAGTCTGTGAGCAGGACCTCTTGGTGCTTCAATAGCAATTCTGTTGCAGAGAAAGGATAAAAGGATAGAGTGTGGCAATGAGAATGAATCATCTTCAAAAGATACAAACCCATGGCTTTATTGCTGCAGCTAATGAAGTGCTACACATTCCTGGACAAATCTACATCAGCTGTTGGCTCTATCTGTAAGTCCCAGGTGAGAGCTACTGCCTCAGCTGGGCACTTTGTAGTTGATGTTCACAGCCTGCGCAACACATAAAAAGGATTCTCTTTTGCTTTATGTCAAGACTGAGAATTTTCCTGGAGATGCTGACATGAAGGAACACTCCAAGAGTAAGATTTAGAATATCATATGCCAGAAATACTTTCTCTCCCTCTTTTCCCTTAACTTCTCTAGACCCAGGACTCCTCTTAGAGACTATGTCCCATCCTTCATCATTTCAGGCTTCTCAAGCTGTTCTGTGAAGAGGATGTGGGTTAAGCACTACTCTCCACCTGCTGATGCTTTTTTCCATATTCCTTTAGCTCTTTTTCTCCTGGTCCATTTCCAATGTGCTCTCAGTATCTCTCATCTCAGGACACATCCACCTATTTCTGCATCTCTTCCCTGCTCCATCCAGACATCCTCACTTTCTCTCTTTTGCCATGTGTTCTATTTTCTCTTTTCCTTCTTTAGTTCTTTCCCTTCTTCAATTATCTCCCTTTCCTTCCTTTTCCTCCCTGCTTCATCTTCATTCCTATTCCCCAATTCTTTCACTTCTGTCTTCCACCTCTTGTACTTGCCGATTGTTCTGGAGTGGGTTGTGAAGATTCCCGGCTCTTTGTTGTGCTCAGGAAACATTTACTGACATCGGAAACATCCTCATTAGCCCTGGACAGGTGGGAACCATCTTTGTTTCCTGCAGGCACCGTCTCTTGTCTGCTCCCTAAGCCTCAGTGACAGCTGCCCAGCTCTGACGTGGAGACATCTTCTCCTGTCCACCAGTTACTGGGGCCCAGCTCAAACCCCCCAGGTGCTGAGGAGGAAGAGGTTGATGGGCAAAGACGACCCCAATTAAATTCAGTTGAAACTCTTTCCTCTCCTTTGGACTTCGCAGAGATTAGAAGGTCAGGCTCAAGGGCTAAACATTACCAAGCTCTCCCAGCTGACTCTTGCAGAAGGACAGAAATCGAGAAATTAACAGTGTGAGAAACAAACAAAAGAAGAGAAACAATGACAGAATCAAACTTCTGCCCTTAAATAAGTAGTAGAAAATGTCCATCTTTAACCTTGATCTCACTGAAGTGTTGATAACAGATCAATGAAAACAATCTGCTGCAGATCAGGATCTGGTTCTGTTGTTCTTTATCATATCCTAAGTAAGAAAACTGCAAGGAAGTCAGTTCATTTCAGCGATTTAAACTGACACCAGAACCAGGCAGCTTGGGTCTTTGCAAGGCACTTCTTGTTCCGCCGTGCATCCGTTCCCTGCGTGTACCCTGCCAAGGCATTGGGAAGTATATGCTAAGACCCACTGAGATGTTACTTCTTAAGACAATTACAATTCACTATAGAAAATCTAATTCCAAAAGCAAATTCTTTCCCTTCAAGAGCTACTCACAAGTCCTTGGTATCAGATTTGCCCAATACCATCTCCAGCCTCATCTGCAACATCCCTGGAGGTAACATGGGATACAACTCACTGCTGAAAGGCACACATGTAAAGCAGCTGATTCATCCCATGGGTATTTTTTTCAGAAACAAGCCACATATTGGATCGAAGGATTTACTGAGCTGGAGATGTTCCTGAAACAGAGCCTGCTTCAAAATCTGTCTGGGCAAAATGTGTTTTTGCTGGTTTTACCTGATTTGGGATTACACCTATGGATTATGGGAAGATGGCAGAATTAAACCCCCACCATCCCCTGCCCTTTCAGTCCTTAGATAAATACAGCAGCACTATTCCATATTGAAAAATTACTTCAGTCCCCCTCATCAAGCTGCTGCTGTCTCCCCTCTATGAACCAGGGCAGCAGCTTCTCTTGCAAGCAGGACCCACAGGAAAGGTTACCTTTATCCTAAATGCACTGCAAGGATATCTCCGACACATCTTGTCAGCACTTAAACATCCACGACAGGCTTCCTGCAACATTTTCCAGGTGAGCACCCCGGCTCCTTCTGCCGTGTCACCCGCTCATCATTCAGCACTCAGACACGGTGGGAGCAGCCTGTTGACATGGTTTCTCTCACTTTTCCTGGCCCCTACAGCTGACCTCCTGTCTCCCCAGCTAGATCAACTCCTGGAGACTGTACTTAGGGCTGGGTCACTGCATGGTGTTAAAAGCCTTTCTCTTCTTCTCTCAGCAACCAAAGTTGGAAGGTGGCAAGTGGGAGAGAAAACACTTCAAGTTGATTTTCCTTCAGGAGATGTTTCCTGTCAGATGGGAAAGGCTCCCAGGCACAGGCAAGGGTCTTGAAGAGTTTGCAGAATGACATATTCACACTTTTGGATATTTAACAACTAGACTTGATTTCCCTCACTCTCTTGGCTACAGCCAAAGCAAGAAAAAAAAATATGTGGAAAGTTCCATAGTCAGGGAACTTTTCTTTACTGCTGCTTATGAAAACTGAAGAAAACACCTTTGAAGGGAGACGAATTAAGTTCCAGGAGGTTCTGGCAAAGTGAAATTTTCTGCTTGCCACGCCAGTAGAAAGGGGTTGCAGATCTGATTTTGCCACATAAAATATTCCAAGTTTGTGTCCAAGTTGAGCTTAATAATCAGCCACTGAATTCCTGAGAATCTGATGAAACATACAATGCAAACCACACAGTCCCATTTATATGTGCCAAAGTGGTAAGATAGACATAAATGTAATGTTTCACTTCATGCTTTTCCTAAAGGTGTTCTCCAAGGCAGATTTTAGTCTTGGTTCCTTTATCTCAGCAAGATCAACACCTTTCTATTGTACTATTTATGAAATAAATAGTCAGGAGTGGGTCATCTGAAGAGAAGAAGCCTTGCTCCCCTGCAGAGAACAAAGACTCAACCTTTCTCCTGCAGTTTCCATCTTGGTTGAATGGCACTGTAAGATGACTGATCTGCCCATCATAAAATCATAGGACTGTGCTTCAAACAGTAAAGAATCGAGCATAGTGGGTCAAATTTCAATTGAGAAATCGTTGTTCTCCATTTGCTCAGAGAATCCTCCTCTTTCAAACCCAATCCAACAAAGCAGCACACAGAGCACACTGGGGAATTGATCCTCCCCTGCATCACCAGCTCCCTGGGCTCAAATTCAAGCCAGGATGTTGGAGTATTCTTCCACAAAAGACTGACTGAAAATACCTTCACAGTCTGGAGCAATTTAAGATCTGGATTCTGCCAAGGAGCGTATCTGTATTTTTTTTCTTCCATCACATCATTTTTCCTCTGGCCACTGCAGGTAGAGGCATTTCCCTTCATAAAGTGGATCAGTAGCTGATCCTCATGTGAGCTGAAACTCAGAGCTTTGCCAAGCTATACCACAATTTCTGATCACATAAGCTCCCAGCAGGACTCAAGGCCAAGGAACTTCTGCACTCACAGTGTTCTGTCAGCCACCTCTAACCATGCTGCTTGCTCTCCAGGCAAAATGCTGGCTTGTAACCATGGAAAGAATCTGCACTAGCAGTGGGCTCCCCCTTCCCAGAAGGTATAATCAAACAACACTTCTATGGCAGCCATCTCCTTCAATGTGGCTTCCCCCCTGCCCAGAACGTGGTTGGGACACTTCCTCCAGCCCATGATCTCAGAGCTTTAGAGCACGAGCCATGAAGTGTATTGGCAGGTGAGCAATGCTGCAAACACAGGAGTGTGTAAGCATCCAGCAAGTCAGATCCTTAGTGGCTTGGCATAAACAGGGAAGGTAAAAAATCCCATCCTTTCAGCAGTCAGACAGATTTCTCAAGTGGTTTTTTTAAATAGGTCATGTGCCCCATTCAGCAGCTCCAGCTGATGCTTCCAAAAGAAACCCATTAACAGATTCCCCTATGTGTTCTTTATTGTTTGCACTGCTTTAATGGCCCCATCTGGCATCATCTTAAAGCCTCCTGGTCAGAAGCAGAGAGCAGCTTCTGGTTACAGCAGCATGAGAAGTTGTGCTTTGCAGCCCCTTTCTCTACTCACTAAGCAAGGGTGGGAAGGTATGGGACCACCTGCAACCTGAGTGACACAACAGTGGAGAACTTCAGTTCTTTTCCTCTTCCCTCACACCATGGCAGTACCTGCACACCAGGTGTCTGGGCCTCCTAATCCTTTGTGGTGTCCACCAGTCTGTGGTACCTCTAAGAGACTCATTCTATGGAAACAGAAGAGGCAACCAAAGCATATCTCCAGTGATGAGCGATTAAGGAGCGAGCCTCTGGTACCCCAGACCCACACCAGCTGAGCAGGTTCCAATACAGAGCTATTACAACACATGCTGCCTCTCAGAAAGGCCTGAACATCTGTGTGTCACCTGGTTTATTTTGTTGCCAAAGGCTGCTCAGGTGTGACACAATGACTCTTCTAGGACAGAAGCGTTTGGGTTACCCTGGGCAGCTCCCAGCACTGTTTTCCTTTGGCAGCTCCCAGCCAGTTTAGGCACCAATGCAGTAAAAATTACTAGGACAGGCTGCAGCACACCTGAGAGCAGCGGAGTCCCTGAGTGGCACCTGCTGGTTTGCCCTGGGGACCAGCTATGACTGACCGATGGATGGTTTCACCCGACTGCACAGACAGTCTGACCTGGGACACGTCTCTCCACTTGGGAGGTCTCAGGATAGCTCCAGGCTTCCTGATAAACAGAGTTTATCAATAACAGATGCTGTTTGGATACTCTTCAGAAGGCCATATCCTCTCCAGGCTTGGCTTAGCTTCTGCTGGTATGGGAGCTCAGCACACCTTTTTGAGGTAAGCCTCAGCCTAGCCAAGCATTTAAAAGCACACATGCCCTACTGTCCATGTGTACGAATTCCCTTGGAAAGCCTTGCCTACCCTACAGGCACCTTCTGGAACCAGACTCCTTGCATGAAGAGGTTTCCAGCATGCTGCTGGGAGGTGCAGCCAGACGAGCAGGGTTAGCACGGGAGCAAGAGCCAAGGCAGGAAGCTCAGAGTTTGTTCCCTGCCCTCTCCCCTTTCTTCTCAAACACAGTGTTGCTGAGAGCCAGCTGAAAGGCCAGAGACAGTCTGCAGTCCGCTGGTTTTTACTAAACAAAAGTTTACTTTCATCCACTGTGCCGCAGCCGCTGGAGTCACTTCCTCCTTCCTCCAGCCTTTCTTCGAGGCGAGAAAACAGTCGGCTCTTTCAGCACGTTAAGAAAGCCATTACAATCAATTTAGGCAGTGCACAGACAGACTCCGTGTCTACTGTATTCTGTTACCACAGGCCGGGGAGCGGGGGGAGCGCACCCACTGCCCAGCTCCCCTCGCACTCTGCTCCGTAATGGAAAGGATGCCGGCGCCGGCAGCTATTGGGATCTCGCTAACAAATGAAGCTGTCATCAAACACCTCTTGGGGGAAGCGCTGGGCAGCGGGGGGTGCGTTCTTGTGCTGGAGCTGCCTCCACCGCACTGGTCCTGCGGCTAATTGCTCAGCATGGAGAGCACACACTTAAAGCGCTATCGGCCTTGTCAATAATGGGGTATTAGGTGCCTCCTGGTTGGCTTGGCATTGATCTGTTCCAGCTTTCCCCTGTTGTTGTTGTGTTGGGGTTTAAGGGTTTTTTTCTTTCCCTTTGTAAGTGTTTTCTGAGCCTGTGTTTAGCGTGAGTGCTGCTTAAGTGCTAATTGTTACACCACAGATTGATTGGCGACAAGATGGCTTGCCAAGTTTCTTCTCCCATCTCCCCGGGTGGGGTGTGGAGGAAGGACAGAGGGTGGGGGCTGAGAAGTGGGGAGAGAGGGAATCCTTTAGCACTCACTGACTTCCTCTCTCGCTGTCTCTCTGAGCTGGAAACTTTTGGCCTTTCCAAGCTTCTCCTGCCAATTTCCATTCCTGTTTTGATGCTCTCTTCCCTGCTACAGAAACTGTACATCTTCCGTTCCTGGGAATGTCCCTGTTACAGTGTCCTTTGGCCTAGATGACTTGGTGGGTAAGACGAGTGCTGCAATGACAGAAGAGGGTCTTGCCTTTTTCTTTAAGAAAAAAACCCAAACAAAACCACAAAAATTCGAAAGGGTTCCATGCCTCCAGATACTCCCTATCTCCATCACATTCATGCTTCCAAAAACCTGTAGTGCTGAGGCCAATGGTGGGAGAACTGGGTAACAAATGACACAGCAATGCCATGACTCTCTAGAATCCTGAAACATCTGGGCAGGTGCCAGAGGAAGGATGTGAAACCCTCCCAGAGAATCTGGAAGAAAGCTCTGAAACATACAGATACTGGCTTCAAGACCCGCACTACCCTGGCTAACACAAAACATTAGGAATGTTCCACCTAAGGTTAAAGAAGGTGAAACTTAAAACACGTTTTCTTCCAACAGGTTGAACTGTTGCTCAGCTGAAGAAGTTCATTAGCCAACATTTTTTATGATTTCAAGTCATTTTCCATGGAATCACAGAATATTTTGAGCTTGAAGGGACCCACAGGGATCATCCAGTCCAACTCCAACATACACTGTATGCAGAACTCCCATTTGTTCCAATTCCTCCCACACAGCAAGCAACTCAAAATAATAATTTTGATTGCTACCAGTGTCACTGGTCATGCCACTGGGAAAGTGACTTCATAACACTATCAGAAAATCAAGTTGGGAATTGAAAAAGCTGACAATGGAAAGTATTACTTGAACTTTGCTTTTGCCAGTTACATGGAACTTTGAATGTAAAGCTCTGCTCTCCTGATATATCAATTTGTGGTGACTGAACTAAATATAATTGGATTTTCTCATAGTATAAAAACATTCTAACAGAAGACACAGCCTTAAACTTTGTTTTCTGATTAACATTCACACTAATAACCCTTATGTACTTGAACATGACCAAGAAGCAAAGGCAAGCCACACACAATTGAGTTGCAATTTGCTTTTCAATTCAAGCAAATATGCACAGGCATTTTTTCTCACTGATCCCTCAGATCTGTTAAAAACACTGAGGTCTGGCAGTTCCCCAGCCCTTGGGAAGGCTGCAAGAAACAGCTTTAACATTACCAGCAGCAGCTTGTTGGTGACCATTCACTTCCCTCAGGAGGTTAAGGACATCCAGGACTACACCCACCCTTCCAGGAAAAGCAAAGCACACCCCTCAGAAAGCAGTCAAACCATAGCAGAGGGAGTAAAACTGTCCTTTACACCTTACTAAGTTTACCCCCAACAGCGAGTGTAACTCCTCTAGCTCTGGCTGCATAATGAGCAGCACAATAAAATCGGAAGCAAGGAACATTCTTAAAAAAATCAACTGACTGGATGTCAAAGAGGCACAGGTAGAGGAGAATGAGAAACAGTAAAACAAGCAACTGAAGAAGCAGGAAAATGAGACTTCCTGGGTTCAGATCAGGTACGGTGTTTTGTATCCTGTTCCTTGTGAATGGTGGGACAGAAGGTTAACATAGTGACGCTGGTAAGGTGAAAAAATATATAAGCATAACAGTAATTTCTTAATTCCAGTCTGATTTTCAAAGACACCGAGAACCTGAGGTTCTGCTTTTCTCTGGGCCTTCAGTACCTTTGAAAATAGGTCATAAAAATACATTGAACAAATACCCAAGAGAAGCTTCAATTGGCAGAAGGTGGTCAGAGGGGAGGGATGAGGACGAGAACTTTCTCAGCAAGGTTTTCTATACTTAACTCTCAGTTACAGTAGCAAATCTGACCTCATTTGGTTACTAAACCCAAGGACAAATTCCAGCCAAATTTTTCCATTCCCATTTGTAAACAGTTAACTTGTACTCCCAAAAAGCATTTGCTCAGAGCTTTGTCAAGTCACAGTCAGCGACACCATGATGGAAGAGACCAGAATGTACAGCAGATAAATGAGAATTTAATCACACACACATACACACAAAACAGAGAAAAACCACCCAAACACACACACTGAGAAGAAAAGACAGCCATGCTAACAGAGCACATACATGGAAAACTGTTTTCTGAGCTACTCTTGTCCAAAAACCACAGAACAAATTGCTGAGGCTTTTCCCCACTGCACAAAGTGCCTTTTAGCATCCCAGGTTTTCTCCTGAGGGACAGGAGAAAAAGGGAAAGACAACTGGCGTCGAGCTGCACATTGTCTGAAGATGCTGTCAAGAACATCATAAGGGAAGAGCTGTGTCTGAGGTCATCGGATTAGAGGAGAAACAAGGAAAGGAACAGGGGCTGGGGATGGAAAGGGAAGGGGGAGGCACAGTGACCTGGGTGACCTCTGCTGCACTAACTTGATATAACAAATAGTTCTGAAAAACCAAATACTGTTAACCCTTTTAAACTGGGTCATTCCCTGCTGTGGATGGCTCATGGAGCAGAATCCTTAACTCCTTCCTCCCCACACGCTT
This sequence comes from Corvus brachyrhynchos, assembly GCF_000691975.1. Classification (NCBI taxonomy): domain Eukaryota; kingdom Metazoa; phylum Chordata; class Aves; order Passeriformes; family Corvidae; genus Corvus; species Corvus brachyrhynchos. The sequence goes on from NW_008246061.1 coordinate 1,097,918, forward strand.
CCAAACACCTAGGCTTGGCACTGCATTAGGTCACAGTACATTTGTAGCTCTCACTACTGGCAAAATGGATTAAAAAAGAATCTCTCTCTACCCAAATGAAAACGCTTCATGGATTTCAACTCCAAATTTAACCAGCTTTTTCAAGGCAAAACACAGTCTCTGCAAACATAAATGTGATCCTTTTTCCTATAGAAAAACTCACTTTTGGATGACAAGGTCAGTGTTTCTCTCTGCTGGTATCTTCACTCCCTCAGACAAAGGGACATTCTTAAGACCTTTGATAACATCCAGTGAAAAATCTCTTCTTATGAGGGAAGGCAAAGGCAGTGACTCTCCCAGCCTGCTTTGGACTCTGTGGAGCAACAAGTGCAACCTGATGGGGAAAAAAAATCTTCAAGCCTTTACAGGGCCCCAGTCACAGAGACCTCCCTGCAACCCCAGATCCTGGCTTTGACCCACTCCTGACTGCTGTCTAACTGCAAACTGCAGCAAACCTCCCAACTCTGCAAAAATGGGCTCCAAACCCTGGAGGAAATTATTAGCTTGTGTGTGATTTCTAGTACATTTACGTCTGCTCACAACTCCAAATTTATTGAATAAATTGTGAGGGATCTTGGTCTTTCTGGTTCTACTCCTAACCACAAATTAAAATGGAAAAAATTATCCAGAAATTTCAAACCCTACAAACCAAGCTTAAATTTCACTCTGGTTTTGAACATGGATAAGCATTTCAAAAAAGAACAGATTATCCATTACTATTTTTTTATTCCTTATGGAAACCCTTCGTTTTCTTCTTCTGTTACTGTGATAACCACTTTTTAACATATCCAGCACTATAGCTATGTGCAGTTTTCCACCTGGATGAGTGACATGGACTTCCAATTTTGAGACCCCAGAAGCAAACCCAGCCCACCTCTGTTCCATAGTTCCACACAGAGGTCACACAGCCTCCCTTGGCCACAGCCACTGCAGGAGTGCCACTCCAGCAGGGAGGGCTGGCAGAATGTGGCAATGCTGACTCTTGGAAACCCTAATGGGAAAAGATGGTTGTATGGGATTAAGGATGGAGCAGGACTCTGAACTGCTCTCCCCTCTCCTTTGAGCTTAGATCATATGACCTCCAAAACTCCCTTCCAACTTGTATTATTCCACAGTTCTGTAGGGAGCTAAGGACTGCGTTGCAGAGCAGTATGTTGGCCTGTATCAGGTGTCTAGAAACAGAAGATGAGGTCTATTTTCCTAGGACTAGTCCAGAAAAATGTGATATTATCAATAAGCTCTACATGGCACCACACTTAATAGAAGAGATAGAAATTGCTCCTGGAAAAAGACACAAAACCTCCTTGACCATTTCAACACATGCGTGCACAAGGATCTTTAGAGTTCTCCTGTGGCACTGAGGGATATTTTTACTGCCTGCCTAATTATACCCCAGTTCTCTAAGCCAGGGAAAGGATCTCTACCTCAAGTCTCTGTGCAGACAGAAGAGAGAGGCAAACAAGCTTCTCCAGAGCCTTTGGAGCAGGAGCACAGCATGTGTGATTTGTGTCCTAATCTTATCAATGCAGGTAAGATACCTCAAGCTGGGTAGTGAATACATCCCATCAGTCCCAAACATCAGCAGATTCCTTCCAGAAAAACCATCTCTAGTTTAATTACAGATGAAATAGCATGGTTGATGAGAAGCAGAAGTCTGTGAGTAGGCCAGCAGATTGCTATCAAGAAAAATTCAGCCTTCCCTGCTTTATTTGTTGCTCATCTGAAAGAGGAGTGGTGAGAGGATGAGGAGGCATTCAGGCACTTTTTGAAAAGCTCCTTCTCTGTCTCCATGAGAGAGATTGGGCAAACCATGTCAGAAGCTGAGAACAACTCAAGGGTAGCTTTGTCTTCAGGCTCTGTCATTCTCAGCTGCTCTGCTCAGAGTGACAAAGAAGCTGAGTAGAGGAAGGGATTTTAAGGAACCAGAAAGACTTATCCTATAGAACTGGATTTTAAAACGGTTTCACTGACCTTAGGTCTAGGGTTTTGTCTATAGAGACTATACCCACTACAAGAAAACTGTGGGCATAGTTCTTCCTCTTTCAAAACTCAGAAAAAAGTTTCCAGATCTAGGATTCCATCTTCCTGACTCTGGTAGGGCTATGAGGAAGTCTGTCTAGTGTTTTCCACTTCATATCAGCTACATTTAAGATGAAAATCTAGTCCATGTCCCATCTTTTCATTTCAGTAGGGGAGGATTAAATTCCTCCAAACCCACTGGCACTGGAACAGTTTGTTGTCTGCCCAGTACACCCAGGCACGCATGCAGGGCACAGGGTGGCAGTGCCAGGACTAACAACCGACATGAGGACTAAACTGGGGGTGACAATATTGTGCCCTAACAATCGATCCTTCATAAAGCTTAATACCAGTGGTGTGAGACTAACCAAGAGCTAAAGCTTCCTTTGGTTCTGTTTGCACACCAATCTTGTGCATAGTATCACGTGATGGTTATCAACACCGAGATGCTCTCCTCTTCCCTCCAAACCAAAATAATGAGCTGCAACATAGGGTGCACACCCCATCCAGAGAACACTGGCAGGATAAGCACTGTTGAGGAATGGCACTGGCATTCCACCAAGATGGCTATTGCAAATAAATGGGACATCAATTAGCAGGTAAAAATAATAATTGACCTTAAAAAGATGATGTTATTGCATAACTAATGGGCTCGACAGATGCTTTATAAAAGTGCCCATGTCTTTTACATGTAATATCTTACATGTACCTCAAGGAGTCCCCTACTCACATGGTCCAAAGTGCCACTGCTGGAGTGTGCAGCCATACCTCACACAGAAACACTGAACCTACACAGAAAGGATGTTCAAGTTTCATAGAGATTTGTGTTAGGCTGCAGATTAATCGTGCTGAGAAGGCAAGTCTAACATCAAAGAGGAGACTTCAAACTGAGTCCAGCAACTCTGGAGTCTTGAGCAAGGAAAAGGTTAAAGTACTGCAAAAGTTGGTCACTCAGCAGTGACCATTCCATTTATCTGCATGGTCGTAACTGCGCAGTATCCCCAGCACCATGGATGATTCCCATAAATTTGCTAGCAGGAAGCTGTGCCAATTTCTGAGCATGAAGCAGAACACAAGACATGGCAGTCCAACACTGGTATCAAGCAAGCACAGCAGCAAATCTCACTGTGCTCCAGCTGCAAGAAGGGCTAAGAGCTGTTTCTTTCTGCTTCTCTCCCCCTCATCCTCATCCCCCTGTTTCCACCAAGTAACCTCTACTAAAGCCAGCACGTGAGGAGACCTGCTTGGCCCTGCCTCTCTAAGAAAGGAGAAACTCCTCAGCTGCCTATTGTGGGCTGACTGAGGGGGCAGGGAGGTTCTCAAGCAGCCTGATGAGAATTTACAGGTCGCCAGCTCCCTTTCCCGCTGTCAAGCAGGGGGCAAACCCTTAATGGGGCGGAACGGGGAGCGCGGGGCTGGCTCCCGGCTCAGCCCCTAATGAGGGCCGGCGGCTCGGCCCGCAGCTTGTTAGGAACGGGCAGGCGCGGCACCGAACGGGAGCCGGGGACAGGGGCACACAGTGGCTCCTGAGGGACCGGCAGCCGCAGCACTGGGGCTCAGGGGAGGGGGCACAACCACCTCCTCCTCCTCTGCCTACTCCTGGCCTCTTAAAATCCCATTACCTTCCTTTTATTTCACAGTAGAGACTGGCGGGAGGGAAAGGAGGGGGAGACGTTCAGGAGGAGCTGCCTCTGTCTAGTGCCTTCTGTCAGCAGAGGTCGGGCCCATAGGATCAATTTTTTTCTGTGGATGTGATTTTCTTGTCTCCCTCTCTCTCTTCTTTTTTTAAGCAAGAATACGGGCGCCAGGCTTACAAGAGGTCCTCAAGAACTGTCAATCAGGGGCATGAAATATTCAGAGAGCTTAATCTTCTTAGGAGATCTGTAGAGACCCCCTCATGGGGTCTGAATGCTCTTCATGAACCTGCAAAGAATGGGTGAGGGGAGGGAGGAAAACAAACACAGCTGAAAAGAGTGAAAAGAGAGACATCCTTAGACAGACACCCTCATATCTCGGTGAGGGGCGTATTGTAAGAATTTAAACAGAATAGAAAAGACCTTTTAAGACCCAATTAGCGAAACAGTCTCCTTTCTGAGTGGGAACCTGGAAAACCACCTTTGGGTACTCTTCATCATGGCTATTTCTTCCTTTCTTTGCTCAACAGGTAGCCCAGTTCATTGGCATTCCCAGCTCGGCCATGACCTAGTTTTTGACCTTATATAACTTCCTGCTTCTCCACCGACTTTGACTTTCGTGTGGTCTGGCCAATATACAAGAACTCCATCGATCTGCATAGTTAAAGGTCAGGAACAGGTCCACTGGCCTGGTGGGTAGCCTGCAAGCTGCATCAATTTCCTCTGAGATCCTGGGAATTAGATGTGGATTTTTTAAGGTATTACAACTGAAAGTAAGACAGTCTTGAGATACTTAATTACTTTGGGCTCACAGCAAGTACCTCCATTAAAGGAACACTGTCTTAAAAAACATTCTGAGAGATGTGACTCATCTATGTGAGTAGCAAGAGCCCTTACAGAGAGATCTAAGAGAGATGCACATCATTACATCTTAAAGTGAAACTTGGCTATCTATTTTTCGAAGACAAGCCAGGGACAGGCTGTTCCCTGTTCAAAAGTTATAGTGAGTTGTCTGAAAAGAGACTCCTCTGTGTTTCTCTAACTCTTTATATCTCTACTTAAACATCTTAAGGAAATTCTGTGTGAAGAATGAATGCTGTAAATAAAATAACTTGTATCAAGTTATGACCCTCACAAAGTCAACTGTGTTTCTGAAACTTAATGTCCCATGTCTGCCGTTTGGAGGACCATGTCCAGCATCTGTGACAAGCCCCTGCAGTCCTCAAACAGAGAACCATATTCAGCATCTCAGGCCAGCCCTGAAGAAAAGAATTATTAAATTGAGTAGACAGAGAAACCCCCTGTATTTATCCCTTCCATTAGCATCTGAAATGCAGAAAATAATTCCACTGCTGTTGCAAATTCTATGACAGGGAAGAATTTCAAATCACACTGGGAGGATGATCCAGCAGTTAAAGAAACTAGTTCTGAATTGAAGCCTTATGGGTTTGCACATATATGTCTTGTTAACCATGGGGCCTTACCTAAGTCAAGAAAAACAAATCATTTTCATGCTCTAGCTGGTTCAGTAAATCTTAGTTTGGGAAACAGCTCTGCAGCAGTGTGTGACACCTGAGCATCTGGCCTTTACCTGTGCTCCCTGCCCCACTGACCTGTGTGATCAGCTCCAAAAAGGAGCAAGGGAAGGCAGTTTTCCCATCAGGAGATGTATCCATTTACTGCTATATGCTGGGATGAGTAAGAGAAGGATTGTTACTTTCCCCCCACCCAGCCCTCAGCGGAAAAACTATCCTTGTAGCAGTTTGTGCTCCTGCATCTCACACAAGCTGTGGTGAAGGACTGCGCTCAGAGAGTTTTACACCTGGAGGGCACAGCGGGGTTGGAAGTGTTTGCTCATTCCTTGAGGGACAGCAGCTACAGCTCTGCAGGGAGAACGAAGTGGACAAAGAGGAGGAAATCCAGTAACCAGCCATTGAAACCTATAAAGGGAGAGCTTATGCTGTAGCATTTAGGAAGAGAAGGTGCCAGTGCAGGTCGAGAGAGGGGGCAGTACAAGAGCAAAGACAAGGCATATTTTTTTCAGGCAGTAGCAACAAATTAAAAAAAAAAAAAAAAAAAAAAAGAAAAAGGGAGAAAGCTGCCTTGTCTCTCCTCCTTCTCCTGCACCTGGGGTCATGCTGTGACCTTTCAGAAGACGGGATGTAAAAGTGACCTTTGTCAGAGTGTGACAGAGCTTTCCATGAGCAGACATGGGAGGCCCACAGGCAGTGCTCCTTCCCCGGGCAGAGGTCCTGACCTGCAGCAGCGTGCTCAGGGAGCTGTCAGGGCAGGCTCCCTGTCCCCAGCTCCCCTGCTTTAGGAAGCACAGACTGGAATACAGCCTAGCACACAAAGAGCCTGCTCTTCAAACTTTCTCATCCTGCCTGTAACAACAGAGGTATTGCTTGGGAGCTCTGAGACAGTGCTTCTCTCTTTCTCCCTCTGTCCTCTCTCCGAGTCCTAAAATAATCTTATGAAAAGGCCACAACCCTTAGATGCTTGAGCTGCCTTCAAGACGTCACAGGCACACTGAAGTCCTTTCAAAGGCAAGAGAGAGGGGAATGGGGCCAGAGATTCTTTGCTGCTTTACTGCCACCACTTCATAAAACCAAACCACCCAGCACACATAACTGGATGTCTTGAAGAGGCTCAGGAATGGCTTGGTGGACACCCTTCTCTGTCTCCTCTCTGAGCTCCAGGGCTGTGTGCATATTCCTAAATACTCTATGTCCATACATTTTCCTGCAATCGACTGCACAGAGAGAACAAATGAAGCTACAGAAAATATAATTCAGCCCTGGGACAGACCCCAGCAAGTTGTAAACAGGTCAGTCCCACGCAGCAGAGCAGGGAAACCCTGGAGAAAACCCAGCAGGAGCTATGTGACACCGGCTCACCCCACACACGTGTTCTGCTGCCACTCGCAGGGACAGGCACTTCCCCGCTCTGCCCCTAAGCCCCTGCTTTGGCTAATTTACAGCAGATCCTCTGGATAAACACGTCTCTGTTGGACACGTAGTTCAGGTGCTGGCTGCTCCAGCTGGGAATCCCTCATGTCCTTGCTATGTCCTGGAGGCATGAGAGGGCATAGGAAGCAGGGCAATCTTCAACCTCCATCTCCTGCTGCCCTGCGACCCCTGGGCTGCCACTGCTGACCCTGCTGGGGCTGTCAGGGGTTGACTAATTTGGACACGTTCAGGCAATTGCTGTCATCAGCTTCCTGCTTTGTGGATCAGGGAGGTTTTTGCTGTAGGCGGGAGTCAATTACTTGGCAATCTCAGGATGGTCGGAAGAGACTATTAGTGTTTGACATTTTAAAGGGAAATGGAAAACAGCCCACCTCTCCCTTTCTGCCAGCTAAACCAACCACTTCATATTAAACTTTACATGGCTCCTTCCTCATACAAATTGGCTCAACAACTGCTGCTCGTCTCCAATGTCAATGGCCCACCTCCCAAAAGGATGTTTGACCATGACTCCAAACCTGCTTTAACAGGAAGTGGAATCTGGGCTGCAATGGAGCCTCTGGAAGCCTATGAGCAGCAAAAATCCCTCATGGAAGACATAAACCAGCAGGCTGAGCAGGGAACACAAGTATGGAAGTATCCACCAATTAGCTGAAACAAAAAAATGGAGCTACATGCTGTACATTCAACATCCTGACCTGACAACACATGGATGAAACTTGTTTGAAGCTTAAAAATCTATCACAGAGAAAGACCAGGCCTAAGTGGGAGGATGGCAACTTGAAGAGCTGTTCAGCAAGCCCATGCCACTCGTGAGCACAAACTCTATTTCAGACACTCTTCCAAAACTTCATTCTATGCCTCCATATGGGATGAGAGGGTTATCCACTTTTCCCCAGAATTTTCCCCAGGGATTTATGCAAAAAAGAATACTTATCTTGGATGTGTAGAGTAGAGAGCAAGACAGGGCCACTGGTAATGTAAGCAGCAGAGTCATAAACCAGCAGCCCTGGTTCCACCTGTGTTTAAAAACCAGTCCTTGAGAAAGAGGGGAACATAGTAGGGCTTTTGTTTCAGAACTAACAGCATTAGAAGTGATGTCTCCTGACTTACAGAACAAAGTTTCCAGCTTGAATATCTCTCTCCTGTCTGCCTTAACTGCAGAATATGTGGTATTACTGTTTAGCAGGCAAGTGTAGAAATCCCATCTGGAATTAAACCCTCACTGTACCTCCCACTGCACAAATATACTGAAGCATTTTGATTTTTCCCTGCTTTAGTATGATAACCTAAGGTTTGAACAGCAGAATTTTTTATTTCCAAAGGCTTAGATACATTGACACCAGGGAATTCTTTTAGAAAATCATTGGGTATTAACAACCTTCTCCCATTGTAACTCAACGACTGAGTTGAAAGCGAAGGCCACACTTCCCTGTAAGGACTGACACAGGAAAGCCACTTCCAAGGCTCAGACACACCAGTTTAGCAAGCAAGTGCCTGCCTCTACTCCTGCTTCCTAACAAGGAGAGAGGAACACAACTTTATGGTTTCCCCACTGCTACAAATGCAAACAGTGACCCTAAATAAAGGATTTTCTGCTCTAGAAGAATAACCCATGATGGAACCTAACGAGGGGCTGTTGGTGAGGGCTGCTCCCTCCTCCCCCTGCCTTTATTACCACCAGTATCCAGTTGGCCCAGGTTCCCCTGGGACTGGCCAGGGTTCGTCTGTGTGCAGACAGCTCTGATGTGGCAGCAGGGCAGACTCTAAGCGCTGGTGTGATTTAATAAACAGACACTTAAGGCAGTTTACGCTGGAGTCAGCCCACTTCGATGGCCTTCTCTGCTAATTTAACACTGGCTGCAGCCCCCGAGCTGGCGTCTCCCTGCTCATTAGGGAGCAGGGGTGTGTGTGCCTGTGTGTGGGGGAGGAATTCTCGTTTCACATTGGTGCTCCAGAGATTTTATTATACCGGGCAGCTCATTTCAGTCACTACATTGCAGAGGATTTTTAAAGAGAAAGGGGGAGGCAGGGCATGCTAGTTAGGATCCTTCCCTGTTGTTATTTTCATTAATTTTCCTCCTTTTTTGTTTTGGTTGGGGGGGATGTGACAAAAAGGGACAATAATTGCCATTTGCCGCAGACTTTGAGGAGTCCTCCTCAGCCATTACAGATTAAATTGCATTCTGTACAAGTGTCCATCAGGCCCCAGCTCCAGACTCCAGGCTGGTTAGAGGGCAGCTGATTCAGCTGCAAGAACATTTTGCTCCACTTCTGATCTGTCCTAATTATAAAAGGGATGCTCTTGCCTTTAACCCCTGGAGTTCTCTCCTCCCTATTAGGATGGAACAGCCCTCAGCCAGCTCTTCCACTGCTTTAAATGAGTCACCTGGACTGCCAGCAGCAGAGAATTATCTACACAGATCTCTGCTGCCTGACTGTCTCTCTCCCCATTTTTATCTCTCAGACCCACACAAACAAAGCCTTTGAGATTCCAAATGGAGAATGGTAAAATCAGGACAGGTTTACTTACAGAAACCATTCAGTCAGGTCTTAGATTTTGTAGAATCAAATCTAAAACTAAAGAAAATACTCACCCTTTCAGTCCAAAGCATGAATAGGTTGAATACACACGGCTGAGGTAGTTTTAAGGTAGTGACCATCAGTACTCCTAGGAGTATAGTGAGAGGCAGAGTCTGTAGTATTTTTGGAGAAGGCACACATGGAGTCTATTACAGTTCTGGCAGCACAGGCAGAAGTATCAAGGCCAGCTTGTTAACAGCTGCCTCAGGAAGAGCTACACAGCTGTACTGACAGCACTGCAGTGTAGATACGGAATGCACACCTGGACTGCACCCAAAAAGCAGCGGGTTGTCCTTTTCCCTTCAAATAAAGAATTGTTCCACTTTAAACCTCTTACAGTGGATCTTTCCACGCCTTTGGTCACAACGAGGTGCAACAGCACTAAAAACAAAGCAGAAAAACAATGTGGGCCTGATACTGCTCCCTTCAAGCCTGATTTTGATGCAGCTCTGACACTGACTTCAGCTGGGATACATCAGGTAAGAATCTACCTTTGTTTGACTTTGGCTTCTGCAGCACAGACTCCCCTCATCCCCTCCTGATAGCAATCTCTTGCCTTTTCCGTCTCACAGCTAATTCCCATCCCTTCCACAGCCCCTTTCCTAAGAGAGGAGCAGGGTTGGGATTCGTGCTTCTCTGAAAACTGGCTGTGAGCCCAAGCTGCCCAAGAATGCCATGAGCACTTGTGGCCCCACAGCACCACAATCAGGACAAGTCTGTCCCTTAGCACCCACGCTATTTTTGTTTTGTTTTGTTTTCAATGAGTTTACATTCTGCTGAATATTTCTTAGAACCAACAGCCCTTTAACCATTGGCTGCATGTTTAGAACACATTAGTGGAAAACATAAAAGAAGGAAAAAAACTTAATAAAATATCCATGAAGAAGAGCAGCACAGTATGTGTCTTCTCCAGCTAGGACTGGACAGCTCCCTCAAACCAGGCTCTCATCCTCAATGCCTGATGGCACAGGGAGCCTTTTAATACCCTTCTGATACAAATCAGCTGTTACCAAACCCATGAACTAAGTCTATGGAAACAGTCAGGGACACTGTGCAGAAGGCTTGCAGCAAACAATCTGGAGAAATCTTCCTTATAAAAGAATTTCTCCTTATTTATCTTCAGCGTTAGAGAGCGACTGATGTCCTGAAGCAACAAGTCTGACATTCCTGCCAGAGATCTTACCTGGTAAAGCAATTCCTCTGCTGTCCTTGTCCCCATGGTATTTGAATTATGCCCACCTTTTGGATTTCAGTGATCCTTGTGGGTGCCTTCCAGCTCAGGACATTCTTCAATGCTATGATTCTACCTTTTAAACCCCTTTTCAGGGAGAAGTTCCTAATACACATTCTCTGCATCATTCACTCTGTGAAGACCATATTTATTCCTTCTGGACTAACCCATCTTCTTACACAGCAACACGGAGGCGCTGGTCAGAACTGGACACATATTTTAGTTTGAAATCCCCTGCCCAGTCCTTTAATGCAGGGTGAGCCATCTCCATCTTCTTAAAACCACATCTCTGAAAAAACAGAAATTTGCTACGTCAGTGGAAAGAGGAAAGATAGCTAAAGCAATGTAAAATTCATTCAAAATAGGTGTCACACTGCAGTAAATAATAATGTCAAATGATCACATATGCAAGTAAAATATTTATAGCAGTATAAACTTGGTAAGTGAATGAAGCTGTAGGGATCAAACACAGGATGAAGGATCAAACAAGAAACTGCATTTCACTGAGTCAGCCGAGCTTCTGCAACTGTTCATGTGTGCTTTTAGCTCACTCTAATTTTGAAAAATGACAAGTTAAAATCAGTAATTACTTAATGAGCAAGTGCTTAATTGCTTATTTATCTTCGTTATTATTTTACATATTGCTGCTAGTGCCAGAGGCTGGAAAAAGAAGAGACAGAGGAAAGTACATCACAGTAGGTGAGACATGGTTGTTTAAGGAGTCTAAGAGGTCAAAGAAATCCGAAACAAAACTAGGAGCAAGAATGTAACTGACCATGAAAATCATAATCTAAAATCTAATTAGAACAGGTGAGGCTGGCACCAGGAAAGGAATAACACCAGCAAAAGTGAATTACACTGCAGAGCTACCCAACAACCTCTGCCACTGACCATATCACTTGTACTACAAGCTGTGCTAACCCCAGAGAAAAAGAGAGTCCCCCACAGGGAGAGAGCAGAAGTGTGAAATGCTCCAACTCAGTAAGTATTAAAAAAACATCTCCTCAAAACTCAAATGTAATTTATTCTCTTCAGCACTGCCATAATTTCCACTCATGAACTCAAAGCTTGGCACAAGGGAAACAACTTCTCTTCAGTGTGCACTGCAAGCATGTGGATAAATCTCTGTCCTGGGTGGAAAGAGACTCGGGTTTAAGGGAAGGAAAGCAAGGCCAAGCTTTCAGCCATTTTGTGCAGCCGTTTCCAATGCCCTCGGACGAGCTGATCGTGTCAGTGTCTCAAGGTCCCCAGAGACCGTAATCTTATGTGTTCAGAGAGGCTTTAGTTCATGCAAGGTCAGAGTAATTGTGCATGATTAATGGTTTATCTCTTCCTGAAAGCCTTACACAAAGGCTCCAAACCAAGTTAGCCGTAATTCCATACTCCTTACAGCCTGCTTAAAGGGGCAGCATCCTATTTCCTGTTGGTGGGGCCAAGCAGGTTGACTTTATCTATCAGAATTGGAAGTGAGCCATGTGGCCTTTGAAAGAAGTCCCTCTCCCCCATTCAGCTCCCAAAGGAACATGAATACACTGGAAAAAAAAAAAAAAAAGGAACAAAGGAAAAAAAAGAAGAAAGAAAGGCAAAAAAAAGAAAGAAAAGAAGTCTAAATTCAGTCTAAACCACCCTAAAGTCTGAAAAGACTTCTCTGTAGCAGTCCCCAAACCTTTTGCTGTGAGATTCTTTGGCTGTCTACAGAAGTGCTCCTTATCACATTGCCAGAGCAGGGCACGTTAGAATCACCTTAGAATCTCATTTTTATTCCACAGCTTATTTTGTTACAAAAAGGATAATTTTTAATCACTTACGGCTTTGTGACCATGGGCAGCCAAATAAGCTGATTAAATTATTATTTGCAGATAGAGCTCACAGATAACTCCTATGGGATAGCTGCAAATTTAGCCCTTTTTGTTTCCCAAAGCATTAAAGCACCCGATTGCCCTGAATGCACTGTGCCTTTTGCTGGAGCTTTGAGCTGCCTGTTTTCAGACTGTGGAGCAATTGGGAGCTGCTCCTTCAGCTCCTTGGAGACACACAGGGTGCAATTGGGCACCTAAGTTATATGCTGTTGTCTCTGCCCTCTGAGTGGATGTGCAAAGCCCTTTACCCAAGAGAATAGTGAAGAGTTTTGTTCACATACCAAATCCTCCTTGCCCTCTAAGATGTTCAGATCAAACGCCACATTCTCTGTGGTTTTACGCAAATCAAAATCCACGCGCATCAAGTTTGTTCCCTAACAGCAAACGACAGGGATCACAAACATGGATGAATACAAACAGCAGTTGGCAGCTCAAATATACTTTTGTCTTTTGTAAATGCAGTTCCCACCAGCAAAAGTTTTGATTTATCTGGGAATTTGAAATGTTATGTTATGTCAGAGGGAGGAAAAGGCGTCCAGTGTGGTTAGAAACTTCCACACAGCAATAACCCAGAAGTCATGGAAAATGAGCCAGGGTTATGGAAAGGCAACACTGCCAGTCAAAGGCTGCTCACCCCACCCTGCCAGTGTGTCAGGAACACATTTGTTTCTTAAGGTGAGGGAGCTGAACTGTGTCATCAGCTGCCTTGAACACCTTCCTACCTTGCAGGAATGGACTGGCTGAACACTGCCACCATAAGATAACTTGGATGAAAGAGAATCACGACCTCAAATGTTTTGCTGTCAGGGGAAAGGTAAGATTGGACACTGGACTGCAAAACAGGAGATGACAGCAAGCTGGGGAGATTGGTTTCTTGGAAAGACTTCCCATAGGAAGCAATGTAGAGTAAAGCTGGAATTTTCTGGACAGACTACACCAAGAGTACAGTGGCAAACTGATAGGAGGGAAATGGAATGCCTGTGATCTTAATTAACTCCAAAAACTTGAACACTAACATGGAAATAGCAACACACAAGGAAGGGTTAATATCAAGGAAGACCATATGAGGAAGAGAAAAAAAAAATCAGGGACAGAACTGCAAAACAAACTACATACACCCCACACAAAAAGCGGAGAGGAAAAAAATAAGAAAGTCATCAATGCCTTCTTTACTTCCACATTCACTAAAAGATTAATGGTGACTCAAGGTAATTTTTCCTATCAAGAGAAAGACACAGTCCAGAACAAAGACAAAGCAGGTTAAATAACACTTCTGTCAATCCAGCCCAACTGGGGGGCTGTGTGCTAAATCCTCTTTCTCCGGAGAGAAAAGGAAACATCATAAATTATCCAAGCTGTGGAGCAGATTCTATGCATAGGGCTTGGATCACCCCATGCCCATAGAGCCAGGAACTGGGAATGGCAGCAGGCCTCCTTCTGTAACAACGGGGTCTGGGGACAGAACGACAAAAATTCTAGACCTCATGGAAGCCACATTCAGGTCACCCTGAGATACTTAAATTGAACACAACCAAGTATGTAGGGCTGATGAAGTCTGCCCTAAAGCAGCTCAGAAGTAGCTGTAACAGTTAATCTGTGAATAAATAACATTGATCTTCATGTAATTCTGGAAGGTTCTGGACAAACAGAAGGCAAACAAAGGTCCCATCTTTAAAAGCACAACTCAGTAAACTGCAAATTACTTAAATGCACCTTGTAGAAAGATGAAAAAAAATCTGAAAAATCATTTTACAAGTAAGCAGAAGGTAGCATAATTACGAAAAAAGCCTGTCAATACAGAATGCTCAAGAACAAATTTATTATGTTCCATCTAATGGGGTAACAGTCCCCGTGATGGGGGGAAGCATTAGGGTGATTTACTTTGATAAGTAAAGTAACAAAACAGTGGTTTTAATCCTTGCCCACATAATGTTGCCAGAGCATAGAAAGGAAATCAAACGTAGATTAAAATCACCACAATTTGGTGTACAAATATCTAGAAAATCCTCTTAACAGCTCTTTGCTGTCAAACTCTTTGCTCCACAGGGGGCACAGCAGCTGCAGCTTCAAGAGCTACTGGCATAAACAGCCCTTAGAGATACACAGCTGCCATTTTAGCAGGTATCATTAGAAGTCAACAATCTCAAGGAAGTGGGAAGAACATCTGTATTTAGATGGAACAAAATGGAGAGGTACAAAATCAATCTATAACAAACAAATTTAAACATTTACAAACAAGTGGCAGCAATATTCAGAGAAGAGACTTCAACAATGCTAACTGAATTCTGGTCAACAAGTTGATGTCACCAAAACAAGGAAAAGAAGGGGGAAAACATGCCAGAATGTACTGACAGGTGAAGAATGGAATGACATTTTCCTTATAGTGCTAGACTTGCCTCAAGTTAATATATCCAGCTTTGGCCACCTCACTGTAACACAGCTGTAGATGGACAAGAGAGCATCATGAATTATAAAAACATTCAAAAGCATTGCTGAAGGATAAAGATTGATGGAACTGTGTTTGTTTTCCATTCCAAAGAGAGATCAAGACAGGGTTCTTCTTTTACAATAGATAAGTAGTGATTATTAAGTAGACTGATGTTCATTTTTTTCTCTGGCCACTTGGTGGTAGAACAGAATGTAGCCAGCTTTGCTGATAGCAAGAATATTTGGGTTTGATATTAATTTAACTTTCACTAATTTCCTAATAAAACAGACAGATAAGAAAAAAAAAAGCATCCAGCTACACATGCAGGAAGCAGAATTCCCTTCCAAGAAGGACTTGAGAGAGCTTTGTCACAGGATAGCCTGAGTATGCACTCATAGACATCAGCAAGACAACAGCTGAAGTGCTGGCCATAAATTCATCATGGGGATCTCTACTCACCTGGAATTGTCTGTCCAGCTCTGAAAAAGCCCAGCTTGGTACCCCAGGCTTGTGGTTAAATAAGCAGCTTGTGGTAAAAGATGAGCAAGGTGTGGGTGATTGGTATGAGTGCCTAATAAGCAGCATCCTGATTGTGACTCCCAGTTGCTGCAGGTGTGCTCTAACCACACTGACCCAGACTCCAGGTAAGCTTCCCACCTGGACTGGCCTGAGCCACAACACTGATCAGCCCAGGTTGTTCAGCAGCAGGAAGTCAAGACTTTGGTGTGATGAGCAAGATGTGCACTGAGGAGATTCACCAGGAACAGCACTCAGGAATCCTGGACTGGCTTTCAAGTCCCCATCAAAGCACTCGGGAGGTTTGCATGTGACAGCGCAGGAGCTGACAGCAGCACGCAGGGTCACAGTGCAGCCTCTGCTCCAAACACAGCATCAGAGCTCAGTGTCACCAGCAGGCACAGTCTGCCATGTGGTCAGACCCACAACAAATGGGGACCTGCCATGTCACATTTCCCTGGCTCAATGGCTGTAAAGGCAGCATGTGATGCAGAACAGATTCAGAGAATAAAAGCACTGCTTGCATCTTCAGCATGCATTTTCTGAAGCACACCTGAAGATGTATCAGCTGGCCACCTTTTATTATTTGCAATACTGCGAGGAAATAAGCAGAGAAGTCTATCCACACGCTGCTATGAACTTGGAACAGCAGGAAACAACCCTGGCTTGGGATGCAATGTCCTTTCCAATATGGTAGCAATATATCTTTCCAAGTTTTTTTTTTTTAACTGTTACGGTTACCAACCATTTGAACAACCTAATTCACAGTTGCCAAGGAGCCAGGGCCTCGATTTCTTTTTCTTCTTGTCTCTTTGGGGTAAAGTAGATTTTTATGCCAGATTAAACAAAGTGCTGCTCTTCTTTGATCTACAGTTCAGGCCACAGTCCTGACTGGAGAAGGGAAAAATAATTCACCAGGGTGCTCCTAACTTAACTACAGCCAAAACCACTTGGGTTTCCAAGGTTTCCCCTACTTCCTTTTCAGTAGGGACATCAAGAAACAAGTAACAAGTTAAAATACATTGAAATACATTTCTGGTTTGCTCTTCATTTCTTTCCCGCTTGCTCTCTTTCTCTACAAGTAGAACCTGAACAAATACTGACCTTAGAAAAGCCTCTGTGTGAACCATCAGAAGGTGTAGAAAATACTTCTAAGTTATTAAATAACCACAGCATCCTAACCCTCAGTGCCCCTTTTCCACTTTGTTCCTTTGTGCCACTGTTCAGCGTAAGACAGACTGCAGAATTTTTTAACAAATATTTCTGACACCACATCTAAGAACATCTCTAAAGAGAAGGAAACTCTAGAAAGCTTAATCCAGTCTAGTGCAGATGTCAAATGACAGACAGATCCCCACATTCCTCAGTGCTTATATTTAGCTTCAAACCCCCACTAATTAGCATTCAGCAACCTCTGTATAACTTTAAAACTGCAGTAATAGTAACAGTTACAGCTGAAATGAAAACTTCCTCAGTTGAGACCTTAACTAAGGCAGAACAGAGAAGTTCTAAGATAACAAGGATAAAATAATCTGAAGTCTAGCATGACAATGACATGTGCTTACTCGTGACAAAATTAACAGTAAGGTCTGCGTAACTCAGAATATAAACAACACCAGGTGCTTAAGTAGCACTTAGCCTGGTGTTAATTATATCTCATGAGCTCTGTCTTT
>NW_008246061.1:1115051-1122947 GCF_000691975.1 Corvus brachyrhynchos
CGGCAGGAAAGTTTCCAAGAAATCACTCTCCAGTGGCACCAGAGGATTTGGAAACAGCTTGTTAGTACCTTACAGAAACAAAGGATTAAATTGTGCCTCAAAACATCCAACACACACTGCTGCAAAGCCATTCAACTAAATCCAGTGCTTTTTACAATCATCAGGAGTGGGACACTGATAGCAGTAGCAGGACAAAGCTGAGAAACAAAAGCAGTCGTGGCTATGAGGGGCAAAAGTAGGGGAACTAGATCAGAAGCCAGGCCTTCTTCAGCCCTACAATTTCTTTTCTCCCACTAGTTTTCCTCTGTTTAGAGTTACAGACCTCCTTCTGTAGCCTGGCCTGCTTTCTAGCTCAGCCAAAACACATATTCCAAATATTTCAGTCCTTCCTGTGAAATAGCTCAGCTGTTGCTAAGCCTGAGGTAAACCCACCTCCTCTTCTCCCTTAAAATGATGTCATGTTGGGCACCAGACAATTGATTTCAACCCAGCAGTTCGTTATTCTGCAAGTGGGAAGAGCAGTACATGAACCCCCAACCCACACTACATAACCAATAACTGACCCAGGCTGGGACTCCACCCAGGACATCAGAAGGTAATTTTTTTTCTCTATTAGAATACTCAGTATGCAATGCAAAATAATTAGTTAGCTGGGGAGTTCTGAGCTTTTTTAATTAAAAGGAACAGTCATGCTATGCCAAAAATTAACTTTTTGGGGGGACTTGAGTGATAGGAGTAGCTGTTGCATTCAAGTTATCTGAGCCTACAGACATACAAGACACATAGAGTAAAGGACATCAGCAGATTTGGGTTTTTACCCCATTCCTGTATGCATTTAGTCAGGAGAACTCACCAACTTTCATAATGTAGTTTACAGCCCCTGAGCTCAGCTGTGCAACCTGGAAAGTGGAAATGTGGAATGGCAGCAGCAAACAGGCTGGCTGGGCCCAGGGAAGGCTCATGTCTCTCCAGACATTCAGTCATGCCTGTCTGAACACTGTCATTCAACCTTCCCTTCACAAAAGTGTTCCTACCTGCTCAGAGGGTCTCACATCATCCTTCTTCCACTGGACCAGCACGATAATGAGGAACCTTCTGGGCAGAATTGCTCTCCATAATAAATGCCTCAATCAGGAAAAAAAAGAAAGTTACTGCACCTAAAATCATGGGAAAAAAAATAAACTGAAACAGTTCCATCAGCACCTGTGTTAGTAACAGCCTAGAAAAAATGGGAGGATTTTGAGATGCTGTCTTCCCAGGAAGTTTCAGTGGTTTACCAAGTAGAAAACATCAGCATTTCAAATAAATCCTTAACTATTTAACTTTGGATTCCTCTAGCATACAGTTCAACTTAAATCCAAACTCTTCCTATTTCCCTAGGGATTGAAATAGGACAGGTTGAACCTACTGAGCAAAGTAGCTATTCCCCAATATCTGAGGAAATTCTCCAAGGGTATGGAACACGGACATGCACCACACAGGTCACGCTTTGACAACCATGACTTTGATGGGACAACAAACACTGCACACACAGATTTTGTTTTGCATAAATATACGGTACAGAAAGGAACTGGTTAACAAGAACACAGGAAACTCCTTACCAATTGGTAGTGATGGCAATTTCCTGCAATAACTTAGAAGATTTTCACTTGCTTGGTTGGGTTGGTAACTCATATCCTTAGGTTGAAATTCAAGAACCTCAAGTCTTGACACACAATCCAGTGATTAACGATATAGACTGTGTGTACAAGAATGTGGAATATACGGGACCAAATTCATGGTATATCTACATTAGGTGTAACATAAATGCCTTTCAGACAGGTTTTTGGTTTCAATACACTTTTGGAAGGTTTGTTATTGGAGAAGAGGCTTAGAAAATTGACTATGCAAGAAAAGCTATCACAACAGTCAATGAGAGTTATGTCAAACTGCAAAATAGGAGCTGAGCAAAGACTAGGATTCAGAATGGCATTTTCAACATCACTCTAATGATACAGGGCTATGGAAAGATTTTTGGAGGCAGAGAGGGCATTTCAGCATCCTATTCCTATCAGCTTCCTTAAGAAGGTATTAAATTATTGATCTGCCATTTGTAAATGTGCATAATCCTAAACCAAGTAAGCACTTTTTAAAAAGTTCTAATGTGAGCCTTTAGCTGTATGGGTAAGTCCTGTGTGGTTATCAGGAAGCACAACACTGGTTTTCAAAAGAACAAACTACACTGACCACATGTCAGGTTCTGAGCTCTTCTGAAAATTCAGGCACTTGATTCTGTTGTCCAAATGTAAAACTGACAAGCTGCGAATATTTTTCAAGCAAAGATCTGAAGAGCTGTCTCTGACCTCTGCCAAAATCTGTATACTATTGATTGAAATCAGAGGAGGGGTTAAAATAAGGGCATATGGATTAATACATTTTTCATTATTCTTCGTCTTTACAAGCACAGCTTTAGTTGATTTTGCACAACGGAGATGATTCTGTGTTTAAGGACAGAATAGTGGCTAGAATATAGTACAGCTGAGGAAAACAGGAGGAGAAAGAGGCAGGAAAACACCCTGAAATCACTGTGAACCAGACGCTTCCACCTCACAGCCTGAGACGAACCACACGGTTTGATGGCCAAAGGGCAGCATGTCATGCTTTAGTGTTTCATTTTTCTACCCCATGGCAGTGAGTTGCATTACAATCTGTAAAGTAGTAAACCCACAGAGACCATTATAAATAGTCATGGAATGCCCTGGAGTGACTGCAGCAGAGCTGGAACTGTGCCTTCTGAGCCCCTCGAGGAATTTCAGCTGTGGCTTAACTGTAGGGACATCACTTATCCTATCAGCTGAGTATCTAGTAGA
This sequence comes from Corvus brachyrhynchos, assembly GCF_000691975.1. NCBI lineage: Eukaryota > Metazoa > Chordata > Aves > Passeriformes > Corvidae > Corvus > Corvus brachyrhynchos. Next base: position 1,117,901 of record NW_008246061.1, read on the forward strand.
CAGGTAGATGTGGGCCTTCACACAAGATGTGACAAGGTGTACAGCTGCTTCAGTGAATCCATGTTTGCCGGGATGAGGCTTTAGGGGCCTTCAGTTTCTGAAAACAGCAGTCATCTCTGTGCCATCTCATCTCCCACGGTCTTTCTTCCACAGAGAATCATCCCCGTGTCCAAGGGAGGAGGCAATAGCTGAGGCCCAGCTTAGCAGATCACTTGGAAAACAAGCCTAACTCAGCGTTTCTTCCCTGCCCCACTGATGTGGTTCCTCACATGGACCCCACTGAAAATGTCCCAGTCCTCATGAGCAGCCAAGATACGCTGACAGCGTCTCTTTCCTCCATGGACAACGGCTCAAGGAGGTGCCATCAGCAGAGCCACGACACCTGCAGCAGAGTACTGCTGCAGTCCACAGGCACTGCCTCCCTCTGGAACCATGCAGATTCCCACCCTCTAGCACAGAGCTGGGCCTCAAACTCCCTCTGTATGCATGTGGAAATGCCACTTGTCCCACTGGGTGCTAGGAGTAAAACACAACCCTCAGCTCTGCTCTGCCCACAGTCCCCACTCCTGCTCTTTCAAAAGTTCTACCAGCGTGGCTTGAGACACTTTCCGTCCGCTGGTTAAGGTACAGGAATACACATCTCCTTTGGGAAGCCCTCTTATTTCCCTTTTCCCCCATTGCTCATTTCAGTTTCTAACACACTGCAGCTACAAGAGCTGCACAAGGTTCAGTTCTCTCACCACTGGTGTTTGTGTCACCAAGCTTCTTGTCCCGCAGAATCAGCCTAGAAACTCCTCCCAAGGCTTTCCTGGCTTTGTGGGCAACAATGGCTATTCAAAACTGGGGAAAACCAGGGAATGGAGAACACTCCCAGCATCTAAAAATTATCTCCTCACAAAAGCAGGGCTGAGACTGACCACTGTTTTTTCCCCCCAGAAGTCCACTTGGCTCTTAATTGTATTACTTACTGCCCAAACTTGTGTGATTTGATGCTCTGCTGTACTCAAGAGTTCACAGAACTTATTCATGTGCCAGGTTTGTTAGGAGACCTCAGGCTGTAGCTTCAGGCAGCCCAACTTTCATCAAATTTCTGCCTCACCTGCAGTGTAAAAAGAGCACTGCAGGCCCTACCTGCCTCCAGAAAGGGCAGTGCAAGACCCAGCTGCCCTGGTACCACAGTGTGCCTTGCAGAGCAGGAATTCCTCCTCAGCTGCATAACCCGCAGACGGGTTCTGTGGTGCCAGCCCGGTGCTGGAATGACACAGCAGCAGACTGGGCTGGGCTGTGTCTCCTCCCTGAAGGAAGTGAAGAGAACCGCTTGTCCCTGTCCCTTTCAGGAGCACATAACTGAGCTGGCTCCTCTCCCTGCCCAGTGCAGAGCCAGGCTCAGGCAGGTTTGCAGCGCAGTGCCTTTGGCTCCTGCCCCAGCTGAGTGGGGACACAGCAGCTGTGTGAGCCCACAGCCATCCCGGGCCACGGCTGGTGCCTGCGCAGTCTGAAGTGCCGCAGCAGCTAATTCCTTACAGCTTGCACTGCTGAGCCCTCGCTGGGGCAGACACTTGGGCGCCCCTGTACAGTTAAAGATCACAGGCCTTGATAACCTGGCTCTTTGATTTATGACAGCCCAGACCTTAGTGATCACCTAATGAGGGGAACCTGGAGTGTCAACCTGTTTATTAAATACCCAGAACCAGCTGTAGGCCCAGCCAAGGAAATAAGTTAATCATATTTCTCATTTATTTTGTGTATCCCTCTCACTCCCTGGCTCTCCCCATTCTCTCCTTCGTTCTGCCTGGCTCCCTCTTTTCATCTCAGAAGGGGAGGGATTTTGGACAGGTCATTTACGGAGACTGTCAGGGGGCCAAAATGTTTGTGATTTCCTACTGATTTCTTAGGTGTTTAGAAGTTAATAATATTCAGCACCTCATGATTCTTTCCTAGATGTCAAACAAAGACATGAAAGGCAAGGAACCCAAGAGGAAAGGAGGGGGAAGGAGGAAAAGGGACGGAGCAGCAGAGGCAGTAGGAGAACAACTTTCCCCTTCCCCACAGTTTTAAAGAAAGCTGCATCCAAGAAAAAAGTTAGTACGAACACAAAAAAGAAGCACGTAAGAGTTGTGTAAACATCTCGCTATTGCTTAAGTCAGACAAAAATTTCTTTGCTCTTCTTTGTAACACCCTGAGCAATACAAACTAAGACCCAAAAGGCAAAGATTCAACCTGTAAAACTACTTTACATTTATGAAATTTCTATCCCTGTTTAGGGCTCTTACTTGTTTAATCCATTCAAGTTTTCACTTTTGTTGCATTTTGGGGGTTTTTTTAATACCTTAGAAGAAACTTATGAAAAACAGGAGTAACTAAAGAAAAAAAAAATCACAAAAATCACTGTATCCATCCACCTGATAGGACACAACTCAGAATCCAGGGGGGAAAAAGATATCCAGCATTATAATGATATCAGATATTACACAAATAATCTGGATAACTCAGATACAGATCTAGGGCACAGAGCAAGTGCAGTTATGTCTATATTGACATATTACTGTGAGGTTTATAATCATTAAGACTTTAACAAAGCTCAACTATCACCAATTCAAGTGTTTTCATCTCTTCTTGTCCACAACAGTTCACTTTCTTGAACTCAGCAGAGCTTTAATCAAAAAAGCACATCTCTTATCCATGAGAACAGCTTCTGCTCTCTCACAAGATGAAGCTGGCCCCAGCAACTGTGAATCTGCCTCTGAATAAGCCTGTCTGCCATCTGGAAAGATAAACCTCAAAATCTAAGGCAATAAACACCCTTCTTCATAAATACTTTGGCAAAACATAAATGTACAGAAAGGTCTCAGATACCTTCTCTGATCCACACGGGACAACGAATCAGGCCATATCTACCCCTTCTGCTGTATTCACAAAGGATGAGGCAGCTGATACAGAGCACCAGGAAAATCCAGTATTTAGTGTTCTTAAACAATAGTTCCCTACTCCATCCCAGCCAATATGGCAGTGTGCTAGTTGAATTGCAGTAAGAACTGTTCTGAGAGCTGGAGCGCATTTGTGCGTTGCAGCCCTGAGGTCAGCAGAGCTGCAGTGCTGCAGGGGCACGTCCACAACCAACACAAGCACTCAGAGCCCAGGGCCAGCTGCTTGGGGAAAAGGCAATACCTGCCTCTGCTACCACCTGAGAGGCCAAAAGGAGAGGGCTATGGGATGACACAGCTTTTGAATTGCAAATGTCAGGTAAGTATCTCCACTTCTGGCCCAGTAACAATCAGATGTGAGCCTGAGGTCTGGGCTCACCACGCAGGACCTTGTTCCTGTTTGTGCCTCTGCTTCCATCAGAAACCAGGAGAGCAGGAGTTGGCTCTTCAAGGAAGGAGACAGGGGCCTGAATAGCATCTTCTTATTGACTACAATTAGGATACTTCTAATAGTGCCTTCCAGAGCCTTCAAGCAAAAACCTTCCCCATCTTTCACAGCGAGTAGGTGAGGTCACAGACTGAGCTCTGCAATGTCGACCATGGGTGAACTAACAGGGATGGAAAAGAGCCCACGATTCCTTGTTGTTGGCAGCTGCAGAAGAAACAAACCTAATTTGCCAATCCTGCAAGTCTCTTGAGTGAGCTGACAAGACCTCCAGGAGTCAGGCTTATCAGAAGCTGTTGCCTCATCCTTCCAGGCTCAACCTTTGCAGAATTAGCCTAAGACATCAAGTGGTGCTATTTACAGAGGCTCCACCTTGAAGGGATGATTTTCAAAGGTATCCGACACCCGATCTGAGCCAAACAATTGCAATTCCAGCCCATGGTATTTCAGTGTTGTCCCCTTTCATCTCTCCTGAGGCTGAACTCACCTCAGCATGTACCTCTGTCTCCTTGTACCCCTTCCCAGGCCTTCCCATCACACCATTAACTGGCTTTTGCAACTCAAAGAAGGAGCTCAGCCAGGCTTCTCTTAAGAGCCCAAGATTGACAGGTTTACCAATTCAATCCCCTGCCTACTGTCAGAGATGAGTGCATCAAGCTACCAAATTCACGCACCCTCTAGACTACACAAGAATCTGCCTAAAGCTTCCCCACATCTCCCTGACTTGCACTGGCCAGCAGAGCCCATAAGGGCAGCCCAGAGTGCACTTTCTCTGGTGCTTTACCCAGCCTGCTTGGAAATGATGAGGAAATGCTTTGGGTTGCTGCAGACTGGGCCGATTTTTAGCTTCAGAAACCTTAACGCTTTGCTTGGTTTCCTTTTATCTGCCTCTTTATCTGTTTAAATTTAGCCTGGTTCCTCTCTGCTGTTTCCCAAGTCCGAGCCAATATCTGTTACCCAGTAGCCAAGGGGGATCTTTCTCTGCCACTTTCCTTCTTCCTTCAGCTCTGCTCATTCTCTCACAGGAGCTGAGGCTCTCTTGACCCAAAACCACGATCCTGCTGGCAGCTGCTGCTACCGGAGGTAAGATGTCTTCAAGGCATGACATCAAGGAGTACTGCAGAAAATAGAAGCAAATCCTAAAGGCTGCCTGTGTCTATATAATATATTTATTTAATTGATATGCTCTCAGCTTTCCTTAATAGAAATTGTCAGAAGCATCCAACAGAATTGCCTCTTGCTATTCACTGAGTCCCCCAGAGCAGGCAGGTAGCAGATGGGGATGGGAAGAAATTGCTAACTGCCCTTATTGTGTGGAAATGAGCCTGCGAGCACTTGCAGGAGGAGTATTTCAAGGCTCAACTGAGAAATAATAGTATGGACATTGTAGCAAGCAGCTAAAGTGGGAAACAGGAGCAAAACAGGTCTGTGTTGAGAAGGGACTTGAAAGGAAGAGAATGTACCCAGCAGCTGCTGGCATGAGGAGCAAGCCCTGGGGATGGTTCTCTAGCTGGGGATATGGGAGGGGGACACACATGAACACAAAGGAGTTTTTTTCCTTCCCTCTGAAGACCCTGCAGCCAACATGACTGGCAGCTGTCACTCAGCCCGTGTCTGCTGTGCTCTCTTTCACTCAGATGCCCTGGCTGGCATGGAAAAGCGCAGGATGTGTAAGGAA
>NW_008246061.1:1123140-1140881 GCF_000691975.1 Corvus brachyrhynchos
ACGGGGCTGTCACAGCGCCATGGCTCCTGTGGGGCGGCAGGGACCTGCCTGCCCTGCTCCCTGCCCTGCTCCCTGCCCTGCTCCCTGCCCCGATTGCTTCTGACCGTGCTGTAGGCCAAGGGAGCTTTGGGGCTACTCGGCCCACAGTGTCCCCCTCACAGACACTCCTCAGGGGAGGAGACCACCCTAAATCTTACCCACATCCATTTCTGCTTAAAGCCAGCCTTGTCACCACCTCCCTGCACAATGGAATATTCTGTGCAACATGATCATGGATCATTGTCATGTTTTAATTCTTCAGCAGCCCTATCAGGAGAAAGGATTTTCCAGACTAGGTTGCAACAGTTCTCCAGCAAACAGATCTAAGATAGCCACACCACAGGGGTAGGACAAAGAGCTGAATCTTTACAACTGAACATGAAGAATATCTGTTAAAAATCTTACTTTCTTTTCCCCTTCTGTCAGGCAGAAGAGCAAATGCATTCTCTTGTTAACATCCTTTCAGAACAGCAGAAAAGCCTTCAGGGCCAGCTATGGCTGTGATGGCAACAGCAGTGGGGGAAAAGAACTCCAGTGGTTTGGCTGCTTGCATGACTTGCAGTGGTGGTGCTGGAACTTTCCTTGCTGCACAGTAACTCCAGCCATCATCTGATGGTAAAAACAGGTCCTCACCCAGCAGCACAGACCCAGAGCTTCTTACAGACCTTTAAAAGCATGAGGCACATTCTCCCTTGTCCTGAGAGCCTTCAGTTACATGCAAAGACAAGGAGTATCTTGCACAAATTACTTCAGCTACTCTGGCACAGAAGCCCATTTGGGCCAGATGTCTACCCATTTCTCCTTCCCCTTACTCCATTAACTGATGCTCCCTTTTCTCTTTCACCCCAAACACCTTGCTTGTTTTGCTTTTCCCCATTTTTCCATGTTGAACATCTTGTCCTCACTGCTAAATACCCCATACTCCGAGGGGTAATGCAGGAATCCCGTTTTCCTCTGTCACATTTGGTTTTGTTATTGCATAACAAAAGTGAAGCATATGCAGAGCACACTCGATGTCAAGCAGGTCAACAGTTTCACTGCAGCAACCCCCTTCTGTTTACTTAATTTTGGCAGGCAGCATTTTCAAAAACACCCACAACACTCTGACCTTCAGTGAGATTGAGCTGGGCTTCAAGGTAAGATGTGCTGTCCTAAAGATCCTCCACAAAGCCATACAGGCAGCTTGAGACTCATCTTGTACCAACCTTATCTCTACTAGTCGGTCACTTTGAAGTCAAGAGGAGACAGGTCTAACTCATTTGGTGCTTTTGTAAAGATCATCAGGCATTTCAGATATCTACGAAGCTCTGTAAAGCTGGCCCTGAGGCTCAGACCCTCCAAAAAGGCATTTAAAGCTTCCAGCCTTCCCTGCCTTTAGTGGGAGATCGGCACCTTAATACATTTGTAAATCCAGTGCTCACACCTAAATCACCTTTAAAAATGGTACATGGTGAAAGTCAATACTGCAGCATGGCTCCCAGGGCAGAGGTCCCTAAGCTGCTAAATCCCCCCCAGCCCAGCCCTGCTGGGTGCAGGGATCCCGAAGAGCCCGGCCACATTAGCAGGATACAGCATTCCCCCTGACAAGCCCCACCTGCTCCAGACTTGCCCTGAGGCTCCTGTGTCACTTAGGTGCTTTTGAAAATGTTGCCCTTCAACTAAATCCAGCTCCCAAATCAGTCCAATGACAATTCTGCCCCCTTGGCTTCACTTCTCAGACATTTGTGTGGCTGGAATTCACTCACACAAACATTGGGCTTGTTTTTCTCCTGCATGTCCGTGCATAAATCAAGGCATTTGCCCATGAAGCTCTTCCTCAACCAACTTGTTTGTAAAACACAATTAGTTGGGGGAGTCCCAACAAGCAAAAATTCAATGCAAGCTTGCTAGGCGGCTAATAAATTTGACTCATTTCAGTCTTTCTCCCTCAGCCAGGAAGGAACCCAGCTATTTTTAAGTCTGGATTTGTGTATGTAGCCAAATATAAAGTTCTTCCTTCTGTGAAAGGGAACAGGAAAAGATTTTAAATGTCCTAACATTTCCTCAGCTGGTATATCTCTCTGTCACCCTCCCCAAGAAAAACCCACTGTCTCCCTTGTCTGTTTAGACCGTAATTTTTTTTCTTTTTAGGCCAGAGTTGTCTTTTATTATGTGTTTGCACAAAGTCTGGTACAATGAGACCAGCCCCCTCTGGATACTGCTGTTGTTGGAATAATAAGCCTTTGCTGGGGGGGTATAAAGCAACAAGATGCCTGTTTCCCAAAGGGATGAGTATGCAGGTCTAGGCCCAGAAAGTAAGTTAAAATGTCAGAAATAAACAAAACCAAAATCAAGACGAAGGTTTCTCAGAGATTGAGAGGCTATGTGCACACACATCTGATTTCCTTGGCCCCCAGCATAGTAGCTGTCTTTACTCTGTGGCCTTGTTCCCATACTGAAAGGTAAACAAGTAGTTTTGTACATTTTTGGATTGTGGCCCACAGTCTGGCAGAGTGATAACCACCAAAGCTGATGCATGCGGAGCGAATGCCCGAGACATTAAGGCAGCCAGACACAAGCTTTTCAAAACACATCATTATTAAACAGAGGTGTGGGTGGGAGGAGATTTCAGATGAGAAAGACACACCCAAGGTTACCACATTGTGTTCTAATTTTAACACTTCTTAAGACCCAGCAGCAGTACCTCCCTGGCTTCAGCTCATAATATCTCCAAATCCAGGAAGCCATTATGATTCTCCAGGGTCAAAGGTTGCTTGCATTGTAATTCGCTTCCTCCTTTGGAGGTTTAATTTTGGAAATCTTTCTAATTGCCATTGTATGTGACATCGTCTTTCAGATAACCATGGAACGAGCTTTCTATTTGTTGGCTATGACTCAAGTACCCAAAACAAAAAGAAAAAGCAACCCTGTACTTTCTTTGGAACAATGATTTAAGAGTTACACAGACTTCGCAGAGGCTGTTCCACAGTCCTAGTTCTCAGCTCTAGGACTGGGAGGGTGGTGCCTCCCATACCCAGGGAGCAAGAACTACACAATGGACACACTGTCAGTGTGTTGGAACAGCCTTCCCAGGCATCCAAGACCTCTGGTGTAATTAGTGAATGTTCCAAAGCAGTCACAGAGGTGAATCAGCAGCTCTGAGCAGCACTCATGGCTATCTGGTGTTTAGTTCTCCTTCTGGCCCTTAATGACTGTATGTACCTAATGACTGTATCTGCCACATGTACATAGGTTCCTCTCCCCAAACAAATCCCCTGATTTTGCTCTGGCCCTACCGCCTCCCCATCTTAATTTCCATAGGCTCATTCTCTGAACTCTTACCTCCTCTCTTCTCAATATCAGTCTGACCACAAGCCCCCCTTCCATTCCATTCCTACCCCTAAGGACCTTCCAGCAGCAGCTGCTCACACTGTCACAGTCCCTACAGCGGCTGATGCTGCTCAAGTGGAAAATGGAAGAGAGAGAATATGTTATCCAGACAAAATGCATCAGAAATTTAACAGGTCTTGTGTAAGCCCACTGGTTTTTAATTTCTTATTTCCCCCTGATTTCCTGCAGCAGCAACTTGACAGTTTTGCTACTGGTCTTTATGGTTCAGTGGCACCACGAAAGCTTGAGTGCACCATATAGTGAGCACTGAACAAACACCTACAACACAATGGGACCAGTGGGTGCTATTACAATTGTTACATGTAAAGACGAGTCAGGATATAATAGATCTGAGCAAGAGTAAGGAAATAAAAAGTGGATTATTACAAGTTAATTTTTTTGTTCTACTCCTAGTCAAGAATTAATGGTTTGGTGAGAGAAAACACTTCAGTCTCTGCAAGCATTCAAGTGCAATGGACTCAATCCTTCCAGACAACAACAACAAAAAAGGTAAATCGCCTTTTTGGATTAACAGCTCCCAGCATGCCAACACCAGCAGTCCACCCAGACCTGCAGTTGGTGTGGAGGAGGACTGTCTGTAAAGGAATTAAAACATTTCCAGCCCTGTTGACACCGTGAACCAAAGGCTGGGGGTGGGGTGTGGAGGAAGTGTTAGAAGTCAGAGTCTGCTGGAGAAAGTGTGAACAAGCCAATTAAATCCCAACGCTTCTGGACAAAGAGGTCTCTTAGGAAGAAGGAGATTAGCACCTCCTATTCATCAAGAGCAGCAGCTTTCTGGGGGCTGTAGGACTGCCTGGCCTGTCTCAAGGAGCCACCAGGGGACCGAGGGCTGTGCTGTCATCGGGGTTGGGTGTGCTCACCCCCTCCCAGCAGCACGGGGCCCTCTCATGTACCTTGCCTTTTGCTTGAGAGTGTGTAAAGAAACGCGGTTGTTGAAATCACTGCCACGCTGTCACTGTGGCTTTGTCAGGTATCCCCAAGCTTGTATTAACAATGCCTGGTACCCTCACCAACAGTGCAGCCACCTTCATCCACCTTTCTTCAAGCCTGTTTTATCAAGATTGATAAAACAACCAAAACAGAGATAGCCACAAGCACCTCAAGTATTCAAACCAATCTGGACCTGGGCATTGGTCCTGGCCCATTAGGGATCCAGAGACAGTTTGAAGCTCAGCCAAAAATCACCATGATTTGTGCATTAAGACTGTGCTGGATCTAGAACCCCAGAAAGACCCAGCGGACCTGCAAATCAGGCTTTTAAAGGTCCCCGTTTAAAAACAAAATCACAAGAGCCATGGCACTGGATGCAGTATTCTTGGACAGTGAAAACATGCAAACGAAGCCACGTAAAACTTGTCAGCTGGGACATTGTAAATGAGGCACCCAAAGTACTGGGAACTGCTGGGCTCTTGGACATGCTTCACTTCCAGTTACACTTTATTCCAAGAGGACAATTCCCAGTATTATACACCTGACAGCACCCTGTTGTTCACCACTACAGTCTTTTACAAGCTGCCATTTTCCACTTGGTGACATAATGGCACTTGCAAATGTAGCCCCAGGTTTGAGGAGGTTCAGTAAAACCAGAGCTCTAAGAGGAACAATTCCATGATCACCCAACCAAAGAAAGCCAACAGAACATGAAGAGATGATGCTGTTATAACAAAAGAAAATACATACTTTTTGTAATTAGAGAGTAAGGTGAAAAACATGGCCTTTTGAGACTTCCTACTCCTCCCTTCTTTGCCTTTTAATTTCATAGTGGCCTTAGGCTGCCTAATGCCACCAGTATGGAAAACATTTTAAAGGACCTTTTCCTTTCATTCATTATTTACCACTGAGTGCACACATGTCCTGAACAGTCATTACCCAGATGAGATTGTGTAAATCAAAATCCAAAATTCACACATAAGTAAACTGATGCACCTTAAAAACAAGTGGACTTTCATTTGACTCAGCTCAATGACCAGAAACTGTAAATTATCTCCGAGTGCTCCAGATCAGATGCGATATAGCTCTGGTTGTGACAGGAGATGTGAGTTCAATTTCTGATTTAGGTCTCAAGGGAATTTTCTACACCTTGAATTAAAAGGGCATGTACCATTTAACTGTTTCCTTGAGCCCCTCCACACATCATTCGCCTGCTCTTGACACAATGCCAGAGAAAGCACAAGGATGGAGAGCTGGGTTATTAATTTGAGTAGTCAAGAGGAAGCAAGAAGCCTGAGCTACTAATGAGAGCTGAGTGAATGCTCAACATTCTCTCTGGCTCTCCAACCCCATGAACTCACTTTGGCTGTGCTCATGGTTCCTTTGGGGTTCACTTTCCATAAGCACTCCAGCTGACCAGTTTCTTGGCAGGAAAAATCTCAGAAGCAGCCAAGATCTAAAGAAACATTTAAAGAATACTTGTGGAAAAGGAATTTTCAGCTTGTCAAACTCCACTTTCATCCTAGCAAACAGGTCCTCGGTGCTGCTGTATGTGTTCATCTAATCAGGGTGCAGAGAAGATGCCACATGATCAACCTGCCCAACAAAGCTTAGACCAAATCAGTTCACTTCTGAACATTGAGAATTCACAACTAGATGCTCATAATCTGCCAACATTTTCCAGCCAATTATTAAAAATACCACGTTCTGAAAGACCAGAAGCTGTGTACAAAGAGGAGACCTTTTTATTAGAAAAATATCATCAGCCAGAGCTCCATTCACAAATGCAAAATCTTTTCCCTTCCTTTCTGACTGTGATGTTATCCACCTGGAATGACACATTGCTCAGTGGTAATCTAGACCTCAAACACGGACATTTTTGCTCTGTAGTGTAGGCTCAGTCCTAATTTTCACTTTTCATCTGCTATGCCATCTCTAAATACTATGTATTTGGTGACAAAGGACAGATCTTTTCCCTAGAACCACAGAGACTTTCTAAGTGGTTGGGACGATATTGAAGGGACTTACAGTAAGAACAATCCTGCTTCCCAATACGGCCACTCTTACTGGGTTCACTACAAGAAGTACCTTAACCACAGATAACCTCAGTGACTTTAGGCAATGAAGCAGATACATTTTTCACAGCCAAGCTGAGAAGTTCTTTCAACACCTATTTGGAAGTCCTCTGAAGTTAAAAATTATTCTTCCATTAAATCCACAGACAGTGGATTAGTTGAATGCAAAGAAAGGGAGGATGATGTCCTTTGGTATGTACACGACTCCCATAAAGTCACTCCTTGTCTTTCAGTTGAACCAATGGCCTCATATCAAAGATCATTAAAGAAAAATGGGTTCGTTTAGTTCAGTATTTTGATTTAAAACCTTCAAACTGTTTCTCTTTAGGGCACGTGTTCACTGGTCAAATAGTATTTAGGTCCTTTCCCTTCTCTTCCCACATTTAATCACAACATTACTAATGAAAACAAAAAAAGAAACTCTAGCTGGGCCTTACATGATTTAGGTACCAAGTAAACAGTACTTAACAGTTCTAATTGAGGGTCAGTAAATCCCCAAGAGATTAAATGAATCCTGCAGTGAGATGTGTAAATCTCACTGCCTTTTACGGCATCCCAGCCAAGACCCTGTGCTGGGTTGTGCAAGACTTAATAAATGTGGTATGCACTTAATCAAAACCATTTTGCCACCAAAGGGGCAGCGGGTGTAAATCACAATTACTCTTGGCACTAAACCACTGGCACAAAGAGGCCCAGCAATGCCAAACGTCACTGGGCTGACTCCTCGCGCCTACTCAGCTGTCTGGCACCGCGCGCGCGTCTGAGCGCCCGCTCGCTGCTCGGCAGGGGGAAATCCAGATGGGAAAATAAAACACACCAAAGGATACTGAATGCATAAGGGTTGTGCTTCTCTCCAGCTCGCTCTCCACTTGCCTTCTGCCAGGTCTCACCCCAATTTAGTAACTATTAATAAGCTAAAGCACGGAGCTTTGGCAACAGCCTGGCTCTTTGCAGCTAAACCTTGTAGATTTAATAATCCCATCATAGTTAATGTTCCAAATTGTATTTCAAGGTTTAATAACTGGTGCACCGAGAGACTCTGGAAAAAGTTTTGTGAAGCTGGTTTCTTTTAGCCACTCAGGAATTTGGAATGGGCAAAGAAAGAGTGAACCAGTGATGCTGACGATCTTAAAAGTATTTCCCAATCTAAACAATTCCATGATTCTATTGCTCATGATGGTCATCACCCAGGAACTTTTACCCATTCCTAGATCAGCTACCAAAGCCAGATTATGGAACAAGGACACTGGATTCCTCAAGAGAGTAATAATGTATTTTAAAATAGGTGAAGACAAAAAATGGACGCTCAGCTCCAACACGGAAGTTCAAAATAGCTACATAATAGAAGATCCCAATTGATCAGTTACTAAAAAAGAGAAGGTCATGATGATGCCAAGCAGCAGGGAAAAAGCAAGAGAACCCCGAAGTCAGAGACTGAATGGTTAGAAGAGATGGAAACCTCTTTGTATTCAAACGACAAAATTGGAAAGATAGAAAAAGATCTAGTAATTTTATTATGAAAACATTTGGGGTTCATAAAGCACATTCAACTCTTAATTCAGCTGTAATCTCAAAATCTTTCAGTATTTCAGTTTCCCAAGGGGCTGATCTCTGTATCTGTTCTAGTAACAGATCTTTTTCATGGCACAGCTGGTAAGAGCCAAGCTGCTTAGCTTGCTGTTCCAAGTCTTAATTTAAAGCATTAATTCTCAGCACTGTCATACTGGTGTCTTGGATGCATCTGATGAGTTGTTTTCAAAAGTAATTCAACGGTTCTCCCCACTGACACACAACTGTAAAAGAGCAGCTGATTTACATTGGTAGCTCACCGTAAGTCAGGAATAAAGGGATTCTCCAGCACCACAGTTGGTGGATTGGGACAATGGGCTTCTTTTCCCGCCAGCAACAAATAGCTAAAAACACACAAGTTGCCCTCATCTCCCTGCTTTCATGGTTTTCCTTGCCACCAGTCTCATTCTGCCACTTCTTCTTTCTTTCACCTCGCAAAGTCACATGTTCATTCCTTTATTTCCTTCCTGTTTCCCCTCTTTATTATCCCCCCTTCTAAGACATTTTCATATTTTTTCCTAATATTTTGTTCCATGCTGCTCTTATTTCTCATTCTTCCACATTGCAGTTTCCCTTTCTTCCCCCTCTCTCTCCCCTTCTTCTCCCCCCTTTCCCAGTATCTTACTCTTCCCTTATACGTTCTTTTCCACTCTTCTCCTCCCCCAGTGTGCCTGGAGCTTGAGCAGAGAGTCGGCTGGAGCCTTAATTGCTGCTCCCCTGCCTGACGTCCATTGGAGATGACATCTCCTGAGCACAGAGCTGCAGCCGTCCTTTTGCATATTCCCTCTGTCTGAGCACATCAGGAGAGATGTCACAAGCAGAAAGCTGGAAGCCCTCACAGAAGCGGGGAGCCACGGAGATCACTGAAGCCAGCATGAACCATCGGAGAGGTTGGTAAACCTTGCTTCCACAATGGGTTCTTCCAACGCTTTCTGCACTGTTGGTCTCAGGCTCAGAGCATTTACAGGAACTGACATATCCAAAGTTGCACAGCAATGTTACACCAGGGTTTTTAAACAAAACAAATGGTTGTGTTCAACTCCATTACAGCTTCGTGGCTCCCTGTGGGAGGGTGAATTTCCAGTAATTGAGCAAAGATGGTATTTCATAGCATAGGGGACACCAAGTACTTGCACCATTTTAGACCTGATCTTTAACTGAAAGAAGGAGCTGTTCACAACACAGAGAAAGGAACAGCACAGGCAGCTGTGCCCATGCACTCGATCCCAAGACCCGACACCAGAGCTTCCACACATTCCTTCCCCAGAAGATGCAGGCCACGCACACTTCAGCTCCTGCTCCCACATGGCCTTTCCCCAATTACTTAACTAAAACAGTGATTACAGTATCAGCAACTTCCCTATCAACTGATTCTCCTCCGGTCTCTCAGCTATTTAGCTGAATTAGATATTCAACTCCTTAACCCCACTTTAATCCTGTAAATACGCTTCTCCCCAGATCTGCAGATGAAATCCATGAACTACAGAAATGCCAGCATGTCGGTTTGGTTCACATCAGCAAATGAGAGGGAACTTTCAGCAGTGGCTGGAAGGACTGAAACTCACCCTGTAGTTCATGCAAAACTGCTTGAACTTTGATCCTGGGAAAGTTTGGTCTAGCACTCTAAACTGTAGAGGGGAGTACAAGCAAAAAGGAAATCCTGATGTCCAAGTCCTGTGCAGTATTTCTTTAATATCATCCTTGGCTCACACACGTAATCAGGCACACCAATAACTGCTTTTGGTTTGCTGAAGTAGCACCTTAAAAAGCTTGCAGAAACAGCATTTTCACCAAACAAGCAAATACTCTGCAGCAATTACAGGTTCTGTATTCTGTTTCATGGTTTTATCTTAATTCAAAATGTCTTCACTTGAATCTTCCTTCAGTTTAAGGAGTTGTTCTCCTAGAAGACCACTCTGTCATCCACCAAATGGGCGAGTTGAATAGCAAACTGTTGCTCAAACCTTCAATCTCACCTGCATGGCTCACTTCAGAACTCGAGTTCAAAGCCATAAAGGCCTGTCCTGTTTGCATAAGCTCAGCATCCCTCACATGCAATTTTAAAATGCACCACCTCGAAACTCACACAGGAACACATAATGTGCACTCACATACACATCAGCAACTGAACGCAGTTGACATTATATGAGAGTCAAGAGTGGAGTTTAGAGCAAGAAAATGTCTTTATTTGGTGCCTCAGAGGCATTTATTTTAAGATTTTACCTGAAATGGACTGCAATCGTCACACTTTCAAAAAACAAAACAGTAAGAAATGGATATTTTCAGTGTCTTGTTAAAGCCATCAAGTGCCAAAGTGCCCATGTTTCAGTTAACCACCACACAGCAAGACCTTATTTCAGGATTTTCAATGTGTTCACATTTCAAACCTGTAACTTCTCTCTGTTTTCTGTGTTATTACACAGGGACAGTGCAGTTAAGAACAGACCGTGCTCTGCAGGCATAACACTGCTAAACACGTACAGATCAGGAAGGGCTTCCCAGAGCAAGGTAAGTGTCCTCAGCATCACATTCCATGTGAAACCACTGAGACACCAAGAAGGGAAATCAATGCACTGTATGACCACAGGCAAGTTAAGAACTCGTGTTTCCTGGCTCACAAGTCACTCTTAGTTCTCATCATACAGGCTCTGAAATTGCTCCATTGCACAGAGACTTGGGACAGATGCTGCTGTTTTGAACACTGTAAGTTTTTAGTGTCTGCCCACCACTACAGTTCCCTTTATAATAAAAATTACCCAAATGCAGTTAAAATACTCGCAAAGTAGTTGAAGTGTGTTTACCTTACCTAGCTACCAACTAGCTATTGAACACCTACTCATCTCCACTTTCACTCTTCTGATCAGTTTCTGATGGACTTTACAAATCGTAACAAAAATCAGCAGCATATTTATGCAGTTCTGTTACTAACAGGCTTAGATGCTGTATTATGTCAAAATAAAGAAGTAACCATGAAACTCACCACCTGAAACCCAGGAATCTCAGCCAAGCAGGAACCTATCAGAGAGGCAGTCAGTGAAGCTTTTTACTACATGTAGGCTCCACAGAGCTCCATGAGGCTCTCCAAGTAAAAGTACAATGTGTTGGTAGCACATTCAGTGTTACCTCTACAGAGCATTAAGGTGGGAGTCACTTGGCAGCCTCAGCCTGGATGAGAACTCTGTGAGTAAACCAGAACTGAAGCCACCTGAAGACTCTTTCCACATTCACTTCATACTAACCTGTTGTAGGAAATTAAAGCTACCAGTGCAGGACACAGCCATGTTCTTCACTGCCTTTTAAATGGGAACTGCTGCTCTGGAAAGCAGGTCCTCAGACATTCCAGGCCCAAAACACAGATTTACATTGCTAAAGAAAAATACAATGACTAGTACATAACCCTTACTCTTTAGTCAATAAAAATTTGATCTTGCAAGATGCAGCCACTGTTCCAGGCTCTCTAAATCCTCCACTAATCTCACTGTCTCCCAGAGTTCCAGATCTATAGCACAATTTAAAAATGGCACATGGAGAAGAAACACAAACCTGCTTTCCCCATTTAAAACTGTTACATGGGACAAGGGGTTTTGATTTCAGCAAAAATGTTTGTTAAAAACCTATCAGACAGAGAAGGATTTCTGTAACTTGCTTAAATCACTGGAATAAAAGCAGACAAGATAACCAGGAAGAGGGCTCCTGAATGAATTACTATGAATTACCACGTTGGCCCAGGAAAAGCAGTTCCAGGTTTTAGAGATAAGGCAGCCATGTATATATAAAATGAAAAAAAAAATTAATAAAGAAAGGAAAACAGGGAATTATGGAGTCATCATGCCAAATTCAAAGGACAGACATACTGCACAGAGAGTGGTCTGAAAGTAAAACTCAAAGTGTATGTATGTGCTTGTGCATGACTACCCAGAGATCAGAGTACACCACCCCAGCTCAGTATTTGTCCTCCCTTCTGTGATGCTGTGACACGTTACCTAAGCACACACAGCCATTTCAGAATATATGAACCCAAACAGACAGCTAAGGAAGGTCTGATTTACACACTGAGGGTAACAAAGAGAAGACAGTAAACTGTTTGTTCTACTGGGAATAATTGGCAGGGGTTTTATTCCACCCATCTTAAAAAAAAGTCACTTGGTGCTAAAGGAAGGGCCAAGGAAACACCAAAACACAGGTTTGCTGATCAGCTGAGGCTAAGTACAAGATCACAGGCAAAGAACGAGTTTTAGTAATTTTAAAACAACTTCCCTTCGACCAGAATATCTGCAGTTTTGCAACAAGGATCATTACATTGGAAAAATTGCAATAACTTTAATGGCTTTGCTTCATAAAGTTCTAAGATCAGAAGTTGTCAGGAAATTTGATTTCTCCATCTTCTCTAAGATGTGTATCGAAATGAGTAACTAATTCCCTCTAAGCTCCCTCTAAAGTAGCCAAGGTGGGAAGCTTGCCTAGCTGCACACAGAACGGGATGCATTCCCTGTTATTTTTCTGGAAGTTAGCACAGATCCTTCCTGTCACAGTTCTAATCACAGTGTTCCTACACTTTAAACACTGCATGTAATCATCTGTTTGAAATCTCAACCAAGCAAAACTGGTGCTGTATTTCTGACAGGGAAGAACCATCCTCATTCACCTCTATTGTTTTTAATCCTGGAGCCCCAAAAGGACAGTTTAAATGTCAGTTATTGAATTGTTTCACTGCTAATTATTATTCAAGTATTTTTGCTGAAATGTGTGTCCCACAGCAAAATATTGTTTCACAGGCTGGTATGGAAATTCTATGCAAATTCCAAAAAGGAATGGCCCCACCCTACTCGTTCTTTCTTTCCCCTAGCTGTAGCCTGTACCAATCCTTCCATCTAAATCAATACAGATCTTCACAAGCAGGAGAGCTGGGATGACGAGAAAGGAGGGATCTGTCTATGGCGCTGCTGGCTCAAGAGGTTCAAAGAACTCCTGGGAGGGGAGTGTGTGCATACACACACACCCCACACACTATCTCAGCTGCAGAGTTCCCACAGCTCCAGCTGAAGTTTCTCAACAGGAACTTCTGTTTTCATACTCAGGATGTAGATTTTTGTTTTGACGGCAGTAACCAAAAAAGGAAAGTGTGAAGACAGCTCAAGAGAAGGACTATTCAATATCACAATCAGTAAGAAGGGACAGATGGTATCGTGTCCCCCCTAAAATTCTCCAATTTCAGTAGAACTGCTACAGAACTCATCTTCCATTCCACTACAGGATTCCCTTTCCCATGGCTTCATCTGCAGGTCAGGAAGGAGAGACATGAACAGGAGGCATCGAAGAACTTGGCTGCCTGCAACTTGTGCTGATGCAGGCCAGAACCTGGGTGGAAGGTGCCAGTACCAGTCCATCAGCCTTTTTCTTCACCAGTATCAGCTCGCCTACGCAAACTAAACATCAGTGACAGCAGGAAGTTAGAAACACTCCAGGCATCTTCAAGTCCCCCTATTTTCTTAATCATCTGAGGAATCCAACTGCCTTTCCCTCTCACACCCATCCTAAACCTTATGTACTTGCTTACCTAGTGCATGAGAAAAAGCAAAACTACTGATCATTCTTGCCTGCCATATTTTCCATGATTTAGGATTTGAGCAGTCAGCGACCCTCAACTTCAGCTGTGTGTGAGTATCTGACAGGATCCAGGTTGCTTCCAACCACCAGGCACACTGGTTTGCAGAGACTCAACTGAAAACTGTGGCTGATCACCAGAGAGTTCATGAACATCCTCTTCTACAGGGAAAACAAGCTACAAAAATGAGACCAGATTTTTTTTTTGTGTGTGTGTGTGTGTATGTTTTGCTGTTGTTTCTTAGGCTTTAATTTTACAATTGTAACCTACTCACAGACAAAAGAGGCATCCTTGGTCCCAAGCAAATGCAGTATTACAGAACCACTATTACAAAGGAAAAATATCCTCAGGTGGCGTAAGGAAAGGAAGGGATTCCTGGAATAAGCCATTTCCACAGCACTGACAATACAGTTGGAAAGGCTTGAAGACCTTTGTATTCAGGAATGGGCTGCAGGCAGATGCACACAATAAAACCTAAGAGTTTCTCAGAAATACATTGAGGTGATTAGTTCAGTCAGCCAGGCTGGAAGACCAAGACCACACAGAGGGATGTTTGTCTGGGACTCAAGCTCCAAAATCCTTGCTTAGAATAACAACAAAAGACAACATGTTAGTTTAAGGAGGATCCTCACTCTCCCACTGCAGTGAAACTCTCCAGTCATCACTGACATCATAGCACAGGTAGCATTTGCATCCTGAAGGCAGGCTAAAAGTTTCTCAAGCTCTTAGAAGGAGGAAGAAAGGAGAAAATTAAGGAACCTTCCATAAAGTAGAGAAAACATATCCGAAAGCCACATTTAAGTTAACCTAATTTTACTTTATTTTTTACTGGTATTTTACAGGGTGCACAATCACTAAACAGTGTTTCTTCAACAATAAGAAAAAGCCCATTACAGAGGATTGCCCCATTTGCTGTACTAGCTCCAACCTATAGCCTGCCTTCAGCAAGATCAAAGATCTAAGTGAAACATAGAAAAGCAAAACTAATTAAGTAAAATTACCAGGCTTAAAACAATTCAGAAGTGCAAATGCTCAGGCAGTGCTAATCCATTCCTACAGTAAAGGTCCCTCTTTTAGTATGGGGATCTCCACTACTACTGCACTGAGTGCCCTCAGCTCTGGAGGGACAGGGATATATCAGCAGTTACAAGTGCCATTAAATATCCAGTCCTTGTGGAATTAAGACAGGTTGTTCCATTTCAAATTTTAGCACATGGTTAAACTCATGATTCTTCCCTTCAGCTTCTGTTTTTACCGCACTAGAAAACTTCAACCAATCACTGGCATGCACCACACTTGTCTCAATTTTCCATTCCTGTTCCCAAGCTCCTCATACATCTCTGACCACTGGCAGATAAAGCTCTACTAGAGGACAGGGCTGCCGCACAGACACCCAGGCTGTCCTTGCCCCTTGGAACACGTTTCCCAAAGAAACAAAGCAAACTTGTCTCCCTTTCTGCCAGACAGGTATCTGCACCTGACTCTGACAGAAACTAAAAACATGGTCCAGAGCAGTGTTAGTGTGAGCAGAGATGCACACCCATGAACTCATGGCTGATGGAAATTTGTGAGATAGCATTTTATGTATTTACTTATGCATGCCTACATGCAAACTATCCTTAGCTTATTCTCTGGAATACATCTCTAAAATCCCATTCATCTCCAGCAAAAGAAACACTTCATACCCAGAAGATTCTTGCACTCCTATCTTCTTGAGTAGATAAAAGGAAATTTTCACTAAATTTGTAATCTCTTAGCAAAATACTGACTTCTTAAAAATTTTCAGCTTGTGTGAAGTAAGGGTTTATTAAGTCACCATCAATGGGGATCATATGAAATGTCAACCTCCCATCCATGCCTCTCCTCTTGCTCTCCCTGCCCCCCTTCTTAACCCCTCCCTGGCTCCTCTGAGCTCCCTCTGTCCCAGCCTGAGCAGCTAAAGACATTACTGACAGACACAAAAGGCGGCAGAAATCAAATAAAAGGCAAACGCAGCAGCCGCAGGTCAGCCTTATATAAATATTTATGCTGGAGGAAGGCTCAGTGCCTGAGTAATGACCTTGTGGCTGGTATTAATAGAGATAATGTGAGTCTGTAAAGACATGCTGCCAGAGAGAGGGAGAATTTGGAGGGTTATAAATCTCTGCGTCGGGCTGCAATGCTGGCTTGACCTTTACACTGCTCTCTCTCCTGCCTTCCATCTTTCTTCTTCTTTCTTTTAATAAGAGAGAGATTGGTAGAGCACTTAGCAAGGGGAGGAGTCCCCAAATCCAAACCATTTGCACAAGAGGATTTGATGCAAGTCAGAATTCCCACAGCAACAAAAATCGGAGCGAGGAATCCAATATATGCTATGTTTACCTACATGACAAACACAGACCTGCACAGACTCCCCTGTGCACGTACCGATGTGCTGATCAAAAATCATGGATAGAAACATACACTTACACTTTCCACGACTTGTCTGAATGTAAGTACATATTTGCATCTATATATGCATATATCTATGTAAATATACAAATATACAGAAACTCTCTGTACCACATACATGGATGCTCCCAAAAGTAATCTGCACTCTCTCGTACCTATGTAACAATCACAGCAGAGAAGGGGAGCTGCAAAGAGCAGCTTTAATGTAAATTAAAGGCCCCACTGAGAGGGACTGAAGTCTCTTCTGTATTTCTCCCACATACAGACCTGCAAGACGAGGTTTCAGTAGCAGATAAAGGAGAGATAGGAGCAAGGTTTTGATCCAAAGTACAAGACATCAACCTCAAGCACTGCTGTCTCTTATTAAAAGCTGCTCCTACTGCCACCTAAGTTCCAATGGAAATCTCCAAATTATTATAAAGTGACTAGGACTGAGATCTGAAACAGCCTCAACAATTCCCTCTTGGGTGAGCATTACTGGACCATTAGTCTTGAGTCCCTAGAAGATTAACCCTTTAGCTTTCATCATGTATCATGTCATCTGTGCTTCAGGCAGACACTCAGAAATGCATGCTATTGAAAACAGCAGCATTCAAACTACAATTCTGGGGCTAAAAGATGGAAGAGAGAAAATAACAATTTTGTGGGTTTTGCTGGCTTTCCTCTGTAACACTTGAGTAAAAAGAAAGCGAGAAACCCCAGCAAATGTGCATAAAGTTCCATTTGGTAGGCACTTAGTCTTTAATATAGATTTATGTCTCTTGGATTTTTTTCTGAAAGAAACCCCCAACCAGCCAAGCTTATTAATATTTGATAGGAAAGTAATTTGGTAGAAACAGGCTCCACAATCTTTTTAATTCAAACATCTAAATGACAACTTTGTTATTTTACTGCACAGTGACTCAGAGCTGGAGCTGGGTTTTGCTGGGTAATGTACAAAGTCAGATACAGAAAGTTCAAAGTGGGGACAGACCATGCAACGCTGTTGGTGGGGAGCTGGACAGTAGGAACCTTTGAGCCTCAGAAGCACTACTGGACCTACAGACCGGATTTTATAACATCGTTCTGAGGCCCAGCAGGTATCAGCTACCTGAGAAAATGTTTCAGGATGGGGGCAGACTGAAGAGTTGCTGCTGAGTTCTTGAGAGAGACAGCAGAAGGCAGACAACCAGCCAGGCTGGCCATGGCCAGGCAACAGCACCTCAATTGGTCTGACACACAGTTCACTTAAGAACACTGGAGAATGACAACTGATGTTACTGACAACACTTCTGGCATCGGCATCACCTAATCCTGGTTCTGTGGTATTTGCCTTGATCTCTATGTTGCCCACCTCCAGGACTCTTTCCTTGAGTTTCTGCTCATTTCTCTTCTGCACTGATGATTTTCATCATTGTGGCACTAACAGAAATCTTAACCTACCATGGCAGAACAGTGTCAACAGGTACCCAGAGTATAAACAAACCAAGCTGTTACAAAGTCTCTCTGCTCTAATAAAGTCACAGTATCAGAATTCACAAACCAATCTCACACTACATAGATAGTTCTTCTATTTCCATTTCATTCTACATGAGCTTCATTCAAAGTGTTACATGAAAACCAAAAATCAGTTCCAATAATACTGTCCTCTCTGAAAGAATAAGTTGTTACCAAATTCCTGATCCATACTGCACCATTTGAGTCATTTGGGATCCTGACCTTTT
>NW_008246061.1:1140975-1237273 GCF_000691975.1 Corvus brachyrhynchos
CCTACAAGGCATTTGTTCTGTGTATGACTTGTTTTGATTTTTGAGCTATGCTGCAACTACCCTGCAGGCCAGGATTTGCAAGAACCTTCCCTAATACATGCAGACATTTCTACCACAGGGATATTCTAAGAAGTTACTAAGTACATAGATGTCTGTGAAAGTTCTGATTCTTTGGTTGGTATATAATCTATGGTTAATGCCTAGTTAGCTCATTCATGGATAATTCATGGTTAGTTATTAACAAATGTAAGAACAACCAAGAGCTATATGTTGAAGCTCTTAAATCATGGAAGTAAACATGTCATACACAAAGGAGAATGTATGATTTATTCAGGAAGACAAACATGGAGCCAGGCAACCACTGGGCAGCACAGAGCATCCCCACTCCAAGAAACTAAGCTTGTCAATCATCTGAGAGAAGAAGCAAATGCTTGATTCCCAGGCTAGGGATACAGGAACGTGAGAAGATAAAGGTTGGTGGCTTAATTCTGTCTCTTCTGAATAGGTTCTTCATATACGAGAACAGGACTGTGTAATGGAAAGACAGAATGGTGCCCAAGATATTTTGACTGAGAGTTCAACACACCAGAACATCTTACTGGATAGTGGACTGGACACTCACGCCTGGGACACACTAGTATGTGCACAGCAAGATGGAGACACAAACACACCACATGGGGACAAGGAGCATCTGAGAGTGTACAGTCATTTCCAAACATTTGACCCCTCTCAGCAACACTGTTCCCCTGTATAAATAATTCCAAGTGAATGACAGCAGACACAGCAAAGACACCCCACAACAGAGGATCATCCCTTATATTTTACAAGTACTTTATGCAAACTGGAAGACCTCCAAGAGGAATATTATGAGCTCAACCCCACACAACCTCAAAGCCCAAGATAAGACTGCCACTCAACAAATGTTTGAATTATTCTGCACTTAAGTCAAGATCTAAGCAGTGGAACGAAGCTTTCCTGAGCCTGTTTCATTATTTCTGAACCACACTTTCATTTGGACACACAAATTTGATTCATTTTAGGGGATGGATATTTGAGCAAGTCTTGCCAAGGTTCCTTCCCTATTGCTGACCTATTTACAGAAGGACTGCTCCTCAAGCAAAAAAACCCATCCCTGAAGATCAAAAAAAGTTCTTCCTGCAAATCTAGGTAACTGCTACATATTCCAGTACAATTAACATGTGTTTCTGTAACATTCCAGGAAGTAGAAACACCGTAGTATTTCAGTGGCCCACTACAGAGCACAAATACATACACAAAGCCCCCAAGCAAAGAGAAACCAGATGCAAACTGTACAAGGCTACTCATATTGGCAGAAATCTCTCCATATAAAGTGGTTGCTGAGCAATTGAAAACAATGAATACATTCCTAAAATATGCCTACTTGTGCATAATTCATGAACAGAAACAAACACTAAATCCATTGGATAAACTGTGGACTATGAATCGTTTGCCCTGCTCTAATTATAATTCCATTTCAGTCTACTAATGGTACCATAAACCATTTGAGTTTCACCCTTGTGGTTTATTGCCTCATTAGCTCTCCTTTGAAGTAATTAATGCCTTGTCAATTTACCTGACTAGAGCTCCCATGGTGGCTATGGGTGAGATCCAATGAACTCCATGCACCCAGCAGACCTGGAACTTCTGCTCAAGTGGGAGACTTCAGGCTCTTTGGCACGGGGGCTTTCTGTGCTCTTGTCCGTACAACACCTCCCACAACAGCCCACACCTACACACAAACCTGACTACCATTTTTGAAGGCTACAATATAATGGACTTAAATTTAGATATGGAATACTGCATTTCTAGGACAATGACATCAGGTAGAATTATTGAGGTGAGGTGTGTATTATCTGAGCCAGCACTTGGCAGTGACATTGTTTTCTGTCACAAACCCTCTCATGTAAACAATCAGCAGATCTTGGGTTGATTGTCTAAAGTTAATACCTTAAGCTTAGCTTCACTGAAAAAACCTCTTGTTTTCATCCATTCTTCTCCTTTCCTCAGCTAGCCAGAGATCTCCTTAGTCCAACAGAGGGCAATCCCAAGCTTGGGCACAAAATATACTCTCAAAAACACAGCAAGCACCACGGTTGGATTCAAACTGGACCACACGTGAGAAATTCAATAAACATCATTTGTCAGAAGCCTTTGTCGGCTCACAGCTGTATTTATTTATAGGCTCCCTTGTTATTTATAGGTCCTTGTGCTCTATATAAAAGCTGTGCAAAGGAACAGTGGTCCTGATGCAGGGGGAAGGGAAGGCCAAGTGTTCTGCTGATTATACCAAACCAGAGTGTCTTTTCTAAGAACAAACAGCTGAGCATCTACTTCATCTCCTATCCCCTTCCCATGGACATTGGAGCCAATAACTCTCAAAGCCTAGTTCAAGTTACTTTCAATTTAGCTACAAAAATCATTTTTAAGAACTCCACAAGTGTAGGAGTTCTCCAAACTTGGCATGCTGTTGACTCTTCCTCAAGTTAGACAATCTCTGCAGATGTTAACAACTACAGGATCTTCTCATCCAACATACAGGAACTCCTGTACCACAACCCTCTCCCTTCCATTCAGTTTCTCAACCTTCCCTCGGGCAATATCAAGGATGCGAAGCTCAACCAAGGTCATTGTGTTGTGAAGAATAAAGTAGCACAGTTCTGTGTCCTCTGCTTATTGCCTGTTTTGTATCAGATCCTTGAATTCAAGTTTTCAAACCATACATCGGAACTGCTTTAAACTACCCTGAAGCCCAGGAACATTATGGCCAAGGTAACATCTTTGTTACTGAATTTGCCTGTTCTCTCTGGTGGTTGAAATAAAACCTTGACAATGAGAAACCTAAAGTGATATTTTTGAACCATCTAGGGGGGAAAAAATAAGAAAAAAAAAAAAAAAAGACAAACCTGGTCAATTTGTTCCCAGCACAATATAATATAAACCTCAGAAAGAACTGCTGAGCATTTAGAGGTGGGGTAAGAAGGGAATTTCCCAGACCATTCCTTTATAATACACCACAAAAAAGGGCACAAAACCATAAATTCTAGCATATGTATACACACACCCCATGGACAATATTTAAGAGAATACTTAATACTTCATAGTTCTTTACTTCAAAGAGTTGGATCCACAGTACAAATCAACATAACCTTCTTATAGCTCCATTAACAACAAATCATACCTGCTAAGGAGCCAACCCATTAATTAATCAAACAAATTCATTTGGGGTTTCCACTAAGGATTATGTAGTAGTTTGAAAAATGAGGAAGACACAATAACACAACCACACAGCTATCATTTCCTCACCAAGTGTTTTAAATCCTGGGTGGTGTTCTCCTTATGCCAATTTACTGAGTATAGAAGCTGAAACAGAAAGAATATTCTTAAACAGAAAAAAGCTCAAGCTCAAGAGACTCCACAGTTCATACTTTGAGGGAACAAAGAGAAAGTAACAATTACATCGGGTGTTATTTCTACCCAGAGAATCTTGAGCAGTGAAGAAATTTCCGAGTTACAGAACAAGAAAACCTTTCGTACTCTTCAAGTGATCTGTCATTTCTAGTAAGATATTGTTGCCTTGCCAGTAGACTGTTCCCATTTGAAGAGTCATTAAATACCCTCCAAGCAGATGCTGATTGCCCTCAAAAAAAAGATAATTTAGAAAAGACTGAGGTTGGAAATATGCTGCCTGAAAATCTAGACATGCTCCCAGTGAGGTACAAAGCAACCTCAGCTACCAATGGATCAGGTCAGATGAGCTGCTCCCACGAGCCAGATGCTGGTGTCAGTCTCACGAAAATCCACTGCAACTCCACTGCAGAAACGGGCAACATTCCAGAGGTATCCTAATGAGACTAAGACTATAGACCTGCCTTCTGCTAAGAAACTGTTTTGGCTTACTTTATATACATCCCATTGAATATGAATTACATCTCCCTGCCATTCCACTCCCATTAAACTGATTTCCATGAAATGCAATCTTTGTTTCTTAAGGATTACAGATTTCTCTTTGGCCAAAATACATCAAGCCTTGTTCTTCTGGAGATTTAGTGGCAGTTCTTGCATTCCCCACGGCTTTTATCCGTTGGCAGAAATTGGCAGCAACACACAGGCATTCTTTGGCTGGGATGTGGGAGGGCAGGAGCACTGTTCGAAGAAACACTGGCTGGTAAAGCTTCATGTTGTCTTTGGCAGGTGTGCTGAAGTTGCTGAAACAAAAGACTTAGGCAGGCTCTGCCAGAGCAATGTGGCCTGGGATGTTAATTGGAAAGGGAGGCAGCAGAAGGCCCTGGTGTGTTTGCTCAACAGGATAAAGAGCTCATTTTACAAGGGTTGATTCTGGGCTTGTAAACAGCATGGCGCAGAGAGCAAAGACAGGCTTTTCTTCTATGAATTACCAAATCCAAGGCATTTCCAGCAATGCCCAGCAGAAAGGGAATACCTGCAGTGATGCAATCCTACAGACATGGCTATCCTGGTTTACACACACTGCCTCAAATGCCAAGTAATGTCTACATTCGCCACAGCACAAATCTGCTCCCAGAATGAACTTTTGAGTCAATGTGGCACTTTCCACCCAGAGCTCCCCAGCATGAGTCCACTGAAATTTAAGCATCCAGAGAATTTAGAACTGCCCCTTCCCATATTTACAAAACTGATGTGTAAATTCACAGCTGCAGGAATTTGAAAGTCAGTCACGAGGTCTTAAAAACAAAGAGAGAAATAAATGAAAAGCAAGCAGTATTTTTGGATTCCAAAAGAACAAAGTGGGGACTATTTTCATCTGCCTTCTCTTTTCTCAGCCATTACCACACTTAGGGAACACACTTTCAAGGATATTCCCCACCATCATCAAGGCCAGCAATAAGACCCTTTAGTTAATGACAAGGTTTTAATGAAATTCCAAAGCATGACACACCCAAAGTACTGAAAGATTTAGTAACACTAAGGCAGATGCAAAATGAACATCACCTTTTCTTGTCAAGCCAAAAGAGATGACAGTAGCTCATGTGGATTTAATTTTATTTGGTTTGCATACCCTGCAGGGCAATTAAATCATTCCGTTTGCAGGCTGAACACTGCATGAAACTACACACAAGACAGATTCTTGACTGAAATTACATGAAAGTTATACACTGAAAGATCTGAGCTTGGGGCTTCAGCTGCAATCTTGTAACCTAACTTTGTCTTCTAGTAGTAGGAAAAGATGACAGAAAACAATGTAAGAGGAGCTGGAAATAAATGCATTAAGGTGGACAATATCACTGTACTACTTTTTCCACCAGGAGCTGTTGTCTGTGCTCTACCCCACCAGGGAATTAAACGTCTTAGCTAAGATAGTGAATAATTCTCCAGTGGAAATTACAAGGCTAAAAGGAAGCAGAGTACATGAGCAAGAGCTCCAGCTGTAAATTTAACCTGCATGCAGTTGCCAGCAGATTTTAAATGACCCCCCAAGGAAGTGGCTACTGTTTGAGGTCTTCTTTTAATGAGAGCAATTGCGAGTCGTGAGTGTGTCTACCTGTCAAGTAAACAACACTAGCTGGTTTGGGGTTTTTTTTGGACAGAGGGAGGGATGGAGACCTGGAGACTACTAACATCCCTGTTGTTCAGAACATCAGATGCTGTCACAAATTATGCAGACATGAATACTGGTTTTCTGGACCTCCTGCAGCAAACAGCGCAAAGGATTTTAATATATTTTAGTGCCAGCCACTGCCAGTAATGCTATTAAAAATAAGTGTACTGACATAGCACTTACTTTGCCCTTTTCAGCACCCTCCTTTTAAGCTAGCACTTGCTGCTGGAAGAAAGCAGATGAAAGAGTTCATTTACCACCATGTTAAGCAGCCTCAAATACGATTTTTGGCAAAGGTTTCTTAACAAGACGTTTAAGGAAGCTGATCTAGCAGCAGAATGAACTTGCAAGCAGTTAGTGTCATAACGCCTCAAGTCAGTCAGAGACCTCTTTGTCTGAAGCTTAAGTTCCCTTTGTCTGAAGGAAAGACTTACGCACACATTTTCAAAAGCAGAAAAGCAATTAAAATACAAATTCCTTTTGAATTCATCAGCCCATACCACACAAGCCACTTCTTACCTATCTCTTCCCTACAGTTACTTAGTTACTTACATTATTGATTACCATTAGCTAAATGAAGTCCTTTTGGATATAGGCTTGCAAACAATCCACCGCTCCCCAGACTTGTATCCCAAATTTACTACTTAAAAGCAGTTAAGAGAGGATAGTGGACAAATACATTTCATGGGGTAAGAAAAGAGAGGAGTGGGATGATCCCAAAGTCAGTGCTTTCCCAGGAAAATGTTAGCCAAACCCTGTAAAGAGAAGTTCCACAGGGCATTTCAGACTCCATAAGAGAAGAGCTGGTGGCCAAGCTAAGAGGCATAGAGTGCATATGGCAAGGAAAATTGGGTCTGAGGGGATGGTTAAAACCTCTCTAACTATTAATTCAGACATGTCATAGTCCAATATATTAAACATATTTATAAATCCATCTCTACTGAAATCCCTAAGAGACGGGTACCTGATCATATTGAAAGAACTGGGCTTCCATCTGCTGACTTTTAATGAGACTAAAACTCATCAGTGTTGCTCATGGGAACAGTACAGAGCCTAAGGAAAATGACCTGAGTGCTCTTGAAAAGGCAGTTCTGCTCAACCTGTAGCAAAAAAAGGGTCAGTTCCCAGCTGGGAGGTAGCGAGGAACCATGGTGTTCAACAGGAGTTACGCAGGACAAAGTCCGCAGGTGAATGCACTGGAAGCTGGTTTTTACTCGGAGGGCACAGTTCAAGGCACTCTGCTGGTATGAGAACACTGCTACTGAGAATACACCTCCTCACGAGGCAGCGAGTGCGGAGAGAACCAGTCCTCACCTGAAACACCCCGCCCTGCAATGCCTTCCTCCACCCACAGGGATTTGATCCTCAGAAAATGAGGCTGTGTGCTACAACACTCCCAGGTGCCAGGTCAGCTCCTACAGGGATGCTGAGCTCCTGGCAGCCAGTGTGAGGAAAAAGGAGGTTCACATGACACAGGTCCCACAAAATCCCCCACTTTTCCTTGTCTCAGTCATGGCTTCTGCTGACTCTGCATCCATGTACTCCTCCAGCACAGGAGACATTCTGACCGTCCCTACGCCTACTTCCAAATGACTTTATGAGGCATGGAGACTGCTATTAACTGCACTTATTTGAAATTCTACAAAGTACAGGAATTGCCCTTCATGTCTAACAAATACCTGAGTAAAACAAACCCTTTGTGGGCAGCTGTGAAATACCTCAACCATCACAAAATATTCATCATAATCCTTTATTGTCACAAACAGAACAGCACGTTTGTTGATAAGGATCAGGTGTTTGGAATGTTGCAGAGAAAGCACAACTCTTGGGGCACTAAGAGGTGGTTCTGCAACTGTGAGGAGAAATGAGAGGAACAACACAGCCAGCAGTTCTCTTGGCAAACCTCGACTTTAACTAGTGTTTGCTGTGCCAGAGGCAAGGTGGCAGTCACTCCATTTCCTTACCTCGCAGGGGTGTGAGGTGAGCTAGTTAATGTCTGCAGAGTACAAAGTCAAAGCTGACTATTATTGCTGGGGTACTACGTCCTACCTAGCTCCTCTGCGCTGTAGGACAGGGAACACTGAGCGGAAAATTGCAAATGTAATAGCTGAAGTTATTCACTTTACAAGTTACCTCAATGTTTTTCTTTTCAGCTGTCAAAGTGCTTTATAAATAGCAGCTCAGCTAAGCAGCTCTCGCCCTCTACAATTTGGTTTTGTTTGCTTCCTAACCTGGAAATGGGCGTCTCTTGTCTTTATTTCATTTCCAAGTCAAGCCCAAGAAGAAAAATGCTTGTAGAAAAATCCTGTAATTACTAAATCTGATTTTCATTTGAACTTTTGCTTCATTCATATGGTACCAACAACTTCTGGAATTCAATGAAACTAATGTAATTACAATTTATATGGAAGAATGAGTGGGAAAGTTTTTAAGTGGGCATATATATGATAGACTGTATGTCCATAAGAGAAAAAAAAAATGTACTTACAGGATTAATACAGAGTCATTGGAACTGTAATATATGAACCAGCTTTCCTGAAGAACCCAGCCTCCACTTGGGCATTAAAATAAGTGGCTAGATTTTCAAAACTCCCTAGCTTCCACCACGCTGAGCAATTTTGATTATCTGGCCATAAAAATGTCTCAGTGAGAACTGCTGGGTGCCAAGCACTTTTGGAAATCTGGGCTCAATTGTGGGCTCTGAGCATTTAAGAAACCACTAGCTCCAAATGTAAATAGTGGTTGTATGAAGCAATGGGTGAAAGTCATATAAGAGGCATATATGTGTCTGAAAGTATGTGTATTTTCTTGGTTTCCATTAAACATCTAATCTGCATCCCACTCCTGCATGTTACCATGCAAAAAGACACAATCATGTTGCAAATCTTTCTCCTGAAATGAAAACAAGCCTCAAAATTCAATAGTGTCCTAAATAAGTTCTGCTTCAATGCATAATCTCACAGGAAAAGTATGAGGATGCTCCTTAATTTTCTGTATTCATCCAAATGATGCAGGATGGTGCCATCAGAGGATAAATTCAATTATCATTGCAGGAGGAGCCATAAAGTCATTAGGAGCTATATTATGATGGACAAGTTCATCACACATCTGGAAGTGACACTTTCTTTCCAATCCCACAAGAAAAACACAAAAAGAATAATATGACTGGAAACAACAAACACTGAACTCTAACTCACACCAGTGAGTGCATGTTTATGAGCCTACCACGACCTGCACCACTGCTCTTTTTAGCCACTATGAGCCTGTGTGGATTTGCTCTGCATTTACCTGGTTGCCTCAGACACCAGCTCACCACAGCCCAACTTCTCTGGACAGGTCTGGTAACGCCAACTCTTTCAGCAGTGACATTTAAAACTTGTCAGTCACCACTCCTTTGTTCTGAGCTATGTAACCAAAATGGAACAGAAAGAGCATCATGTAATCTAGATGGCCAATGGCATAAAAATTTTTGAATACTTAAGGAAAAAAGTCTCTGAAAACTGTTTGTAAACAAGTTACAGATTGAAATATATTAATATGCAATATTTGTTGGTGTTTTCCAGTCACAGGTATAATTATATGAATGTTTATGGAATATTGATAGATAAGATTTGACAAAATTGTGTCATCGTTTTTCTTAAAAATAGTTTTCCCAGCTCAATTTGCAGCTATACTACAATAATGTTGTACTTAACTCCATAATCTTGAATAATCTACAAGAAAGCGAGTAAATATCGACTGACTGAGAAAGCTGCAAAGCATTTGCAATCACTTTATGAAGAGATACTTTCTACTAATCCTACATGCCAGTCACTTTGATTTTGTGAGAAAAAAGTGTTGCTCAATGCCCCAAGGGACTTTTGCAGCTTTGTACAGATGCTGCTAATCTCAATGGTCAGGCCAGAATCACAAAAATAAATCAAACTCCCCACACAGACAGAGCGTCATTAAACATTAAATTAAGCTGGCATTAATTAGCAAAGCATTGGTTAGTAATTTAATGAGAAAGATGGACACAGAGAAAAGGAGGTAAAACAGGAAGACAAAAGATGAGTGGTAAAAGAAAGAGTGGCATGAAACATTTTCTGCAATTGCTTTTCATGCTTTTAGAAGAGAATACACAATTCAATGAAGTAACACTTGAACAAAGAGTATATTTTTGTTCCAACAAACACTTCACTTCCCTCAAATCTGGACAGCAATGCTTCCTCTTTCGAAAGTGCCTCCTATTGACTGGTAATAGTTAATCCCCTCATTTTTAGGTGACTTTGCTGAAGGGGGGTGGACGGAAATCAGGAAAAGGAGTTTTGCTACTTATTTTACTTCCCTCACTGTGCTCCAAGAGCTCATGAAAAGTGTATTTTTACCTGTACCAAGATTTCCAACAACTGTGATTTAAATGTACTAACAGAAATGCTGGAAAAAAAATGGCAACTTTTACATGAGTAACCATCTCTAAACTAAAACAATGAAACTTCTGTGGTGAAAGCTTAGGCCAGGGTTTGTTTGCTCCCCTCTCCTCCACCCTCCAGCCCCTGCCTCTCCTTCTCTTCAGGTGCTTAAGAAATCAAGTGGCTGTTTTGTGCTTCAATGTAGTAGCTCATAAGGCAAATGGATCAGATAGTGCAAATCATGCCCTTTAGGCCTTTGCAACCCAAAACAATTTTTCCTTTTTAACTGCATAAGCCAAATGTTTCTTCAAAGCACAACTATTAAGCTATACCAAACCCCTCTCATCTGTATCAGTCAGAGAGTAACACTCATATTCCAGAAGAAGACTGATGCACTCCCACTCACCATCTTTAATGAGAATGAGGAAACTGTTGGAAGTTAAGTGAGCAAAGCATTTGGAAATTTTCTCTTACTACTGCTATGAACTGTTCTCAATATGGACTGTTGGACAGAAAGGGCTTCTAGACAGCAACATGACCTCATGTGCAAAGTGACTCAGCAAGGAATCCGAGTGTGCTCCACAATCCAAGACAAGTTGGGCTCACTGTGCCTGCTCAGATCCCTGTGCAGTGTGAGACATCTTAGGTGGGAGTACGACACAGCAGCTGCTTCTCCCATACACGTGAATATTCAGCAACTGCAGCAAAACTACAATTCCAGCAAGGCTGTTGAATGTCAGGAAATCCTGGGCAAACAGGCAGAGCACAAAGTTCCTTTCCATTTATCAACATTTCAGGACAAATCAGATATATGGTAGCCCACACTGACACTTAGAGGGCACAAATTACAAATGATCACCACTTGAAAAAAGGAGCCCTTGGCAGCCCAGCACTGATGGCCCTCATGTACTTTTTTGGCACAAGTAAACCCACTTGCATTATGCTCCATTCTGCACAAATGGCCAGATTTTCAGAATGGCTAAGCTGCCTTTTAGGGTAACTGCACAGATTTTTTGAATGAGTTAAAGCCATCTGATGCATCCTGGATGGAGAAAATATTTTGAATCCTTATTTATTTGCCTAGGTGAGAAGTGAAGCTTTCAGGAAATGTGCGCCCCTAACATCACATGGCAGTCAGAAACATACTTTGTTTTGGCATCAGACAAATCAAAACCTTTTGAACCAGGCCTCTTTAGTATTAGTTTCCAACTTCTACTGGACCAGAATGTTCAAGGTAAACCATCAGATTATCTTTTCCCACTTCATTGCTACTTTTTGCCTTGCAAGTCCCATAGACGGGAAAGGGTCAAGAAGCAGGTTATTATGTATTCTTCCAGTTCAGAGCTACTTGTTTGTTTTATCCTAGAAGCAGCTGTATTTTAGTAGTGACTGATAGAATGTATCATATATAATCCTATCCAGAGTGGCTACAGTACCTTCTCAGCAGGGAACTCTTGAGGAAGCAGTGACTCCCACCATGGCTGAGCAGAAGCTGTGGGCAGAAGCTGCAGAGCTCTACTACACCCCTTTCAGTCGCTGAAGACCTAGAGAGACACAAAAATTCACACTGTTGCTCCCAGCATTGCACACCACAGACTTCCAGCAGATTTCTGGGGAGGAAAAGAGAACAGATATTTTCCCTTTTTCCCATCTGTGCTTTTATCATGAACTTCTCACACACAGACCTCACCATGCTCCCTCTCCCAGACCTGGCAGCCCTGGCCGGTTCCCTCTTCATTGCTTAAGAGGAAGGGCCATGAAACTACCAGGGGTTAAACTTGCACGTACTTTCCATCCGAAGTGCCTATGAATATATGCAAATATCTGGTTTTTTAAAACACCTGGTCACACTACTCACAGAAGTGAGTATATTTACCGGCAAATATTTTTTACACTGTCAGCACAATCATGCCTATATCACTAAACAAAAAAACACATGCACAGAAAAAGGGATCTGGTTATTACAACAGCCTGGTGACAATTCATTTCATTTCATTTAGCTTTGTTCCATCTTTCTCTCAAGAAAACAAAAAATCCATTTATCATCTCTGTGCATTTTTTCATCCCTGACATGCTAGGTCAGTCATAAAGCTGAGAATGGCTCTATTTTTTAACTCGTTTTAATACTTATTAATAATAAATGTTATGCAATTATATGCAGAATTAATTAGTGGCTCATTGTGGGCGCAAAAAAGATTTTATGAGATGTGCTGTATTTATGTATGGATGCTGCTGACAAGCAAAGATAAAGGCAAAGCTATTTTCAGTCTTTACAGGAGATAGAATTTGTGTATGTACATAAACATATGTGCCTGTAAACAACATGCAGAGGGAATTGGGAACTTTGGGTGCTCATCAGCACCACGAGACCTTTCAGAACATCTCTGGAGTCCTTCAGAGCATCTGAGTTTCACTATCCAAAAATACAAATTACATCAAACCACTAACAGCCTTCCAAAATTTAATCAGCTACGCATTCATGCAATTTCAGTGTATAAGACTCCATTTTATTCTGAATTTCAGTT
This sequence comes from Corvus brachyrhynchos, assembly GCF_000691975.1. Taxonomy (NCBI): domain Eukaryota; kingdom Metazoa; phylum Chordata; class Aves; order Passeriformes; family Corvidae; genus Corvus; species Corvus brachyrhynchos. The sequence continues at coordinate 1,153,488 of NW_008246061.1, forward strand.
CTGTATCTCAGAGAACATTACTCTGCCCATTTTTCATTAAGTACACAATTATTAAAAAGTCTATTTTTGAAAATACTCCATGCAAACGTCTTACAAAAATATAAATAAAATCACCAAGATTTCAATCACAGCAGAAAAAAAACCATAAGGAAAAAAGACTTCTTAAACTGTCTTCCAATTTTAGTGCAATTATTCTTCCAAACTATACTGATTTCTTTGTTGCTGATTATCACACAATGTTCCTAAGCAGGGTTTGTAAAGCTATGCTTAAGATTTGAAAGGAAAAAGAGAATGTGAAGTGTGGATTTGTGTTAAGTCAGCCAAAACAGGTATCTAAATAAATGCCCATGAATTTTGTTCAGAAAATAAGAATTATTTCAAATCTGCCCAAAATATCTATGCATTTTACACAACATTTATGCACATAGGATCCTATTTCAATGGTTTTCAGAGGCAGCAACATCATCTGCATTTAGCTGCCAGCAAAGAGTCATGATGGATTTGCAGTGTATATTTCTTTCCTATCTATTTTTGAACACTGCAAACATTGACGGTACCTTTGAATTCGATTTCCTCTGTCACTGGCTTTTAACCTGAGAGAAAAAGGAATATGAGCCCTTCTCTCTTGTGTACTTTCATGATTTGAGATATTTGGAGGCAGAGGGTCTGTTTAATAGGAAATTATTTCCTAGTATTTTCTGCCTTGCTTGGATTTCCTTTCTTTCCAGTATTTTTAGATCCCAAGATAAAAACCCCCTTGGTTTATTTGTGTTGTAAGACAATCCACCAAATAAAGCACGGATCACTGGGAGACTTTCTTCAATGAAAGGTCCAGTTTAACTGGTTCACTTTTAATTTAATGAATGGCTCTTTTCACAAAGCCAACACTGGGCTGTTTTATGTTAGTTTCTTTTCTTAAAACATTTGTTTTTAACTTGAAATGTTCAAGGCAGAACTTGCAGATACAAATCCTTCCCCTTATAAAAATAAAAGTGTTTATATAGCCCATGGTAAATAAACCCTAATTAAATGTATCCATCAACTATAGTTCTTTTATATCATTTATTGTTTTCAGAATGTAAGATAATGTTTGATGGAGACTTGTAATTAAATCTTTATCATACAGAAAATGCCATTTTTCTTTTGAATATTACATATCCTTTTCTTCTTTAGAAGGCTATCATGTCTGATAGATGCAGCTTCTTGCCACCAAATCCAGTACAACTTTCTGTCCTGTTTGGATGTATTTTGACATAAAACATAACCTTTTCATGCCATCAATTGCTGCCTCTAGTTTAGTCCAACTGGTAATCACTGGGTATTTCTACAGAACATTATTTCCTCTTTTCCTCCTCCTCCAAAGTTAAAATGCAAATAGCTCAGTGAACATAAGAGAAAGGGGGCGAAAAAGGGAAAGAGAAAAAAAAAGAAAAAAGAGAAAAAGAAACAAAGAAGAAGAAACAAGAAGCAGGCCATCTAATATAGTCCAGAATTTTTTTTCATTGTTTTTACAGAGGTTTACAGTGAAAAAAGGAAGGAAAAATTCATATTTTGTTTTCTGCCTTTCTAGTGGTTTGTGCTTGTTGTAGAAATAAAGTATTACAAATAGAAACCAGAGAGAGAGAAAGGGGGGCAGGGGAAAGCTCGTTTAGTTTCCCTTTTTCATTTCCTTCGCTGGAATCCTGGTTTGGAACATCTGAAGACAAAAAGGATTTCAGAGTTGTATGTTTTGTTGCCGTTTAAAGGAGCCCTCAAAGCAGCGCGGTTCGGGGTTCGTGGTGTCGCAGCGGCCCCTGGAGGCCGCGGGCGGGCCACGGCGGCAGCTGCGGCCGCCGCCTGTTCCCTTCAGCCCCCTTCAGCTGGGGTCTGACCTTGGCCGCTTCCGAAAGACTTTAATCTGCTAACTGTGAAACTAGAAAAGGTGGGAGCATGCACGGAGAACTGCTCCGAGTTAGTTAAAGTCTTCATGAACAAACTGCTTTGGTTTTGTCCTTGCAGCTAAACTCCCATAGTTAGAGACTTCACATACGTTTTTTAAATTCTTACGTTTAATAGCACCATACTCAAGCAGGGAAAGTGTTCACCACATAAAGCAAAGTCTGTCATATTTGTATATAATTGTTTCTTTAAAATGTACTGAGTAAAAACCCAGTAGTCATATACACATCTAAATACCTGTATTACACAACTGCCAATTCCAGTTTGGGTTCAAAGTTGTGAAATTCAGTTACTTTTATGAATAATAAATATATCTAAAGTGTGGTAGACTATCAGGACCCAGTTTATTGGTTTATTAAGACATAATTCACTATGAAAAATGTCTTGGAGGGTGCAAACCAGAAAATTAATCATTCTGTTTTTGAGACAAGAGAATCTGTTGAGCCCAGGTCTTTTGTTTATCTGATAAAAATTGCTGTAAGAGGCAGAGACACTTCATTATAATGTTTTAACACTTAACCATGTATAATCAATCACAAATTTGGGCCAATAAAACCACAGTTTTTGTTGTTATAAAATTTCAGTTATTGCCTTCACTGTTCTTAACATTGTGTAAACACTTCCTTCCCAAACCAATCTTTTGGGAAAAACTGGATAGAAGCTCACCGCAGCATGAAATCTGACCGTTTAAGTTTTAGATTACTAGCACACTTACATTTATTTTCAATGGCAAAGAGAATATTTGGCGCAAGAATTCTTAATTGGATAGTTCATGTTCATATCTGTAACTCAGATATTTCATGTGATTTTGATACTTCTGGTAACTTCTTCTTCCTCTGTATATACTTAAAGAGAATGTAAGTACTCATGAAATAAATCTAATATTTTTATTTTTGGTATTTCAAAATGCTTACTTAAAGTGCACCAAGAAAATAATATTAATATTAATTCATATTAATATGAATAACGTCTCACGTGGAAACCTGTATGTCTCCCAGTGGAAACCTGTACAAATATTGTACATTCTTGATATGATCCTGTTGTATAGGACAATCAAGTGCGAAAACATTTGTGCTTACAGTGATGCTTTCAAAGATTCTGTAGAACTTTAAACAAGCTTTAATATAGAATCAATGGAGGTGTCTGCCTCGTTTACTATCCAAGGAGTTACAAATGTAGCAAGATGTGCATATGTGAAAGTATTTCAAACTCTGTTGACAAAATCACGAAGTAGAAAAAAATCCACCTACGTCAGATAAAAACCACAATAATTTGTCACTCATGCAGTTATGAATATACACAATCTCCATTTTTCTTTCATACCAAGCACAGAACAAGCATCTTGTCCTTCATTTCTGACACAACCAAGACCTGCATTTCTTACTGCAACGGCCCCTGGATCCAACCTAAGCACTGCTCTGGGAATGACATAACAGATCTCACTCCTTCCATCCGACCTCCCAGCTTTCCAAGCAAGTTCTGTACTTCCTAAACCTGCCAGGAGAAAAGAAACTTACTCAGTGGCTCTAAATCAAATAAAAGCAGACCACCACTGAACCCTAGAAATCATTTGTAAAAACACCTTTAGTGGGTGTTTAATGAATGGTACTGCTCCACTGGGAGGAGAAATCTTTGGTCTCCGACGGTCATTTAAATATCAGTTGGAAATTACAAACTGAAGTAACTGTACTTAAACACAGCGAGAAAATACAGGAGAGATTTTTCTAAGAAATTCATGTCAAATTCTGATTCTACTCCCCCAATAGCTGATGTTCTGCCTGGACAGATAAATTATGTTTGTATTATTACACCACTCTGGAAAACATATTTGCCCCCTTTCTGAGGAAATTAAAGACAATTTTTTAGGGCTGTGACACAAACCAACAAAAGCCAGGAAATGCAGTGTTAGGACTGACGTTGTGTTCTTACCTCTCTCATCATTGTGCTTTTTCACCACAAAACGTACTCACAATAGCGTGAGGTAAGTGGGGAGTATCAGAATTAACTTACATTTCCTGGCTTCTTCCAGCTGGTGTCCAAAACCTTACAGTTGTTTAGGCAGAACTGAGTCCTTTTGTATTTCAAGTTTGTGTTATGCATGCAGAAACACAAAATGCATCTAATTATGAAGGCAACTAAAAGACTGAATAAGCAACTTTTTGCTGCACTAAGAAAAAAAGAGAAATCATGGTTTTATTTCTACATTAGGAATGTGGAAATAACTAACAAGAATAGCTACCAATGAGAAACAAACCCTTTTCTGTCATTAATGCCACAATGCCTTATACTATTTAACATCACAGAACATTCTGGATTACATTATTTACCAAGGACAATGGGATGTAAAAAGAAGGCCTCAACCTCTAAAGCTTTTTGTATTAGAGTACAGTTGGTGAAACATTCAGGTAACATTTGAAGCAAGTTGACCAAAAGAAGGCAAGCTACAAAGGGAAAAAAAGCAAGAAAAGCGAAAAAATAGACACTTTGAATGCGACTACTACTGGTTTAGTACTTAATACTTCAATAGTACTGAGTGATGAAAGACTGAACATACAGGTTTTCTCCATGTTGATGCTCTGCAAGTTCTTTTGCACATTTTCTCCTGCAAATGTTTAAACTTTAACTATATTTTAGCATTTGAAGCATGATACATGTGCATGTAAAACTTCCTGGTGTGTACGTAGTTATTCATTAAAACAAGCTTTATGACACTCAGTTAATTTCTGCATTTTTAAGGAGCGTGCAAAAAGTTGTAGGGGTTTTTTTTTTAATGCACTTTAGTTGGATTTCATTGAATGTGTTGTACACCTTGACATTTTAGGTACTTTAATGGGGGTTTTCTTAGTTACAAAAACGAAGTTCTTGAGAGAGAGGTTGCGGGGGGGTGGGGGGGAATCCTTTTAGGAAAAAAGAGGGGGGTGGTATGGGTAAAAGGACTTTATTTTCTAAGGCTCAAATTCCAAAGGAGGAAGACGGGGAGAAATAGGAACTGAAACTAATTTACCTGCATTCCTTTGTCACTGCTTGGCCCTTGACTAGTAAATGATTCCTTTCACTAGCCAATAAAACCAAATCAAAAGCAGGCTTAGAGAGCAGAGGGGGAAGGGGGGCAAGAAAGTAGACAAGAGAATCAACTTAAACTTTGACAAAAAAAAGGAAGAAAGCAAACTCACTCCTCTTGCTTTCCAGAAGCTCTCAGGAGCTGTATGCCTGACTCCTTGCGCTATCTTCCCAGCATTAGCACAGCACAAAGACATTCCCTACCTGCTTTCTTGCAGCACTAGCTAAGGTTGTTCCATTGTTCCCCAGGACAGATAGAGCTGCTTTTGTCTCCATCCCATGCTGGTCTCAGCCCTGCCAATTTAGGTACAGTGGGAGGCCTGAACACCGCTTCGGAGGCGAATGGTATCCCAGAACGGGTTTGCTCGGCACAAACCTGATGCCTAAGCAGCGGATCTGTGAGACCTGGGAAATGTTCACTTCAAAGGAGAGACGTTCAGCAACATGACAGCAGCATTAAGAGCTCTGAGGACGAGAGCCTGGGATCGTGGACACTGTGCAAACACGTACCCTGGTATCTTCTCCCCTAGAGCACTTCACATTCTAGAGAAGGAAGACAGGGGTTCAGAGAAGGACACAATGTACTGACAGGGTCAAATTTTAAAAAGTGCCCACATGCTTAAGGTATATTGAAGTCCACTGAAAGATACTTTGAATTCTGATTTTAATTTTTACCCTATTAATTATTTTTAATAAATGATTGCTGGGAAAAGAGGCAAGATAAGCTCCTCAAAACCAGACACCAGAAAGTATGATATAGAAATTCTTTGTTCTCGAAATCACTACATCATATTTTTAGCATCAAAGGGGCTTCCTCAGAGCTCAGTATATAACATTTTTCAGAACTGGATTTTTTTTTTCTTCTTTCATGCCTCTCTTGACTAAAAAGAAGAGTTGATTAGAATGACAAGGAGGCAGTAAAGAGCATAACGAACAGAAAAGCCAAATAGACCTCTCAGTAACACACACATCTTCAAGTGGTTGTACTGCTGCCAAATACAAGTCAGGAGGTACAATCACAAGTGGAAATAGTGGCTCTAAGTCCTGTCAAGGTGAGGATCATTTAAAACTTTGTATTTTAATTTCAAGGCATTATATTTAAATTTTAAGGTATTACAAGTTTGTGGAGAGAGGGCCCAGGGACTGTGTCAGACAGAAGCAGAGCTACCAGCTGCTCCAGCACCCTACATGTGCTGCTTCACCAACAGTCACAAGTCCTGAGGACTGCGGACCACACAAAGACGTGGATCAGCAGCAGAGCAGAAATTAGACCAGATTTTACCAAGATATCAGCCCTAAATGCTCTCCATAAGCCTGTGGTACGTCTACAGTAGAAGTTAAGATACAATCACAGACAAATACTCACCTATTTTCTTCCTGCCTGAACTAGTGGGTTGTGCCCAGATGACCTATATTCATCTCCATGGCAGAGGAAAACATCATCAGTGTAAGCACAGCCATGTATTGTTGTCTATAGCTGTACTGTAAAAGACACAGGCCCATCTTGGGGAACTCAGATGAACTTCCTTCCCAGGGGAGGGGGAGAGCTGCCTCAGGAGACCATGATAGTTCTAGCCGTGGTCAGACAGCAAAATCTTTATAAACCTTCCACCTTAGGGAAAAGCTCAGTAAATTAGTTCAGCATCCAAATAGCAGGTTAAGCAAGCATTCTTTCCCTTTCAACCTTCAGGGGTAGGGAACAGTCAAGATTCCCATTGAGCAGTGTTTGGAATTTCATGTGGGGTACAGGGTATTTATTCCTAATTAGCAGCAAATATAATATATACAAGAAAGAATTCTAAGAATTCAAAACTTCCCTTTCTATAGTACGCATATATATACAGACACACACACCAGGTTTTACAGTCCTTGTTTCCCAGATACTCAAGCAACACAATCACAAATAGAGGTGTAGTCTCAAACATCTTGTTACGATGTTTAATATGGGAAAAAGAGTACAGTAAGTATCAACATGACAGAGTATTTCAGGAGCTCTGGGTAAGATAAAATGAGAGCACTGTACCTCCAGAGGACCAATGGTCTGTTACATTTACAGTGATGAAGAATTAGAAAACTAAAATTCCTTGGTGTAGCTTGATGCTGCTCCAAGGCAGGTGTACACACTTCACAGTGTGAACAAAGAACAAGCTGTGGTGCACAAAGCACTCAAATATCAGACAGGATAAATGTTAGTGATCAGTCATAATTACCAGAGGGTATAAGATCTAACAGTGGCATAAAGCCCCAGAACCAGTACAGGGACACCTATGAGCAGATTTATTCTGAAAACGACAGTGACATCTGCCAGCTCATACATCGGCTCTCACTGGGGTTCCAAATGTGGACAGCAGAAGCTCTGGATTGGTGACTACCTCAGTCAAAACCCATGGAAAGAAGGCTGCAAAAGAAAGTTATCGCAGAAGAAAACACATGGAACGTGAGTCACATTTCTTCCTGCTTATCTCAGAAAAATACATCACAGAAGTTTCAGCTTTCCAGTGCAGATGTTAATAAATAAAGTATATTTTTTCCTTCTGTCAGAAGACCTTGACCAGATTTATGCATATGTCAGATATTCAGACTCATATGGAGGAATGGTAATGGGCAGTAAAAATAAATATTAAAAGCAAATTAAATCAGTAGGAATCCATGATGTCTGTAGCCTACCTGAGAGGAGGTGTTAGGAGCTTGGTTCAAATGAAAGTCACTAAGCCCATGGCAGAGCTGTGTAATGTGAATACGAACAGCTGAAGGAACTGAAGTCATGAAAATCCAATGGGAATGCTGGGAAAATCTTAGACATTTACTCCAACAAAAGAAATTGTGAAAAGATGGGAGTACATAAGAAACAGGTAAAAAAAAAAAAAAAAATCTCTTCTGAAAATAAATTACTATACACGGGAAAAGCATTGCCCAGACAACCAAATTCAGTCCAGACTGAGACACTGCTCTATTAAACATGGGAGGAACATATAAGAAATCCTGGCCCCATCCTGAAGTATTTGCATTTAAGATGATGAAAGGAATTCATAAATGCTGAATAGTTGAGATGTTCTATGGTCTGTTTGCAGACAAACCATGAACAAAAACAGGGATGGAAAAAATTAAATTAATCAGGAGAAAATATGCACTATTACTTATCCTAGCAGACCTCAACAAAGCCAAGGATTGGGGTTTTTTTCAAAATACGCCACTGATCAGTGACATTTTTAACAATATCAGTGCACAAACATGTAATGCTTTGTGCATTCTTGGACACTAACTGGTAAGGTGGAGTGAGTCAGTCATCAAGCCTAGCTGTAGGAACTTCAGCATATTTAAGGCCTCTAATTTTTCCCACTGAATTCTGCAAAGTTTTTAAGACTAGCAAATTACAATAATATTTTGCTTTGTGAAATAATCTTCCTTGCTCTCCCTAATCTCTTTGTCTCCACAAAGTCTATAATGGAGCAGGATGCTTCAAAATATTGCCAAGGCCATTATCTCTAGTGGTATTAATAAACCTGCCTCCAAGACACGCCCATACTCACATTCCCACACGCGCCCATTTCACATGCAAGGCACACAGAATGCCTTAGCCCCTGCGGGCAGTGTTTCCGAGCGCTATGAAAGAAGCAGTGCTGAAGAAGCAATAGGTAGGGCATGGCAAACACATGAAAAGCCACTCTCATATCCACGAGAAAGCAGGCTGAGCAGCCCATTTGCCAAGCTCTAAGTTTCCTGGAGCAAACAAGTCGCAGGAACTCCTCAAACAAGCCAGAGCTGGCCACACAAAAAGCGTAACCCCTCCCTTTGGTTGTTACGTTGATAATGGGACAATCCCTGGCCAGAGGGCTTGAGGACTAGGAAGGCAGGAACAGGAAATTTCAAGATCCAGCTCATGGAACACCATAGTGAAAGACTGCCTACCAGAGTACAGAAAAATACGTACCCCCATCAACTTCCCCTGATCTAAAAGCATAAAATAGATGGTTCGGGGAGATAAAGTCTTCTCAAAAATGTATGGAACTGCTTTGTCAGTCACCCATAATTTGTCTAATAAATACATAAATGCACAGCAGGTTAATATGGGCACAGACACACTCAGGGAGGCAAGCAGTGAGCACCTCCATGTACACACGTAGCCAGTTAGCTTGCCCCAGTTTGCTTTCTTGGTACCACAGAAACAGGAGATGAGGTTGGCCAGCTACAATCATACCTGCAGGAGGAAAACACCACTGATTTCTGCCATACAGTTCTGCTCCAACCTTATTCCCTGAAAACCATACAGACACAACACATCTCTTAGACCAACCTAGTCCCTGCCTTAACCCTACTCTCTTCTAGATGCTTCAGGCCAGCCTCGGCTTTTGCTAAGAGCAGGATGATTTGCAAACACTCAAGATCTTGTAGCTTCTTTCCTCCTCTTTCTGCTGATCAGGTTTGTTCCCTTTGCTGGCTCTTAACACATCTGCTAACTCACATCATGACACTTCACCTCTTAGTGCTTTCTACAGTGTCTGGTCTCTTAGATCAATGCAAGAGCCATTAATCTATTAATCTCTCGATCCCCAACTTCTCCCTCTTTACCACTGGCTAGAGCCCTGGGATACGGTGCAACAGCAGCAAAAGCGGCAGGTGTGTAGTTTTCCACACACACAGCACTGAACTGAGTGGTGACAATGACCTCTCTGCCATTTCACACCTGACTGCCTCCTACCTTTTTCCCCTGCATCCTTTAGCATCCCTATACCCATTCCACTTTTGGCTTCCCTGCAAACACTGAGATGGTACAATCAGTCCTTAAACCACCTGCCTGCTAACAACTACAGAAGAATTGCAGATAGATACCTTATTTTCTCTCAGGAGCTCTCAAAAATCTCTCTCCAGGCACTAGAGAGATGGGCCAAGGCACCATGTTAAAATAACCAAGCTTTGGGTTTTAGTTTTCACCCGGAGAAGGAAGTACGTTCCGTGCTTCGCTGTTTCCAGGCCTTTCTTTGAAAATCCTTTCTTTGCTTTAAATAACAAGGGGTAGCAGTCAAGTGAAAGCAAGGGCTACTTGATCCATTGTTTGGCCCTCAGCCAGGCTCTGCTGGTCCCGCTTTCCCTCTCAACCACCCGTTTTTCTATCTGTCCTGTAATTTGGGGAGATTAAGATGTATAGCCTGTAAATTGGCTAAACTTTTCCAGGCTGCTTTAATGAGACTTCATATAATAGGGTTGGCTTTTTTTTTTTTTTTTAATATTTTCCTTAACGTGACCCATATGGAAATAAAAAGATATATTTTTTAATGTATGCTAGATTACGGCCGACATTTTCCTCAAATTAAAATCCATGCTTCAGCAGCAGCATACATTTTCAATGATGTCAAATATATTTTTTCAGCCAACTGGCTGGGGTCACCCTTATAACTCAAAATTTAAGTGTGCTGGATAATCAGTAGAACATGTGAGACTCTGTAGGGCACTGTGGCTGCCTCGGTGCCTGCTCAGGAGCACACAGGGCTTATTCTACTCCGAGGCACTCGGGGCAGGAGACATGGGATAGGACAGGGATAAAGCTCTGCCTCGGAAGGAGCTGACAGCACATGGCTCACAGCAGGAACCATGTGGCACCAGCCCATAATCGGCATCAAGGTCTTCCAGCAGAGAGCACCAGGACACAATAACCACGCTCAGCTATAGGCTAAGACTAAATTTACAGACTAAGCTAAAACCACCAGCACTTCTCCATTGACAGATGGGGTGTCCTTTGTTCAGAGAGGCCATACAAGCCTTGTCAACCATTCCTCTTATCATTTTGTTGGGAATGATTCCCAGTGGAAGCAGCCACAACCTAAACAAGGGCTGGTCTTAGCTCTGTTCATAGCATATACATTACTGAAGTACTTATTCACCTGATTTTCCCACCCTAAGAATAAAGTTAGAATATTACTTATAGAATAGCAAATGTTTGGGCCCATTTACGCTATCTTTTAAAACCTTGTTTTAAAGCAGCTTACACAGATTGCAACTAAGGCTGAATCAGAATATAAACAAATTTCAGATTACATATCTGGGGAAGCTAAATTCAAACAACTTGGAGAAACATTTTCCAAATGTTAAAGCAAAAGAGAGAACTGTAATCATTTCCATGTAGAAGTTCTGTTTTGTAACAACTCTTTCACCTCACAAGAAGCTGATAATGAATCCACAATTGCTTGAGGAACGACAAGAAACACTGAGCTTTTGACTTTAAATGGGTTGGTTTGGGTTTTTTTTAAATTTAAAGTTACAGTTTGTGATTAGAAATTGCATTGTCATACAGTTCAGTCCAACATTCCCATTTCCGTCAAAAGGACATCCATTCAGCTTCACAGAAAAATGTATTTTGAGTAATTTCGTAGCTGGCACAGGTAATGATAGCTTAGGATGGAAAACTGAAACCTGGCCTATACTTAAAAGTTGCATAAGAATACTGGTATTGACTGGGTGTAGAGAGTTACCCCTGTAACCCTAATATGGCTGCATTCAAAATGGGCAAACAACCCAAAAGCAAACAACCAAAGTCAGCTTGCTTCCAGGGCTTGCCTCGGTGGTGAGGAAATCCTTATAAACTACATAGACAAATGGTTCTTTTAAAGCTGTGGCTCCACTCAGCAGATTCAGTGATATAATTGTATCAGGGTATTTACACCAGCACATCCTTTATGGCTAAGGCATAAACACCCAGCAAAACTTCATTTACAGTCAAAATGACATGTAATTAATATAAGAACAATTATGTTACTTCAAATAAGATTCAAAAAGGTTATGGGATACAAATATCAGGCTTCTCCTATAAACAAATTTGTTCAGTCACACCTGGCTTGCCCAACCCCTCCATCTTCCCATCGCTACTGCACTCCTCCTCTATTTAATGATTCATCCTGTGAAATATTCATTTTTAGCCCAGGTCTCACAGACATTGAGCCCACTGGGGCCTTGTGCTATCCCTGTATCTAATGCGGTTTTTACTAAACAACAATGAAGTTATTACTAAATAACTGTACTAAGAACGTATTTATGACTGTGCATATTCAGATTTCCTGGAGAAGCCAGTCCTGCCTTACTTAGTGAAGCACAGATGAGCCACCAAAGGCTCTGGAGCAATTTTATCCCAGGGTGCAGAGAACACGGTGAGAATTAGGGAGAAAATCATGTGACCCTAAAGGTATGGATCTGCTGAGCAAGAATAACAGTGTTTTGATGAAAGCTGTCCATAGTCACAAGCAGAAATAAGCACAGTATTGGAAATCCAGACTAGGACACAAGCAAACCTTCAGACTTCTCATTGAAATGAACATGGAATTGATTGCTGATACTGAAACAGACAACCAAGAGCTTCAAAGTAATTCATTGCATTTCACAAACAATGTGCACAGGAAAGACCATCAACTACAACACAAGAAGTTTCACCTCAGCATGAGGAAGGACTTCTTTCCAAGGAGGGTGGCAGAGCACTAGAACACCCGGAGTCTCCCTCTCTGGAGACATTCCAAACCCATCTGGGTGTGTTCCTTTGTCACCTCCTTCAGGTGACACTACCTTACAGGGGGGTGTGACTGCATGACCTCCAGAGGTCCCTTCCACCCCTGACTATCCTGCAAATATGTGAAAGCCGTTATCTACGGCACCTGAGGTCACTTCTTTGCCCTCAGCCTCCTCCCGCCGTAACCGCCCCCTCAGGGGCCTCGTCACCGCGCCTCGTACCCATCCGCGCGTCACGGCTTCCCGCCGTCGAGCCGCATCACCGCGCCTCGTATCCATCCGCGCGTCACGGCTTCCCGCCGTCGAGCCGCATCACCGCGCCTCGTATCCATCCGCGCGTCACGGCTTCCCGCCGTCGAGCCGCATCACCGCGCCTCGTATCCATCCGCGCGTCACGGCTTCCCGCCGTCGAGCCGCATCACCGCGCCTCGTATCCATCCGCGCGTCACGGCTTCCCGCCGTCGAGCCGCATCACCGCGCCTCGTATCCATCCGCGCGTCACGGCTTCCCGCCGTCGAGCCGCATCACCGCGCCTCGTATCCATCCGCGCGTCACGGCTTCCCGCCGTCGAGCCGCATCACCGCGCCTCGTATCCATCCGCGCGTCACGGCTTCCCGCCGTCGAGCCGCATCACCGCGCCTCGTATCCATCCGCGCGTCACGGCTTCCCGCCGTCGAGCCGCATCACCGCGCCTCGTATCCATCCGCGCGTCACGGCTTCCCGCCGTCGAGCCGCATCACCGCGCCTCGTATCCATCCGCGCGTCACGGCTTCCCGCCGTCGAGCCGCATCACCGCGCCTCGTATCCATCCGCGCGTCACGGCTTCCCGCCGTCGAGCCGCATCACCGCGCCTCGTATCCATCCGCGCGTCACGGCTTCCCGCCGTCGAGCCGCATCACCGCGCCTCGTATCCATCCGCGCGTCACGGCTTCCCGCCGTCGAGCCGCATCACCGCGCCTCGTATCCATCCGCGCGTCACGGCTTCCCGCCGTCGAGCCGCATCACCGCGCCTCGTATCCATCCGCGCGTCACGGCTTCCCGCCGTCGAGCCGCATCACCGCGCCTCGTATCCATCCGCGCGTCACGGCTTCCCGCCGTCGAGCCGCATCACCGCGCCTCGTATCCATCCGCGCGTCACGGCTTCCCGCCCTTGAGTCCCATCACCGCCGCGCCTCGTGTCCTTCCGCACTTCAGGCCGCCATGGGTATGCCCTCACTGTCCAGCCACCACGGCAGCAGGTGACTGGTCACCTCTGTCCTTCCATGAGCACATTCCAGCGCCAAGGACATCCTAGGTAGGTTTGAGAAGGAGATCCTCTTGTGTATTAGAGAGTCAGAGTGGTTTCAGTTGGAAGGGACCTTAAGGCTCATCTCGTCCTTCCCCCTGCCATGGGCGGGGGCACCTTCCACTATCCCAGGTTGCTCCAAGCCCCATCCAACCTGGCTGTGGACATTTCTAGGAATGGGGAAGCCACAGCATCTCTGGTCAGCCTGTGCCAGGGCTTCACTTTACAGCATTAGGACCCTGTAAAAGGAGAACGTGGGACTACCCTCAGGTAGGAGATGAGGGTGGCAATCGTTTTCCAAACTCAGCTTTGTGGCATTCTGTTAAACTCACTCATGGCTTATTGAGTCAAATAAAATAAGTTTCATTAATTTTGTAAATTTGTCGCCACGAAGCAGAAAGAAGACGGCTTGGTTTCTTGTCCCATTGTGAGGGCTTGAGTGGCATTTCCCCATCTCCTGGTCCACACTGGTACAAGCAGGACTGAAGCATTCAGATAATACTAAATGCTGAAACTGAGGTAAGTAAGAAGAATCAAGATAATTCCTTATAAAATAGTTTCACAGTTGGTTAAAGCAGGGTGCTAATAACACCAAGGTTGTAGGTTCAATCCCTGTACATGCCATATATATTTAAGAGTTGGACTCAATGATCCTGGTGGGTACCTTCCAACTCAGAATATTCTGTGAATCCAAATCAGTATTTGCTCTATACCATCATGTTTATTGAAATGAAGCAAAAATACAGAAGGTAATTGAGGCAGTTTCCTGAAAATCAAAAAATTCTCCCTGGGACTCTCATTGTTCTGAAGCTTATCCTCCTGTGTGTCACTCTAAACTCTATATTTAATCAACTTACTGTCATTGATCAGCCGCAGTAAAGCAAGGCTGCAGTTCTGATGGGATATTACTGCATTTTAGCTGAGCACCAGAAACATTTCTTAATGATGAGATCTGTTGGGCAGTTAAACTCTCTTCCAGTGGAAATCACAGAGGCCCTGTTTTTACAGCCATTTGTAATTCCATTGTACAAAATACTCTGCAAGCAGCAGTTCCAGGACAGGAGCAAGCCGATGTTCTCTCTCCAGGATTTTGGGGAGTTGCTCTATGAACCATGGGTGTTAGGAGCTGTGGAAAAGCTGGGATTTCCCAGCTGTCTTGCCTAGATTGTTTACCCCTGTGTATAATTAAGAGTTCACTTTCTAAGCTCTTCAGAACTTTCTGGAAGGTGATAAGTAACCTTGAATCACACCAAATTCATTGAAATTGATCCATTTTCAGTGATAGAGAAAGGTTACATCTGCAGAATCAGGTTCTTTACAAATTGTGGGAATGGATGAGAGCAGCCTTCATTCAAAATTTGAATATAGTATTGATATATTTATTCCTTTTGGTTATCAACATTTTCACACTTTATAGTAGTAACAAAAGCATTAAGTTTGCATTTAAGTCTCCTTATTCCATAGCTAAAACACTGAACTGTGAAAAAGATTCCAGACTATTTTTCTCAGATCATCTGTAGGTGTCCTGTGTCTGCTGGCTTCATTTGGGAACTGAAGGATGAAATGGAACAAAAAACCAGAGAGTGGTATCTCAAAATTGCCTGATACCCAGATATACCAGAAATCTCATTAAAATATTGTGTATTAGAGTTCCATGAAATGTTCTCAATCAAAAAGGTCTATGGAAATATCCCAAACTATCTAAGGAGGTTACAGAAAAGGGTGAAGAGAAGGAAGGATGCAGATTTTTAGAGAAGTTTGGCAATGCTGAACAGAATAAATCTCTAGTGGGAAATAGGGGGGAAAATCAAGAATTGTTTTTGCCTCAGCACTAAGTATTACAGAAATACTCTGCTTTGACTGATGAGAGGAAAAGACAGGGAAACAGAAGATGTTTGGAATGTTCACTGCCCAGGCAGTGGAGGGGTTTGAAATGTGCTCTGGTCCAGCTGTGTTCTGTCACACAGCCACACGTAGGCAGCCCTTGGTCTGCCTGCCAGGACGTGCGGGTAAGGGTGAGTAGTGTTGGCTCGTGCCCCCTCCCAGCCTGTCTGTGCACAGCAGGTGCTGCAGGCTCCCTGCCAGCTAAAGCCACCTTGTTTTCTCGGGTAGGCATTCTGCAGGGTTACTGGAAAACTGCTTCAAGTGGCCATCCCATACTGGGGAGTGTTTTTCACAACATGGACTGATTCTAATGGACCCTGGAGGGCAGCTGGTATTTTCTAGTATTTGCTATGGCACTTCAGGAATGAAAAAAACTCTTGCCAGACTAAACAAGGCTAAATTAAATGGACAAATATCCCTTCTCTGGGACAAGTGCAATAACTTCTAGTTATAGGGCAGTGGAGGAACTGACAGCATCGTTTCTTTTGGATACGATGATGTCACAGTGCACAGCTTTGGTCTGTTGACTGAGGCAGATTTTGTATTCCCATGTATCTTATCATCAGCACTTTCAAATCAATTTTACCCTTTTGAGGAAGGGAAGTGAGAGTTGGAGGTTGGATTTTTATTAGGCACAGCTGGTCTGAGGGACGTCATTTGTTCCTAAAGCCAGGGCTGTCTTTCATATGAAACCATGGGGTGGATGGTGGGCAGGGGGAATCACTCGAAGTAGTTTCAACAGCTGGGGGTCAAATTATAGGGAAAAGTGGAGAGAAGTAAAATTTATAATCTATAATTTGAAACCAAAATAAGAATGAGACAAGCTTATTTGAAGGACTGGAAGGAAAAGGATGTGATATATGGCCTGATACAGCCAAGCAAAATGAACACTGCCATTGCGCTATTACTTTGCAGACAATCCAAAAAAACCAAAAGGGCCTATTAAGGCTGTCTCTGTGGAAATCTAATTAGGTCATACAAACAATCTCTGTTGTTAATAGGACCCTTTAGCCATACACGGACACCTTAAGAAGTCTGTAGCAGATATAGGAAAGATTTTAATCTATGATGGGAGTAAGAAGTGAACGAGAGCAAAGAAATAACAGATGAGAAATTGGCATAGGAAAGAAAAGGTCTATAAAAGTATTATATTAAATAGAAGTATTGAAGTAGGAGAGGAACGTGAGAGCCTAATTCTTCCCTAGAGGTGACGTTGTCCTATTATGTGAGACATGATCTGCTTTGTTTGCTTGAACTTAAGGGAATGGAGAAGAGGAATTGGTAGGAAACAATGCGTTTTGAGGGGGGAAGAAAGCTTCCAAGGGAAAGTGTGGGAAAAACCATGTTAAAAGAATGTGTTTGACTAGAGTGACTGATAGCAGTGACCACCTCGATCATCCTAGTGAAAGAGATAGAGAGGAAAGTTGGGTGTAAATTAAAATAGAATTACAACAAGTCCTGTGAGACCACTTCTGGCTCCAGGGCATCATGCAAGAAAGGTGTCAAAGGTATGTGGGTCCTTGCTCGGTGCAGACTGGACTTGGTGAGACAACAGCACCAAGTGATCCACTCACACCTACACTGCAAGTGTGGTCCTTCTTTACACTTATCTTCTCTCCCTCCCAAGTTTTCAGGTAGCAAATAACTGTTTCACACCTATTACTCCCATTATGTCCCAATAATATTCTGACCACTTCTCTAGCACAGAACCCCACTCCTGTACTTGTTACAGCTAGGGGTTGAGTAATATTTTTATGAACATGTCCTAGAATCTTGAAAGAGTTATGGACTTAATCACAGCAGGATACTCTGTGGGCCAGGAAATGTTCATGTTCTATAGCAGTGTACCTGGAGAGGGAGAATTTAATATCTGAATATCTGCAGAAAGCACACACTGAATGAGCAGTTGTTCGTGACATCCTTGGGGTGTGCTGTTCAGTCACCAGTGGGTGTACAGTATTCCCATCACCTGAGTCCTGGAACTAGCTCACTTGGGGTGAATTTGCAGGTGGGATATTCACAGTGGCCTAGTTCTGAGCTGCTTGCAACAAGCAATATTGCACACTAACACAAGTAGTAAAGCATAATTTGAAATTTCGGAATGTCACAATCCACTTACTAATGGCTCAATACTGTAAAGAGCCTAATTCAGTACTCACACAGAATCTTCCCTTGGATATTTAAGTCCCACTGAGTCCGGTACTAAGAGAGTCAAACCATGAGAAAAAAAATACTTATGACACCTTCATATGCATTTTGATCCAGCAATGCATGGCCCTACAGCATTTTATCAGCAGTATTTAAGCTCCTCAATACCCATATGAAAAACAGAGGGGTTATACTGATTTGCTTATACTGTCCTGGTTCATTTCCTAAAGATTGTATGGGAGATCTACAGTTCAGCTGGTAAAAAGCATCCCATCCCAATCCTTAGCTCCTCATGAAGAACACTGCAAGTGTAGCTGTCCCAGGGAAGGAGACGGCTTAGGAGATCTGTTGGGCTTCCTTTCTGCCCTGTTTTCTATGACTCTGTCCTGTGTTCCATAAAGCAAGTCTGACACTCCACTGCATGGATATTTAGCCTTGCTAGCAGCAAGTTATAGCTAGACAAACCCCAGTGAAGGGACTGTGTCTACTCGTACACTGGATAGTTTTTACCAGTATATTTTGCCTAGAAGCAGGAGCAAACTTGGAATACTGCTAGTCTGAGGAGGAAGTCAGGGATTTTAGAAGCAGCTCTGAAAATAGTATGAGCTACCTATAGCAGAATTCCTTCAAACTCAACTATATAAGTGTATAGGAATCTACAGGAAAATATCCTCATAGATCACTTTATTCACAAATCTGTCATCTGTTGTTACATATGCAAATGAAGCAGTCAGAGAGCTACCCGGCGGTTCACCCTGCCATGACTGAGCTGCATTTCATTTCAGATTGGGATGGGACTTGTTTACAATAGATCTCTGCTTAGTGCAAGTGAAACTGCAGAAGTTCGCGACCAGGGGTTTCGAGAAGGCCAAAAATAAAGAGTACAAAAGCTAATTTTAAGTATTTCTAACAAAATAAGCAATCTATATGCCAGTTATATACAGGCACCCTGTATATCAGCAAGTGCCCCCACATACAGGAAACTCGCGGCAGTGCTTTGGTAGCAAACCAGCGGAGCCGGCACGGTGTTTTGCTGGTGACATCATCACTGCTGGATGGCTCTTTGGAATAAATAACCTCTTCCACATGTCCCTAAGCACACAGCTCCCAAAATAAATTTCAATTGCTGTAAGGCTCAAGGACATCCTAAATCACCTTGGGTTAATAAAGCAGCAGAAATAGAGGAGGACGGAGTCCAGGATTTGTTTTTATTTCACTAGAAATACTTCAGATGAAGCAATTGTTAAATGCATTAGATACAATGCAGGGCAAGCAGGAAATAAAAGCATGAAGGTGGGAGAGATGTTTATATCAGATGAACATACTGAAAACCTGGCAGGACATACTGCTCTAACTTGTGCATTGCCAGACTGGAAACCATGGCAGCATTCAAGATTGGTTGAGATTCTGTAACTGTTTAATGCGCAGTGTTTTTGTCAAGAGTCTTTGCAGAGGGTTGTGTTAAATATTTCAGAATACAGAGGAAGTTTAATGTGAAACTTCCCTGACAAAAAAAACCCCACAAGAACACTTTCATTCTCACTCACAAACAGCAAAGTAGATATCAGTGAAGGACAAGCAAATATAACTTCCACTTAGACTTAATCTGTAATTCTGGAGTGTAAATGGTGCCTTTATCTCTTGCTCTGAACAGGGAAAATTTACGAAGATACGAATAGATGTGTTATGGATGAGTAATGCCAGTTTATTTAGAAGTGTCCAGAGCAGTTGATCTTCCAGGAACTACCAGGTGAAAATGAGTCCTCAGCCAGTTTATGCTGGCTCTCTCTTTAAAGAAGTTGGATTTAATTATTCTGATGTGGTCTTTGCTTATCAGTCTGTAATACGGAAATTGTCTCTAGAAACACTTTTGCCTTTAACATGCCCTGTCATTGCAGCAAAAGGTAAACCCTGTTCTAATACTCAGCCTGCGTTTCAGTGAATTTTTACGAATTTTGGCTGCAGCTTCAAGCCTTGCACATCTGTGTGATGCACCACAGTGAATAGCAGGGTTGCATTCCCTGAGACTTTGTGAAGCTGGAATTTTATTATTTAAATAATAATTGGAATATTATTAATATTGATTAGGTTCCAGTTTCTAAAGACATACAACGTATAAGTAGTAGAGGTGTAAATAAATTCTGAGTGCACAGTATACAAAGGATCTTGTCCCTACAGCTAGAGAAGGGATGAGGTATTTCTCTGCATGTGGTGGATGCTTTCTATACTTCAGGATTGCCTTCTCCCTCTGCCCCATTATGGTTTTTTCTCCTTCCAATGGATAATAACAAAGTATAAAAACACAAGAACCTGCCCTGAATAGTGTTTTACTCCCAAGACCTATAGGGAAACTGTTTTCAGGAGTTGCTACCTCTGGACAAAACAAAGAAGAAAATGAAAAGGTCCTGAAGTTGGAGCCATTTTTCTGCTTTTTGTGAGAAAAACCAGGTTTAGCTTACAAGTGCAATGGGAGAGGTGGCCAGTGTCCCTTTTTCTTTTTTTCACATGTTCTACTAAAGAACACAACACCATCTTGGTTCATGAGAGAAAATTAAAAAAGAAAAACACTTGCTAACCTAAATGGTGGGTGGCTTTTGATTGGTATCATTTGGCATGTCCTGTGGTGTGCAGCTGAACTGGACTGAGAAACTGTGACATGCAGGCTCTCAATCAGAGAAGTGTACATTCAGAAGTCCCATTACACCACTCATCTCTGCCATTGCTGAGTTTTTCCCCACAGTGCAGTATCTCTTGTCATTTGTTCAGCGCTGTCTTAAAACAATTTGAACATCGTGGTTTCACAAGTCCCTTGCAGATTGCACTTACCATTCTGCATTTCATCCCATCCTACTCATTCCACTCCCCAGAGAAGCTGAGGCAATCCCTTCCACTGCCTAGTGTGTTCACCTTGCCCACCATGGCCAGGGCAGCTGCCAAAGGTAGAAGTGAGCAGGAAGCAGTGAAGGAGAGAGCAGAGAGGAGCACCTGGCCCTGTGACATCACATTAGTAAGAGCTGGTTTAAAATTTCTGTCAATGACAGGCAGTTCAGAGACACTTGACAGTTTTATCAGAGCAGACCACACTGTGATTTCACTGCTTACATGGTGCATGTCCTTGCATTTTACTGGTGTTCATCCACCTCCCCACCCATCTGCCGCAGTTAACTGAGTGCAGTGACTTGAGACACAAAGTTATTTGCTCTCATTCTCTCTCTGTCCTATACCACACCACACTGAAAATCCAGTAGGGAAGAATGCCATCTATTTATCCCATTTCCCGGGAAATACTGGCAAAGACTGGATGTTTTAAAAACTCTGAATAGCACAGGAGTTTGAGTGTTCCACTGAGTGGAATTTTCATCTCAGATGCATTTTTTTAGAGACTTACGCCTTTTATGAGCATTTCACCATGTATTTGCTGTGTAGAAATGGTTCTCCCTGTCCCAAATCCAACCCCATATCCTCTGTCCTACCTCCCATGTTTATAGAGAATGTCATAATCACATGGTGCTGTTGTTGTGCCTGTCACAAAGCAGGTATGTCTAAATGGCAGCCTTTCAGGATTCTAGCTCCCTCTTGCAGAGAACTGCAGTTGCAACTGTTTTCAGCTCCATATCCTCACCTCAGACACCTTAAAGACTATGGAGTGGCATAGTGCTGTTTTGGAGGTCCTCATCTTCATGTTCTAAAAGCTCTCAGCTTAGTTAAGTGTGTATTATAGAGATCCCAAACCACATCATACTATCATACAGCACTTGAAATCGTGCATATAGCAAGCCAAACCTTTACATTAAATCAGCTGAGACAGAGACCTTGACACTCGTTTCTCAGAAGCAGAAGTACTAAAGATGCCTGCATTAAGGTTTTTTTAAGCCATTAAGATTTTTTTAAGCCTTTAGCTGTTCCACAGTCCTTCCACAGAGAGACTTATGTGGCAAACTCTTAAGTGTGCAAATCAAGATTGGTCTCAAGACTATTAGCATGTGACAGCACGGCCGAGGGAACGGAGCTGGTGGGAGACCGGGGTGTGCTCCCTGACCTCCCAAGAAGAGAGCCCAAGTAGTCTCTGACAAGCCTTGTCCTTCACACCCCGAGACCTTGCTATAAGCACTGTTCCTCCAGACCAGTCAGGGCAGCAAGAGGAGGGCTGGGACAGAGGACAGCAAGCCCAGGGAAGTTTAGTTTAGCAGGCTATAAATCCCCCTTCCCCTCCTCCCCTCTTTATTGCCTGTCTTTGGAAAACACAATCCGATATAAACCAGAGAGAGTGGAAGCAGGGCAATAAAACGGTACGGCAGGAGCACGAGTGTCGCAGGGGTGTTATATTACTGGCATTCCAAGTGGCTGATGTCAGGCAGTGAGCAGCAGGGCCCACAAACCCACCAGGGCAAAGAAATGTCCCAACTGTCCTTTGTGGCCCTGTGACATCCCTTCTGTTCAGATCCATTCTCAGCTCTTACACTATTCATCTCTTCTGCCCTTTGCTACTCCCAAATCCTTGCATTATGATTTGAGGGGCTCTGGTTTCCAAGCTGTTCAAGTTGAGCGCTCAGGCCTTTTGACCACAAGTCAAGATACTCTTGAAACTCACGATGTGTTGTCTGATCCATGTGTAACAGGATCAGCAGTGCCACACTTACAAAAATTATTTCTTGATGTGCACATGGCTGGATTAAAATAGATGTGTATTGATTTGTTTTAAAAGTTAATTTATGTGAACTCTACTCTTTTTAGATAGGGCCAAGAGACCAAAACTGGTTAGCGGTTCTGAGTGCCCTACTTGAGTGATGGTTTTCACAGGACTGGCTCCCAGCATTTTCTGAAAACCAGGCACCTTTAAGGTACTATTAATTGTCCACTTAAAAGAATTTTCAACTGTCTTTGCCAAAGCTTACTGTGAAAAATTGATGGAAAGACACTTAACCACAAGTTCCGAGGTATAGATACTGCTCAGAAACTCAGACATACTTCCATTCATAGGAGCTGGCACAAGTATGATTTCTTGGGGCTAAGTTTCTTTCTCCTCAGTTGTCTTCAGTTAGGTGTTTGCTATAAATTAACTTACAAAGCCCATTTAATTGGTAGACTGAAAGAAATATCTCTGGAAAAGAGTTCATCCTGCTTTTTTTTTCGGATACGGTCACACAATCAAAATTAAGCCAGCTTAAGTCAAGATGCATAACTCATGTTTTTCTCTGGCTTCTCATTGTTGGTATTGTTCAGAGTTGGTTTGGGTTGGATCACTTTTCTGATTCGAT
This sequence comes from Corvus brachyrhynchos, assembly GCF_000691975.1. Taxonomy (NCBI): domain Eukaryota; kingdom Metazoa; phylum Chordata; class Aves; order Passeriformes; family Corvidae; genus Corvus; species Corvus brachyrhynchos. Next base: position 1,176,552 of record NW_008246061.1, read on the forward strand.
TTGTTCCACCGCTGTATGAATGCTTGCTGGCACACGAGGCATGGGGAAACATGCAGCTAAGGACAGGGGAATATGAGGTGAACTTTTGGGGACAGCCTCCCCTTAATGTGGACTTACAGCAGCCCTTTAACAGCAGCCTCAGAGATGCCTACCACGATGGCTTTGTCATCCTCTAGGTTTGCACATCTTTCTGTGGAGTTAGGAGATGTAACAAACTTAGAGACCTCACTTTGGACAACCAAAGTTTGGTGAGGTGAATCTTGCCATTTTTTATCATTTAAGTTTATTCCAGTTCTGAGGAGTACTCAGCAGTGCCAATATGCTCACTGAAATGGTAAATTCTGAATGTATATTCACTGAGCCCTGGGCTTGAATTTCTCGGCCATTTTATAAATATGACACATGTACTCTGGGGTAGTTTCAGAGCATGTTGGGAAAAAATATCCAAATTAACTTTTGAAGTGGACAAATTAAAGCATAGTAAATCCCTGTGTAGACACTCTTCCTGAGTATCAAAGAGGCCTTAATTCAGGTCAACCTAATTTATTTTGTATTGAAGTAAAACAAATCAAATAAAGGTCCCTTTAATCCTAAATGAGAGTGCCTGTGCAGGCCGGTGGAGGGGGCTTAACGCTATTCAGAATTTAATGGCATTTGATAGCAATTACTTAGAATAATCTCCTTTATGAGGTTTTTGGACACTCCTCTCAAATTCAGTAGCACTGTTTGTTTAATTATATGGAATAAAGATGACATTGAAGAGTTAACGTTGGAAATGCAATTCCAAAGGGTTTTCTGTGCATGAAATACTGAGATTTTGGGTCACCAAGGAAGCAGGAAAAGAACATGTGGTAATCTCATCATTACAGATGTGCATTGCTCTCCATGTCATTTATTTGTACACATTTCTCCAAGTCTGCATAGCACTTATTTTTAGATCTGATTTAACTTTTTGGTTCAACACAGCACTCTGAAGAGAAAGCTGTTAGATTAATGGTTGAGTTTCCTGGTCTACATAGGAAGGGAGGTTCTCTTCATTCTCTTCTCCATCCAGATGGGTATTCAGTGTACAGAGTATCATACTATTTTGCATGAACATATAACACCTTTAATCCTGTGATCCTAAAGTGCCTTTAAAATGTCAGTGAGCAAAGCCTCTGTGCTGCCCCTGAGAAAATCAGAGAAGTGCTGTTGTCCCAGATTTACAGATAGGAAAGACACGACCCTAAGAAGTGAATTGTCTTGCCTAAGGTCGCACACAAGGAGAGAACGACTGCATGGAATAAAACCAATTCTTCTAAATCCCTGCCTTGTGACTCAGTCACAAGACTGCCCTTCTCTATTGTTTTATAACAAGCCTTATTCCCACTATCTCCCCTTCCAGAAATTCTGCTGTCAATACAGTCCTTTCTGTGGTAGCCACATTGTCTGGCAGTATCTGTTAGGAAAGATGGAGAAGTTACTGGTGGTATGGCTTAGAGCTGCCGTGGCACTTGAGTGTGGTGAGGTCTTTCTGCTCCTAATCCATTGTATCAGCTCCTGGCAATTCAAACCCTGTCTACTGAATTGCTGGGGGTGAAAGGTCAATGCATTAAGCATAGCAGATTAATACACTGCAGTAAATCCCAGAACCAGCACTTTAAGGAGCTAGTAATATTTCACACGTGATTGTTCTACCAATTGATTGCACCATCTTGTGAGTGCGTTGTGTGTGTGTATTTCTTTGACTCCATTTACGAGCTTTCCCAAGCTCCCCTGTTTAGTGGAGATTGCTGTGTCCCACACTGGTTGCACTTTGATCAGGGAAATTCAATACCTGAGGTCTGGGCTTTATAGGAAAGCAAGGTCCAGATTAAGGGAATTAGCCACAGTATATCACAACTAATAAAAGAGTGATTGAGCCCCACCACAGTGCTGCCCCAGGGGACGGGAGGAAAAAGGAGGGGGGCAGTTAGAGGAGGGGGAGGAAGACTTGCAGATGAAGCCATGTCTGTAATTAGAAATGAATAAACCTGCTATCACATCATGCTTCTTACGGTTCTAGCAACCAAAGCAACATCTTTTCACAAAATGTTGCAGCTATAGCCTTTTCATTCCTTTTTTCCTTTACTGTTTCTTCCTGTTAACCTTGTCCATTTCCACATTTTCAGTGCAACTAAATTACAAGTCCTTTTAGGAATTTTGTGGAGAAATAAATCGCGTATTTGACTGATTCTTATGTCCATTTCATGACAATGATTAAATAACTCGGTTCAGTAGAAGCTGCAATTTCAGACACTTGACAAAAACAGGAGTAGGAGCATCAACTGGTGTGTGGACGCTGGGATTTCTCTCAAGATAAGCCTTGAGAGTTTTGTAAAGAGCTGCCTATTGTTATTATGAACCCAATCAGAATCATCTATCTTCCATTATCCATACTGCTTTAAAGAAAAAAAAAACCAAACCAGATCTGAGCATGTAGCTTGCTCTTGGACTAAGAAAATTGCTGCAGAGATTTTCTTGGACGGTTTTCACAGTAATATGCCAAGACACAGTGTAACATCTACATATCTAAATCAGGAGATAATAGGTTTTATTATTTTACAGACAGTGATTGAGGAAAGATTGCTGATCATTCTGTCAGAGAATCAGACTGCTGCAAAAGCCAAATTATTCAGTTGCAAAAAGACTTTGTATAAACTGTGTTCACTAAGGCTGTGAGCTTCACTTTGTTCTAATTTCCTTGCCCTTTTTTTTCCCACGTTCTTAATCCAGACAAAACTTCCCTTGAGTTTTTCTTATTCTTTTTAAAGATATTTGCTTGAACTAGGAGTGGCAAAAAGGCCCAGCACGTAATGCCTGTGTCTGCTATCTCCTTTGTCATACACACGGCTGGGGCTGGGTACACTGATAGAGGTGTGGTTGTACATGAGCAGCTTTGATTTGTTTCCCAAACTGAGCACTTGATTTTTCAGTTTTGATGTTCCTTGTCCATGATACTTGTTTGGAAAACAAATACAGAAAAGTACCTAATTTTATAGTGTCTCTTTGCATTTAGGTGTCTGTTAATGTAATGATTTTGATGCTTATTAATTTGAATCTGCAAAAGCATTTTAGCATACACCTAATCTGACTTGTAGTGTGTTCTAGGATTTTTCTTGGAGTCAAACACAGGGTTAAGTGCTTCTGTTAATCAGAGTTGCAGCAATTTAAACTAGACAGATAGTAAAAGGAGGAGCGTATTAACCATACTTAGTGCCTTGCAGAATTTTAGGATTTCTGTGTGTTGGATACATCCTGTCCAATGACAAATTCCTATCTTTTTTACTAAATCTTTTCATTTCAATACTCTTCAGCATTCCAGCGTGAACAATGGTGGGCACTGAGGCCAGTGGAAAGAGTGTGTTGAACTAAGTGCATATTTGATCAGGTTCCTAGAATCCATTTTCACATATTATTTATTATTACTGTTTATTATTATGGTATAAAGGAGATGGCTACATAAATAGATATTCTGTCTAATTAGGCTGGTCTGCCTGAAATCCTCATTCATTTGCCAGATAATGCATTTTCAGTCAAATGGCACAACAGCATTGATTAATCACAGTAACTCTTGACAGTGTTTTTTAGAACAACTGACCATGCACAGTATTTTGAAAGCATAGGCAAAATTTTTTTTGTCCTCTTGTGCCAGCTCATTAAATTTGCCCCAAGTTTTCAGAAGTACATAATTTTCTTCCAGGATCAGGATTTCCTGCTTTCTAACACTTTTGTTTTCCTTGAGACCTGGAATCTTCATGCCAAAGCACACATTTGTGCTTGTCTCATTCTCTCTAAGCAAACCAGGTTCCCAGCATCCTCAGCTTTGATATCATTACAAGAGGAGATACAAAAAATGAACAGAAAATAATGTTCAATTCAAGTTAGTTATGTTGTGAAAAGCTATCAGTAATTGAAGACAAATGGCTGGTTGACTTGAGCAGGAAATTTTGGTTCGATGTCAGTTCCTAGAAGGATTTTCCTCCTGACACAATTGAGCCATTTCTTTGAATTGTCTGTCAAAAGTGGGCTAAACTCAACAGCAAAATTATATATATTAGTTGAGACAGTGACAGCACTGAAATGTATTAAACTTGCCCAAGTACGAGCAAACCCACTTTACTGTGGTACAGAAGTTAAGCACTCAGGAACATACTATTTTATTTGAAATGAAAATGTAAATACGGTGGAGAATTTCAGTTTTGTAATCACCTGCTTTTAAAAACTTAAATATAAACTTTGTGTCCCATAAAATCTTATTGGATGTACTCTTACACAGTTTGTTACCTCTCAGTAATTAAAGACCAGCTCAGGCAACTTTGTGTGTGACAGCACAGCAACTCTACCTTCTCTTACTGAAGGTGGTCAATGCTGAGTAGTTCTTCCCCCTCTAATCTCCCAGTATCACCTGTGATTCTGCATTACTCATAGTTTGTGCTGGTTTTGATTATCTGCTTTCATTATTTCATTATTCTTCTGCCAGATAACAGGGGAAAAAACCACAAACCCCACTTTCTCTAAAAAAACCCTTCTAATTGTCACATGAGATGATGCCTTTAATCCAATGTCCTGTGCATGAATAGACCATGGATCTGGGTATCAGTGAGACAGAGTTGTCAGGGAAATCATGTCAATAAACAAACCCGTTTTAAATGTAAAAAACCCAGAGCAATCAATGTACCTAATGCAGTTCAGCTTTTCTTAGCATCCCCAGTCCAGTCCCTTATACCCCTCCAAGCTACAACTAGTATGAGCTTATTTCACTGTCCTGAAACTTTAACATTTTAATGAGGCAAAGTTTTGTCCCACAGAAGCTAAACTCTATCAGAAACACCTAGGTAGGAGCCAAATACTGAAAGTCTTTATGTACACAGTAATCCCTTTCCATACAATACTGCCATACAGCTAAGAAATTGATTTCTTTCAGAAGAAAACAATAGAGCAGCACCCATTAGTTCTTAGTTAAATATTAGATGAAATTACTTACATGCAAAATGTATGGCATTCATTCAGTACAGGATTCAGGCTAGTTTTTTAACCGCTTTGTTACTTTTTCCGATCCATGAACAATTTACATGGTGAGGGATTAACTACCACTTATTTAGGCATTTATTCCTGCTTCTGTTCAAGTGAATGGTAAAATTTTGATAGGTTTGAACAATGAAGAATCAAGGCTGATAAAAAGTCTACTGAAGATTCCCATCAATCCCCATGGTCTTTGCAGCAGGATCCCACATGAGTATAAACTTGAAGCAGCTCAGTGGAGTTACTTAGAATAACCCAAAACAAGTCTGTAACTGTAACTTGAGCCTGTTTTATAAAGTGGCAGGAAATGAAGACACTGCTGATGGGCAGAACTCAGGAAATTGGTTAAACCCTTCAAAATCTCTCTTTTGAGATCCGTCTCCACAAGCAGCAGATGAATGCTACCAAGTGATGCTGAAATGCCAGTGAGCAGGGCCAACCCACATCAACTGTTTCATGACTGCTTGCCAGACAAACAGATTGGTTGTCAGAGCAGCAGGAAAGAAATACTTGGACTGCCAATAACCAGAAGGTGAAAATCTGGCAAGGTCAGTCCCTCCCTTGGATCCCAAGGCTCGGGTGTTGACTTCTGATCCCTCCTGAGAATATGATAAAATTTATATAAACTAAAACTATTTCTAAAGTTGTTAAATAAGTAGCAGCTAGGCATTAAAATATTTGTATGAAGATATCCTAAGCTCTGCCAAACAGGATGCATGTTGCTGTATAAAAGCCATCCAGACAGGACATTAAAGTTATGATTCTGTCACCTCCACATAGTCATGAAAAATACTTTTGTGAGATTTCCATATCCAGCTCAGTTAGAATATTCCCACTTCCAACTAGACTGTACCTTCCAGTAATGCTTTAAGTCGAGTCTCAGCTATCCAACAACATTTGTTTTTCATTCTAACACTTCTTATCCATTCATGACAATATATGTCTTATAAAGAAAGCACATTTGTCCTTATCATTTCACGGATAGGAACAAAATTATTTACTCAAAACACTCCAGTGGCAGAGCTAGCAGTAAATGCAGCTTCCTGACTCAGTGCCCTTTTGCTGAACCACACTGTGCTAGTCTAACATTCCCTAAAATCTGCAATCACATACAATAGCCTAGTTACCAACCCCCCATTATCTGTAACAGCAGGTACTGTAGTGTTTGGCTTCTCTAAGAAATGAGAGACTAGCAAATATTAGGTATAATTTTCTGATTTTGATTACTGTTGCCCTAAATGGATAGTATCGTAGTTACCTCTTCCCCATCCCACTGTTCCTACTCAATCTTGTATTTTGAAACCATTTACTAAATAAAACTTCACTCTGCCAAGGGATCTGGAGAGACTTTGACCTATACAGTGCTAATATTACTCTTTTTTTAACAGGCTGTTATTAAAATGGGAACATCTACTCCAGTCCATATTATCAGTATGGGTTATATGTTCCTTTTACCTGCACTCCAGGTATCTTTTTTCTGTATTTACAGAACAATGTAAACAATTGTTACTGGGACAGCTCAGTGCAGACCTTTTGTCCATGCAACAAGTGAGTTTGTTCATCCTGTACTTGAGCTGGTACCACTTACCCTCCCACTGTCACCATCTACCACAGCACAGGGGTTCTATAATGTTCTGTAGGAACAGGTTCTGACTAAGCCTGCAGGCCTCCAGTTTTTCCTGAGGGATAAAAAGCAGAACACTCAGGGCTGTGGTTAATAGAAGGTGAGCAAAAGGCTTCCCAAGTCAGCTTGAAATCAAATGTATTGAGGAGTATTTTCTTTGAATGTGTTCTCACAAGATATTCAGAATGTTTTCAGTGCTTCCTTATATAATGATGACAGCATGCAAGGAGTTTCCTTGGCAATCACAGAATGGAAATCTTTGCTTTGGGAAGCTGACAGATCTTACACCGTGGAGATGACTATCATTTTACCCTGGCAGCTTCTAGTCCTAGGCTGCCACATTTGGCATGGCTTCTCATCACCAGTATGCGCTGGTAGACACAATACATAACCTTTTTTAGTCAGGCTGCTATGATGAAAAGCCTATTCTACACTGTGATTCTGGCTGATCTCCTCTTGCCTGGGGTAATCCTAACAAATGAAGTGCTGCAGTCAGGAGTGAATGTCAGTATAGACATGTTCAGAAAGGGCAAGTTTATTGCTAAAGATAACATGGGAATAATACAGGGAAGTCAGTATCTCAGTGTGGCGATGCCCCCACTATGGACTCCTGTAACTTCAGACTCAAGTACACAAAGCCTACTATAGCCTTCTGTTAATTTGTTTTCATCTGGTTTTGTAACCACTTGGCCCATGAGAACACGTGAATAGCCACAGATAGGTTTAAGATCTGTTTTTCATATGATTCTCGTGACATGGAGGGTTGTGGAGCTCAGGAGATCCCAGAAGAATCATCAGAAAGGGATGAAGGTTGTTCGACCTGAGCATCTTTGATCTTCTGTACACGGGGCTAATTTGAACTGGAAACTGAGGTAGAGGTGACTATAAAAGGCAATAGTAGAGAGGGAGAAAAATCTGCTGCTTGGGATCCGTGCACCTGGATTGGCCATGGTGCTGTGTAAACAACTGGAGAAATCCAGACTTCAACTGTATAAATGAAGACAGCTTTTCCTGGGGAAATCTGGCCTGGCCTTCCATAGGCACAGAATGCCTTGAAGCAGCAATAGGAAGATGATAGAAAATTCCAGTGAATAAAAAATTTAGATAGCTACCTAGCACCCCAAGAATTTCTGGGATTGCACACGGAACATCAGAGGATTTGCGCAAGCTTCAAAACTGGGAAAGCTTGGGACAACTTGTAAATTGCCCTTCTGTCCTCACAAGTAGCACTGCATCCTCTGTCCCTACTCTGCTGTTGAGTGATGGCACTTCCACACAGTTTCCACACAAATTGGTTGCCTGAGGAAGACTCCCACAGAAGTGAGTCCTCAAGGTCATACTGAGATAAACTGAATGCTTACCCCTTCACTATGATTCTGTCAAATTTTCCAGCAGGTACTCGGAAAAATATTTCACTGCCCTAAAGGCAGGTTCTTAATTTACTTCCTGCCCTGCACGGTGTCTCACTCTTACTTGTGTTTTTCTCTTTATTTTGAGGGTAGGGGACTGGGTTTTTATGGTGGCCATGTTAATCGTATCCCTGGTGGTCACAAAGGAGTTTAATAAAAGGGGTGGGTGGCTGGGTTAATTATTTTTTCCATCTGTCTTAGGAGAAGAGTGTTTTAAATAAATACAGCTCTGTTGGAACAGAGGGGTTGCAAGGGTAACATTTTTTGTTTCCCTTCTTTTGTCACCCACCACCCTCCTTCCCACCCCCCAGTTTATTTCCTGCTGTGGAGACAAGTGACTTAATAAACTATTATTTATTTGTTAAAGATGTCTCTTTCCAGCACAAGCTTTCCTGCTGGGGAGATGAGTGTCTATAAAATATTTCCAAAGGTACCTCCTTTAAAGATTTAGTGGGTTTCCCAGTAGCACACTCCAAGTCTTGCTGCTGTAAAAGTTGCTGGCTGTTTATTTTTCAATATGTCTAAGAGCCAGAGTGATGGAACAAGAGGAAAGTTTTGTTCTTCCACAATTTTTTTAATCAGCTTCTACTTTGAATCTCAGTTCTGTACAGCAGGAACAAACTGCCAAGCCAGCACTGAGCCCTATTTTGTTTAACAAGGCTCTGGTTTAGCTCAATTTTATACCATGCAGATTTGCTAAGCAGGACTGAGACCTTCATTTTAAACAACTTTGTGAACAGTTGCTGAGCAGGGAGGCTCGAAGTTAAATTCTGGGCTTGAAGGCAAAGGACCACAGATCTCAGTATCACAATGGCCAACTCTGTTTTTTTAATGTTTCAAGACAAGTTATTTTTTTACCATACCAGCATCTATGGAGCAGACTGTAAATACAATAGGTTCCTGCTGCTCAGCATGGACTTTTTTTCACTACTGACACATCGATTCATTTTTTTAAGAGCAGGCTTTCACTTCTTTTTTTTTTTGCTCAAAATTCAGTCTGCCATGCTAAGTGCTGTGTCCAACACCTTTCTGCTTTTCTTGTAGAAGTCAGTAGAATATACTACATAAATACTGCATACTAAGTGTATGTATCCTCACAAATGGTGTACAGTTTCTTCTTCAATACTACAGAATTCAGAATTATTACTGTAGTAATTATAGTGTGTGTAACAACCTTCATACACTTACAGCATTACAGCCTGGTGGCCCAGACAAGCTTAACCTGCCAACTTCAGGAGCAATGATGCTGTACAATATCATGTCATTTGCTTTTTGTAACCTCCCTGTGTTGCTTCAGTCCTAAAGCTACAGGTGAAACCCCACCTTTGGGTCCAGTTCTTCCTTGGGAGAAACCCTCAAAATTGATAGATTGGAGTTATGAGGGCACCAGCCAACCCAGTACCTCTTTTGTGTGAAAACTCCCTCCTTTATAGGGTTTTGGTCCAAGTTCTGGTTGCTCGGTACTGGTGTTGGACCTGGCACAACTTTTAAGCCTGGAGTTTCGCATATTAAGGAGCTACCTGAAGCAGGAGAGTACTCGGGAACCTTCCAAAAGCAAGGAGCTCCGTGTGGTTCTCTGCTTCCCCCAGGTGGAGGCATCTGTGCTGGCATGGCTCCGAGATGGGCACAGCCTCTGCTGAGAGCTTTCCTCAGCAGAGGGGAGAATAAGTCACTAGGGAGTCCCTGAGACAAACTGGCTGGGAGGAGGAGGCTGCTGAACAGAAGTCTACTGGAGACACAAGGAAGGAGAATTCCCAGCTTGGGAAGTAGGTAGAATAAGACTGAGATGACCAAGATATGTGACTGGTCACTCGCTGTCCACTGTTCTGGGTGAGTTGTATGTGAGATTCTGCCTGAAATCTTCATTGAACAAAAATGCCATCTTGCCATCATAGGATGGGCTCAGGATTCTCTCAGTGTTTGTGCATTACTGCTGAAAGTGTTCCAGGAATATTTGTGTTGGGCACTATGCAGGGAGGAGATAGGGGGAGGACTAAGAAGATTTGAGAGAAGAGTTGAAACATCACTAGAAAGAGGAAGACACTGACTTTAGGTTCTGTTAAGCCTGGCCTTACAGTGTTTGAGCCAACAGGTAGGACTCCTGCATCATCTCACATTGTAAGACAAGCCAACTGGATTGCCTTGAGCCACAGGTCCACACCAGGCAGGTCACTCTGAATGTAGCTGCTTGGGACATTAATTCTTTCCAATGTGTGAAAAGTTGCAGAGAGGTTGCTTCTCCACTAGGTACAAGGGGAAGGAAAGAGCCTGGAGAGGGAGCAGAAAATACTTCTGAAGTGTAACTACTGAAAAGATGCAGTAGAATCTGCTGGGAAGTGCAGGGCTCAGTCCCCTGTGACAATGACCTTGTGTTGAACAGAAAGAATGCAGAAAAAGTAGAGAAGGCTTGGAAAACAGTTCTTTTTTGACAACTCGATTGTCTAACCTCAGGAGGACCCTGAAGAGAGATGAACCAGTGCACAATAAGAAACCAAGAGACTGGATGTTGGAAGCAGACTGTTAGCCAGCAACGACTGACAGCTGTATAAAATTCTGGAGACAGATAATTGTAATCAGGATTCAGTCCCACAGAGACAATTAGTTATGTGAATACAAACCAGAGCACAACCAGCTGAATGGAAAAGAAGTATTTCATTCCTGTATGAGACTGAAAAAAGCTAGGAAACACACCTGAAGAGGCGTCCTATGTACCATGAATGAAATTATTGTATTACTTGAAACTTTTAAATTACAGGCATTATTCAACATCCTAACTATACTCTACTAACTATGTATACGTCTACTCAGAGTGGCCTTATCTGCAAGGGCCACTTGGAGTTTGTGGTTTTACCCCTGTTCCAGATTTCAGGTGGTTTTGCTTACACAAAACACTGGTGTGAAATTGGAGCATTCTGAAACATCCCTGGATTTAAAGCAGTGGAATCTGAAATCAGGACCCTTCCCTTAGCTTTGGCATCACCTTTCTCATTTTGTCTTCACTGATTTCAAATCTTGCATGTGTAATAAAGTAAGCACTTCAAGATTTGGCCCATAGCAGGAGTCATAAATTCTTTGGTTTTGAAGACCTGATCCTTCATCCACTGATGTTAATAGAGGAATTCTTATTTGACGTCATTTGGGAGGAACAGATCCCAAGGCGTTTGTTCTCAGGCATATCAAAGCAACTATTTTGTATTGAAAGTAAATTAAAATGCAGTATTCCTACATTTGCTAGGAGTGTAAATCTCGGCACCACAAATCAAATTAATTGTATATCTATGTCCAATATTTCAAATGAGACCTGTGACAGTCAGACAAGTTGTTCGATAACCGATCTTTTAAAAACATCAGAGCAACATTATTCAAAGGATTACTTCAAACTGCTTTTTAGTGGCTGAAGCACAAAATGGTCTAGATTTAAAGCTTAAGTATAGCAATTTAATTTGAAGTTTCTCTGTATTTTCTCAAGGATGCTTGAGGACAGAATGTCACCTGAATGAGCTACTCCCTACACTAACCAGAAGGTGACTGGACAATTTACATCTGTATACTTACTGAAAGGAAGGCTGAAGAATCATTTTTATTGGTGAGTCTTGCACCAGTGTTATGTGGGAAAACAAGATCTAAGAGAGAAAGAGGAAAAAAATAATTCTAAATTGTCTCTGCTCATATCCAGCTTCACAATAATGTGATGATATTGAGGATAATTCTTACTGCATCATTTTGGGATCACTCCCTGTTTAGTTCAGCAACACACCCCCCACCTCACTTTTCTTCAGTTTTGTGCAGAACATTTCTGACACTATAAATTCACTATGTAGGGCTACATCCTTATTTTAGGAAGGAATACTTCCTCTGCTTGTCATGCCAATACTTGGCTGTTTTAAATGATTTATGTATTTTACTTGCTGTGGAAGTCTTAGTGCATTTACTTGTATACACATACTATATATATATATAAGTAAATGAGTTTCTATTCTGTTTTTCTGTAAAGTTTCTTTCTAGGGAAGGTAGCTATTTCTAGGTTTTTATAAGCTGATGGAGCAGGCTTGTCAAATATTCTTTATGAGAGAAGAAACAGGAAGATGGTTTGGTTTGCAGACAGAGGGTTATTGGGCAATTATGTTTTTTATAGAGCTGTTGTAGGACAAATCACGGGCCTGCTTTTGCCTTTGATGCTACGAGGCAGACGGCCCAATAAAGATCAGAACAAGGGAGGGCAAAGGGGGTCAGGGACAGAGCCTTCCCTTGGGGTCCCGCTTCTGCCCCTCGCCTCAGAAACCAGACACCCCTTCCAGATGCACCATAGCTCCACTGTGACCCTCCTGATGGGCTGTGCTGGGAAACTGGGAGTGCTCCAGGAAGCGTTCACCCTGCACAGCAGCTCCAGGGTTACATGGATGCTGGGAGAAAGCTACCCTCTGTGGTGTCCTGGCACGACCAAGGAGATTGTTTCCTCCCATGTCTATAAAAAGCCAATGTACATGAAACTTTGTGTGGAGATAAACCAGCTTAGCTTATGCAAGGTTGTATAACTGGCAAAACTCTCCCTGAATGAATGTATATGTCCTTTTTTGATATCTCTTTCCTTTTGTACTGTCTGAACTCATCTTTCAGCCACTCTCTAACTTTTCACAATTAGGAAGAATTCTCCTTGGGGCAAGTTGTCCTATCAATTTTTATTTTGTTTCACCTTCATCTATAGCAGTTGGTACTGGGCCTGTAAGAGAATCTTGGCTTACATAAACTACAAGTTATTTGTCTATGCCAATTCTTTTATATATAAAACAGTGTTTAGTAGAAAAGTGTGTTTATTTTGATGATGGGGATTCATCATAGGCCCATGTGGGGGACACCGGGGAAATCTCATCTCTGGAGTGCTCCTAATCTTCAAACAGTTCTGCTGCCATTTAGAGATATTTCAGTTGGGCAGTTCATTCCAAATACAGAATAGATAAATACATTTGGAAAAAAAATAGTGGTTGCACATTTTACATCATCTTTTCCTCATTATTCAGAGCAGCACATGATACGAACCTGAGCTACTTCTGTTCTGCTTTATTTTCCTTTGAAGACACTTTGACTAGGTAGAGATCATTTCCATATAAATGCTGTGAATGGTGTACTGGAGTTATCTTTGGGAATATCCTGCTCTGCTCTCAGGGAGTTGGTGACTGGGGTAAGTGTCAGAGCCCAGAACTGCATGGAAAGAAGCCCTGTACCTTCCATACTTGACTGGCCAAAGCTATAAAATGCATACATACACAGCAACACAGGTCCACCTAGGAAAGCTTGGGGCAGTAGATCTGTTAGAACTAAATTGTTTCATAGAGTTAAAATTGTGGCTCAGTTACTTGAGGCAGTTCCTGCACTGACATTTGGCACAGGCTTCCAAATTACCTATTTTGATCACTTTCACCACTTTTTTCATCACAACTGTGTTGTATCATGGACGTTGGAGAGACCAGAAAGAGGGGACTAAGGCTGCTAGAATCATACAAGTAGATGCAGTGTACGTTATATCACAGAAGATGGAAGTACTCAGTGTGCAAGTAGCAGATTTTGACCCCTGACTTTCCCTGCAAAGAGTATTGACCTCCTTGCATCCTCAGGCCATCACAAAATTAGCTGTTCAGAATGAGCTGAACTTAGGAAAAGAAAGGATTTATTAAATACAAAGTTGACTGACAGGGAGAGTTTTCACCCTTCCAGCATGCCACTGATCTACTTGAAAACCAACGTGAAAGGGAAGAAAATGTATTGTGTAATGAAACTCACCAGTGTTTGCTGTTTATTTGCTAAATGTTGGACCAGTTACGAAGAAAGTAGAGCACTGTCAAATTCTTACTGGAATAGCAGTGAGATTAACTAGGGAATACCTAAGAGACAAAGATGGATCCATTCTGCCTACTACACTTCCTTTTACTGCAGCTAGTTTTCCTGCTTGGTAAACCTGTAAGCTTTCCCTTTCCTTCACTCCCAGTCACAGGCTTTTCCGAAGATGTCTGCTGCTTGTTTTTTGAGAAGTTCTTCAAATGATTGTTGGTCTGTGGCTGTTTCCAAGTGTCTGCTATAAACCAGAACATGACTAGCTACTCTTCATTGTTACTGACAACTCAGCTTCAAAAACTAAGTCTCATTCTGCACTCCGGCAGAAAGAGAGCTTTGAAACACAGCATTGGAATTGCCAGCAGATTCAGAGCCCTGTATCAGGACTCTCTGCAGGATATACAGGATTCTAATTTCCACGCCTGTAAGATTCCTCACTGCTTCAAAATGTAAGACTTTATGGACAGCTAATTAACATTGAGTGTATAAGAAAATAAAAGCTTAGGGCTCAGAAGGGCCTCCTTAACATGAACATTAGAAGTCTGAAAGTGTAGAAGATGGCTCAATACGGGGCTTAAATCTTTCCCTCCTAGAGCTGAGGAATCTGTATGTAGCCCATTGGCTGAGCAGTAGGTCCCTGACACTCTGGAGGATTCCAGGAACAGTCCCTTAGGCCTCTTCCAGTAGTCACGGGCAAGAGCCAGACAGAAGCACCAAGCACCGTGCCCAAGACATCTTGAAGACTTCAATAACTGTACATTCCCTGCCCTCCTCTCTGCCTCTGCCCCCCAGTCATATTTGACTCTGTAATTCACCTACCTTGGGAAATCTGCAAAATTTCACCTGTGACAGCTCTGCTGACAAACGGGGGAGATCAGAGCTTTCATCTGGGTGATGAACTGCCAGGCTGTCAGAACAGCAGAGTATCTGTGCCGTGGTGAGACAGGTCAGGGCTGCCGCGGGGGCTCTGCATCCTGACCTTGGGAAGGCTCTGGGAGGACTGGGCTGTACCTGCTCCTGCCTCTCAGAGTCTGCAGGACAGTCAGGGCATGTTTTCCCTCACAAGGACACAGAGACAAACCAGAGACATCCCTGAGCACACACATGGCTTGGGGAATTGTCTAGGATCACACTCCATTTCTCAAATGAGGGCCTCCTACACTAGGGATTAATTGGCAGGTAGGTTCTAGAAACTGACAGTGAGGTAATTACATGTAAAATTAGGTCTTTTCATTTGAATACCTGACTCTGAAGCCATAGCATTATATTCTCCCAGCTGTTACACAGTACAATTTGATCCACCTGAATTTTGGTATGTATTAAAAAGTGCCAAGAGTAGCAACTTGTTTTTCTGCGTGACACCATATACAGAAGAGCGCTCTGTGAGTATTTAAGGAATTTCTCAACATGTCCTCTTCCAGCTTCCCTGGCTCTGGTCTTTGGAAAGAGAAGGATCTTGTCTGGATATTGTGCTATCTACTCCCAAACATGTGGTCTGAGTTGGGAAAACCCTGCATGCTTGTGACCTCCTGGATCAGCCCAGCAAACTGGAACAGAAAAAGAATTTAGAAGCCCCAGTTTCATTCCCCTTTTCTGTCTGAAGTAAGCTGAACCTACATCTGATTCTCTGAGTGGCCTGAGCAGTGTACTACTGTCTTTCTTGTGCCTAGGCTAAATACTTTATTTAAAAAAAAACAGAATAGAACTAAACCTGAGCATCAAGAATATCTCTCTGTCCTCAAATAGCCAACAGCCTTGTGTCAGTGCTTTAAGGAAGGTGCAAGATCCAGGGTTCAGTCAAGAAGCAAATGAGGGCTTTTAAGGCAGGTTATGAGTTCCAAGGATGAAGACTTCGTAAAGCCCTCAACTTTGTTTTAACCCCTCCCTACAGCTGAAGTCTTCTGTCATCTCAACATTAATTTCTGTCAACATGTGGGGAATTTGGCTGAGAAATTTTCCTATCTTAACCCGTTACAGATGCATTTTTCTGCAAACATCTTGACTGCAGGGTGACAGTTTCAAAGCAGAGACAGAGGTAGGAAAGGTGGGTCTCAGTGCAGTGAAAGCCTGTTATGAGAACATTAGTCATCTAATCCCTAATTCCTGGGGGGACTGGGTTGGTGCAAGATCACTTTAGACTTGCCTTGTTTCTCACAAGCTTTCCATTTGCATCCACTAACGACCATTGTAGCAGACAGGATGCTGGGATAGATTGAGCTGTGATCTAATCTAATCTGACTCCTCTCATGTGATTTGATAGTGGCTCCAAGACACTGCCTCTCTAGTGAGACAATTTACAAGGTTTACCCAATTTGAGTAGTCCCCATCAGTGGAGTTAGGGAGCTGTGGTGCCTGTAAGTGCTTGACAGAAGGACAGTGACTTTGTTCATCTGAAGTGGGACTGAGAGGCCTCTCGAGGCAAGTGCCTCAGTGAAGAGCAAGTGCTATCATCGTTCCCTTCTTGCTCCCTGAATTTAAGACACTGAACTGTTAAGATCAGTTGCCTGAGGTCAGAATGTTTCTCGGTGCTATAACAGCATTCTCTTCTCCTGGGGAAAGTACCGTGTCAGACTAGTTAGTACCTTCTTGCTGCTGGCAATTTATTTCTAATGGCAGGAGCCGGAATTCCCCTTTTTCCATAGGAGACAAGAAAGACAGCAGGCTCTGGCTGTTTGTTGGGTTTTCTTGCCTTTTTAAAATACTGTTTAATACTTTCTAAATGTAGTTTTGCTCATTCAACAGCACAGCTTAGTGCTTCTACACACCTATGTATGTTTTCTCCCTCCCCATTCCCTCAACTGTACCAAGAAAGTTTGCAAGTGAACTGTAGCTTAGAATGTGAATGCCAGGTTAGCTGGACCAGTAGTAAAATAAAAAAAAAAAACAGGATGCAGCAAGGTGTTGATTGCAGAGAAAATTTATGACCAGTAGAAGGTAAATAGAGAGGGGAGAAAACTTCAGCATTGCTGGTTTGTGCCTTTAGATATCACCAAATAGCCTCAATGAACTCTTAACTGCTCAAAATTTTAGAAATAGACTCTTCAGTGAGTTTTGAGCCTCTCTACTGCTCTGGTGGCACAGTAATACCCCTTGCAGGACTGGCAGTAAGGGCTCAGGGGCAGATTACTGCATGGGGAGCTCTCTCATCACCCAGTCATGTGTGGAGCTCTCTGAAACTTAGGAGCAATGGGAGCACAAGAGGAGCACTGGAAAAGTAGGAGGAATATGAGTGTTTGGATGGTTCTACACTAATGCTGTGGAGCAGTCCCTGGAAAGATGGTATAGTTAAAATGCAATAATGTGAAGGTCAGTATCAAGGGCAAAGTGTAGTCTTCCATACTTCTCCTTGCATTGGCAAAGGAACAATAAAATCTGCCTGAACATTTATTAAACCTTTTTTTGTTATTTTCTTTTCCAGTCACCTCTTGAATTTAGATATTTCAGATGTGTCCCAGAAATTCTGCAGAATATTGAAATATCATACCCACAGTGTTTGGGAACCAAGAGAAAAGTGCTTAAACTCTTCAATTATCTGCTTTTCCTCCAATCTCCCTCCTCCTTGCCAATGTAAATCACACCATATTAAACTCCCTTTTGCTGTGGGGACAAAACTAAGTGCACAAGGGGAAGAGTGGGAAGGGAAAAAGAGGGGAAAGAACATGATATTCGTTCACTACAAAGTAAGCAAGTCCAAAAAAGTCTTAAGTTTTACAGAAAATGCACAACATGCCAAGCCACTTGTCCCTGCCACCTGCCTGCCCAGAGCACGAAGGGGAATCTGTGGACACACTCAATGTCATTTTGGGTTGTATCACTAGACCCAGGAAATGATGGGAAGAAGACATAGATAGAAGAATCTTAAGGCAGCCCTCTTTATTCCCAACTAAAAGCATCAGAGAGGGGCTTTTCTCTCCTCGTTGCAGAGAGAGCAGAAATCCCGTTTCACCCTCCTGTTCAGAACTGCCTGCCTGTACCTGCTCCTCCTGCCTCTGCTGGTCTGCTGTGTGTGTTTGGAATGAAAGATTTTCCCTGCAAGCCCTGAACCTCTTCCCTGACCTGTCAGGCTCTTATCAGCACAGGTTCCTCAGTGGGCCACAGTGATTTACTGTCCAAGTAGTGCTGTTCTTTGTCAGAGATTGTGATCGAAAAGCCTTGCTCTGCAGCTAATAAGAAACTCTTCCCTTTCCCTCATGTTTTTTTACCTTTCTTCAAATATTGTTTTACGAGCCCATTGCTTGCTATCTGCCTGACACAGAAGCTGTGCCTCAGGGCATCATTTTCTCACCTCTAAGCCAGAGGGTTGTTGCTTTGATGCTGGGTTTGAAGAACTTGGAACAACTCCAGGTAGGGTATCTACCCTGTCTCCCCAGGGCAATCTGCTCAGGTGAGGATAGTTGCCTTCATGGTTCACACTGGCATTCTGGGCTTTGCTGTTTTGTTTTGGTTTTCCCTGATACAAAAGGAAAAACGTTTTTTAAAGGGAGAGGGCTTGACATTTATCAGATGTTTGAAAATGGCAACGTGAACAGGAATGGGAAAATGCCTGTTATTCACTGTATGTTTCTAAGGTTAAACTTCAAATGCTTGGGCACTTAGTTCTTAAGAGGTCAAAGTAGCAGTCAGGGAAGGGGATTCTGGGCTGCAGTATACTTCCAAAAAATAGGAAAGGACAACTATCCTTTCACTACTACACAAATTCAATTGCTGCTTGTCGACTTTTTTTGCAAATGAGAAAAGTGATGTTTTCTTGGTGATCTCAAGCAAACCAGACATTCTACCGCCTCATTTTCATTAGAAGCTTCCCATTAATTGTGTTATTTTGTAGAAAGATCCCATTTCTATTTCTGCCCAGAAATTCACATACTGAAAGTACAGACATAACCTTTAAAGAAAGTCCTGTCCTGAGATGCCTTGAACCTTGTGGGAAGATTTGATAGGATGGACACTGCAAATGCTTTTTATCTTTAATTCAAGCACAAATACAAGAAGACACACTCAGTTGAGATGATATTTCAAGCACAAGGCAATGGAGATGTCCAGACTCCTCACAATTCCATTCTAAATGGATTTTTTATTTTTTTCTCCTTACTTTACATAGAGGCACACAAGTGTGTATTTCACTATTTATCTTCATGCTGTAGAAATGTGTATTTTAGCTTATCATTTTTCTCAAATGCATGTTATTATCTCGGTGTACACCTGAATGGTGACTTGACAGCCTATCATTTTCACATGTTAGAACACATTTTAAAGTGTCTATCAAAGCAGCCTGTTCTTAGCATCAGCTCTGTCACCCTTCAGCAGGGCTGCTTATTAATCATCATTCACATAAAAAGCTGTTTCCTTTGACTTTGCAACAAACATGAGAAAAAGAAAAGGGCAAAAAGGTAAAGATGCATAGATTCTTTGAGATTTAGTGAAGTGCAGTTGAAGCTTGCATGCCACCTCAAGATATTATCTTGTCAGATTCCATACATTTTAAGAAGAATTCCAGAGCAACAAACAGTAAGAGCTCCCAAGTCAATGCAGCACTGCAGGTAGTGACGTAGATCAGCAGGGTTTCTAAACATCCTGCAGCACTCTTTGCAAGTACAGAGGTGCTAAACCTGACATCCCCTCCAAATCCCAGCTGTAATTATTTTCTCTCCATTAATGTCTCATTGAATTTTCAATGGAGACATCATTCCTTGCTTTGTCCTGAGCTCATGTGTAACATTCCTCCATCACATTAAACGACTGCCAATTTCTACCCTGAAGGGGGCTGCAATTAAGGGGGGGATTAATGCTACTCCTTGTTTGACCCAAAACAAGCTTGGGTCCTTGCTGAAGCAGAAACCTGCTCCAGCTATTCTATCGGGTTTCTTGGTTCTTGGAAGAAAGCAAGTGTGAACTTCACACCTGGCTTGCAGTGTGCTGGTGCAAGAAAGTCAAGGGTATCTGTGTATCCTGTTTGCTGTTTAACCCAAGGCCCAGATGTGGAGGGCTGGGAGCCCTTGGCACAAGAGACTTTCCATGATCCAAAAGGGGCAAATTACTGATGCAGTGTCAAACTTAACAAAACAGATCAGCTTAATACCTCACCATTGATTTTCTTCTTCAAAAGGGTACTAAGACAGTATCTAGTGCAAAAAGAGCTCCTTCTTATACTCTCCATGTAGCTTCTAAATTGAATTTAGAGCTTGTGGTGGTGGTGGAGTTTTGTTCCTTCAAGTCAGTTTTGAATTTGTTCTGTGTATGCCAGGCATGTGTGTGATCTGCCTGGAAGTGCTCAGCCTCAGTGATTTTGGTTGAGAGATAGTTCTGTTTTCGTGGCTCTCAGACATGGCATTTCTCACCCTTTCCTGAATCTGAGCAGCACTTGAGAACCAAGACTTTAATTAATGATGGCATCTCAGGCAGCTGCTGGTGGCTGCCCTCTTAGAGCAGAGTACATCTCTGGTCGCACCGACAGCAGAGGGGGCAGGGGAAGAGAAAAAGAGGAGACCCGTGTGTACGGAATTGGAAACCTATCTTCTGCTTGATTGTGTTTTAGCAGGTAGAACTGAACTGTTTAGGACTGCTTAATTTTTTTTTAGTTCTTAATTGGTGAACCAGCAGTTCAGCACTTCAGTCTCCTCTGCAGTTTTCACGTTGCTCGTGTCAGAAGGGATGTCTCTCATCAGCCGAGTGCCCACTGGCACAGGCACTGAGTGTCCAAAATGCCAGCTGCAATTAAGCATTTCTGTTGTGAAGCCCCACAGTTTGTGCACGGTGAGAACAACTTCTCTCCCTGAGCACAAACTGGAACCTGCCAACCTCAGCAGCAAGAAAACCACGTGTCCTTTCTCAGGTACTCACAGGATCAGACACAGGCACACAATACAGAGGCTCACGTGTAGGTTAAGCAATATATGACCATTCTGTGCATCTACCCACTGCTTACAGAGAGCAGAGGTTGAACTAACCTCAGTGCTGCCCTCAGATTTCTCCCTAAACTAATGGTCTGCTTTGTGACTGCTTCCTTGGCAGCCTTGCTCCCTCTGTGTTACCAGTCATACTCAAATTCAGGGACAGGTTGTTGTTTTTTTTTAATGTTAAACCCCCCTGTTACCCCAGCGGAACAAGTACAGTCAAGAAAATAGTGCATTTTTATCACTGAATCTTTTGCTAATGTCACAGAGCTGACACGGGTTTTACTTTTGTCCATCCATATTGTACACAGACAATATGTGATGGCATAGTTTAGCACCAGGCTTGGCTGATAAATCCGAGCTGAGGGAGGCTGAGGCAGCTGCCCCTCCCATTTCAGTGTGAAGTCCTGCTCATCTGAATTTAGCCTGAGTTTGCAGAGCCAGCAGTTCAAGTTGCCATCATTTCACTTGCAAAGACAGCACATTTGAGCTGAAGTCTATGGAATGCAATACAGAACAATGCTTCCTTCTCACTGGGGGGTAGCTCAAAAGGCTCTTGCTGGAATCCTCAGGGTTTATGTGGGACTCAGAGTTATCACCTCGGGTGGCTTGACCCACCTGGTTGTGACCTCCAGCTAACACAGTCCTTCATCCTACACAAACAGGGTTTTTCTCCTTGCTGCAGAGCAAACAGGTTTAGATAGTGCAGATATGCTTCCTTCAGGCCTGAAGGAGACAGAAGGCTGGAGCAATAAAATCCATTATATATATAATTTTGTATCTCCTTATCATGAACTCCTAAGAAAGGGAACTAAGAGGATCACTACTGAGAAAAGCACTATAATTGTAGCTCCTGAGCACCACATGGAGAAGATTGCCAAGGCAACCAATCATTCCACAGCAAGGGCAGAGGTAGTTGAGTTAAGATGAGGTTGTTACAAACCCCTGCTGTGCATAATCATATAGTAACCAACGTTTTTAAAAGGCCCTTGTAAAAAATAGGACAGAGGGAAAAGGAACGAGAGAAATTAATTTCCTCCTATTTTTCTGCTTGTTCACTGATTGAGGTATAAGAGCAAATTATATGTGTGTCCTGCACCTGAGGACACTGGGGGCTGGCAGGGAACAGCTGCTTCCTTCAAAACAAGGCAGAGCTTCTAACACACAGGACACTGGGCTAGTTTTACCTGAAAAAAATATACTTTTGTTTCTAATGTATTTTTAAATACGAAGTCTGAACTAAAGTGCTCTTCTAATGCAGAAGCTTAAGTCTTGGCTGTTTGTTACAAATTGCATTCCTGGGGGATTGTTTGAAGTCAGCAAGATCTTAGTGAATCAAATTTACTCCTGAAGTATGAGATTGGCAGATCAAATCTCTAAAAATTAAAAGGATATGTCCACAGAATCCCTCCACCGTCAGCAAACTCCTCTGAAGCAGATCTTTCCCTGGATTCCTCCATTCCATTACTCCAAATTACTTACCTGAGCTGTTAGAAATCAGCTGTATAGCAGTACAGTGATTCACATGGCTGGATCATCAGCTGAAGCAGATAATTTTATTTTTGGTTCCAAATAACCTTTCCAGGCAGCTGTTTCAGTGGTTCAGCCTGTACTGCTGCCCCACAAACAGTTAACCAGCACAACAAAGCTATGGCCAAGTCTAGGTACCCCAAGTACAAACAACTGCCAAAAAAATCTGCCGCAATACTTCAGTGAACAGCACTTGTCACTTTTCCAGTTCTAGACACTGCTTTCCTCCAGTGACCTTCCACTTCAAACAAGGAATAATTACTGCTTCACAAATTGGTGTTTCCATTGGGTTTGCTCCTTTTTTGTTCTGAGCCATGTTCAGTTGCTGGCTCCTGCTAAATAGTTTGCAAACCAGACTGGAAGCGTTCTAGACCCACTTGTGCAGATTCCAATTTCCACAAGTTGAACTGACCCCTGTTTTCTGTAGCTAGAGCTGTGTCCATCATACATGTGAGCATCAGAGGTGGGATTCACCTGGGATTGTCCTACAGTGGTGTTCCTGTTGCATAGCTCAGCAGTAGCCATATACCAAAAAAAACCAAACCACAAAACAAAAACCCCCACTATCTGTCTTTATTTGTATGACCTGAAACCAGATAGCTACAAGTGGTACACTGAAAAACTGAACATAAAACCTCATGGAAGAACAGATGCCAGCTGAAAAGCTGAAGCACCACAGTAGCCCATGCTGTTGTGTGAAATTTTGCCTCTAAATAAATAATAAATATTAATGTAATAAATACGATGCTGATCTTTGCTTTATTGGCAATTAGCAGAGGTGATTTGTATTCAGACAGGTATCTAGTGGCAGACTAACCGCAGAGCTTTCCTGCAGTGTGCTCTGATTTAGTGATGTTACAGCTAAACACCAAATAACACTTGCCCAGACCTTTCTTTTGTTAAAATTGGACTTCAGCTCATTCCTGAATCTGCAAGATTGACTTTTCTGTATGTTTGCCCTTCGGTACCCCCCAGCTGAAAACTGACATTCAAGGAACTGAAAAACAAATTCTTTCATTAACACGGGGCCCTTGAACAAAGTGGTTTTTCCATGCACATGAGATGACCAGAGATATGGATGGCTCTCTGCTGTAACATTCTGAACCTACTGATGTTTGCTTGTCCTGCCAATCAAGTTCCACTTTAATATTGATGTTTTAAGCCCCCACCCTTTAAGGATCCTCGAAGTAATCTGCTTATCTTTTCATTGACAGATTTAGCTCTTTCCCCAACCTTTCCTTTAGCAGAAAAATGAGCCCCAGTTTCACTGTTATCCCCCTCTTGCTTTTAAAAAGTCTTTCCTGTTTTATACATCACCTTCACCTTCAGCCTGCAATACCACATCTTTCCATAAAGAATTTAGGTGTGGGGTTTGTTTGGTTTGCTGAGGAAGGATGCTTTTATGTTGAGGCAGACAACTGCAGTTGAGGGTATTTAGGTTGTGCCCACAGGGCTTCTCACAGAGTGAGCAGTGTGTGTAGCAAGTTATTACTTGACTTCTGTGGCATTGCTAAAGAAGATGGGGATAATACTTCACTATTTCAATGGGGTACAAAACTAGAGTAGTGCTTGAAATCACGCTGAAACAGCCTCTTTTCCCTCAAATAGAAGGTGTAATGGAGGCAGTGGTTTGTTATTATTATGTATTTACCCAATCTCATCTAGATTTTACATGTTTCTGCCCTGTGGTTATGTCAGATACGGGAAATATGATTATATGCTGTGAAGTAAATTGCTCTTATTTGCTATTTTGTCCATAAAAGCTTCCTGGAGGAGCTCAAAGGTAATTTTAGCTGTGTCAAAGAGGAGTTTATGCACCAATGAAAGCATTATTCTCTTCCCGGTTCTCTTTTCCACCCCAGAGTGATTTGGGTTCCCCATCTCCTTCTCCACCAGGTAAGGAAGGAGCCCATCTGGGGTGGCAGGGCTAAGTGAGCTACTCAGAGCTAATTTGTTTATGAGCTGCACTTGCAAATTCATGTGTGCAAGCACAAACTCAGAGCTTGGCATGACCCATCTTTGAGACACAGTGGCTCTCCCTTCACTTGAAGCTGACCACAGCCAAGTGCCCTTCTGGTATCACTGTGAATTACTGTGTTTGACAGAAATAATATAAACAGTATTTGTACAACAGCTCTGTGCCCACCTTTTCTGCAGCCTTAGGAAAAGAATTGGACAGCACTAAGGTCATCCAGCTGGTGCTGCTTGGGCTCTTCTGCAACTGAGCCATGGGTCAGTGGGCTCCTTTCTGGCAGCCTTTGGCCACCCCTGCTTTAGTCACTATGCTGTGGTTTACTCAGATTTCCACACACATTGTGCCTAAGTGTGCAGGAGGAGTCTTGAACAAAGCTAAAGAAGTCCTGCCTGGTTTTCCTGGCTTTACAATCCCGGTCCTGCACGTGTGCTCCTAGAAGCCTGGTGTGCATCCGAGTGGCTTGGACTGGGACTGGACAAGACTCCTGAAGGCCTGGTGTTGCAGCTTTGGTTTGGCTCAGAGAAGTCAGGAGCTTGTCAGTACTGCTCTTGAGGCTGAACACAGCATTCCCAGTCCAGGGAGCAAAGAGTGGGAGACAAACCAAGGTGGTCTACACGTTAACACAAGGCACTTTATCCAGTTTATTCCAGACAAAGAGTCTTATGTTTATGCCAGTGAAGTTTCACCATGAGATGAGAACCCATTTCCCTTCCCTTAGATTTGAAACAATGCAGATGCAGCTCCAGGTTATCAGGCCTGAGATGTGCAAACCTGTCTTTTCTCTCACTTCAAAACTGTACGTTCTGATGTCTCTCAGGTCAACATTTATCTCCCCAAATATATTGTAGGAGCAAAAAAATGTTATTAAAACTCTGGGGAGAAACTGGTTCCTTTCCTGCAAGACTTTGTTCACTCTCCCATTCCCTATGAATGTCATTGTATCTGCTGTTTGCTGAGCAGGAAATGCATTATTAAAGCAGTTTCTCCTCCATAAACTGCTTTGCATATGACTGTTCCATTGTAAATCTGTAGCCACAAAGTCAGGCCACCTTGGGATAACCCAACATGAAATCTGACCTGATGAAAATGGTTCATGCCTCCCAGCCTGCCTTGCAACCTGTGAGAAGGGCTTTTATTATTTATTCAAAACCTGTTTAAATCCCCCATTTCTGAAACAACCATTTTAAAAATATTAAAACACCACAGCTAAGCTGGGAGATTAAACAAGTTTAAACCTTATCATCGCAGGTGGGATATTAGTTCCAATAAAATGAGGAGGGATGGCAGGCTGCATGGTAACTGGAGCCCCTTCTACTCAGTAACTAATCACCGAGAAAGCATTTGGGGAAGGAGGGGGAGAGGGGATGAGGGACTGACACAAACAGTGCATCCAGGCTCCTGGCAACCCTCTCTGTTTACCATGGTGATGCACAAAAGGAAGAATGCCACGCAGAGTAGCAGACCTGGATCTGTCCCCATAACACTTGCCCTAGATTCAAGTGCTCTGGGAGGCTGAAAATGTGACCTTCAGATATTTTTTTCTGATGGGTGATGCTGCAGCTGGACAACACTGTTCCAAAGCCGTCAGAAGGCTGCAGAGTATTTGCCTACATGTCTTCCATTACATATTTTTCTTCTGCATCTTTAGCTATCAGTGCCTCTCTTCCACATCTCCACTCTTGTACTTAGGCTTTTTAAAGAGAGCCACAGTCTTTCTGTGGGCCTTATTCACCCAGAAGTGTAACTTCATTAAAAGTATTTGAATTAAAACCCATCAAACTCCAAAGTTTTCAGGTGAAGGATGACTATTTAAAATAATATTCTCCTCTCTTGAGAGTAGTATTTTCTAATAGGCCATTCCTGTTCTAAGGTACCAAAACTTCTGTTTTCCAGTCAGGAGCAGCTTATGGGAAGAACTTCAATGTCCTACAGCTGGATCACCCTTCCCTTCTTTCCCCAAGCTTCAGCCCCATCATGCAGGAAGACCACAAGTGGAGGTGCAGCCTGGGGATCCCCAGCAAGAGATCAGGCCCTTCTAACCCTGAGACACAGATGTGCCAAACAGGAGAATCCTGCACTGCCCAACAACACAGAAGGGTGTTGATCAGTACAGATAATTGATCATCTGAGTGGTAAGAGAATCATTTCATGTCAAGAGAAATTACGTTGGCTGCTTAAAAGTTTAACCTCATTTTGTCACCATCATTGAAGCCCATGAAGTTGGTCCATTTCTAGGGCATCTTTACACACACACAGACTTACAGTGGAGCAGATGCAATGTAAAAAAAAAACAAAACAGTGCAAGCAAGGTTTTAAGGGCTACATAATTGTCCTGAGTGAGGGGCAGTAACCACTCAATGATATTTCAGCAATTCAAGTATTCCAGCCTTGAGAAGTTTTAGGAGGAAAATTCTAACATGTAAAAAAATCCACTGTGACCTGAAGTAGATGAAGACAAAAGGGCTGGAAACCACAACACTACTCCTGTCTCTCACTGTTGATTCTGAAAAAAGGTTTAGCCAGGAACTAGTACTTCACACCCTCTCCAAAGGAGAAGGAAAGTTTGGAGAGCTGGAAGCTGGCTTATTTGGGCTGGACAGCTTTCATCTGGCTGTCACTGAAGAAAACTCTGAGTGTACATTAGTTTGTTTGAAACACAAACCTGTTTCTAACGGAAGAATTTGTGCTTTTACCATGTATCACAGGTACTTAGGCAGGCAGTGTGAGCTGTATAAACCCAAATCATTAAATAGCCCTTGGCCACTGCTTAAAGTGAGACAAGTACATGCCTGAGCTGTGTACTTAAATGCTTAAGGGAGGAAAAACACACAGGGCAGAGTTAATAGAAATCTCAGAGCACTAAAAATGCAAGCGTAACTCCTAGAAGGAGAGCTCCTGAATGGTGCATCCAGAAATACTTGGAGGAATCTGAAAATAATAAACAAGGTACTTTGATGGGTCACCAGTGGGTGTGAAGGACAGAAACACAGTGTTAGAGACTGATGGGGAAACCTATAACCTCGCTGGCTTGCCTGAGAGCAGAGCAAGGGGAAGAACAGATCCGGAGCAGGTGTGGGGTGGCCCAGCTCTCAGGTATGTTTGAACACACCTGCCTGTAAGGCTGCTGCCCATGTTCCCAGCCCTTGAGGATTGCATCTGCCTCATTGTTAAAGACACATTTAGTTGTGACTGAAGGAATACTCTGCACCAGGGAGTGGGAGAAGGCTGATTTCATTGAATTAGAGATTTCCATGAGATTCTAAGGAGTAGCACGGGAGTGAATACATGGGGAGGATGCACGTGGGCCACCGAGCATCTGATTCCTTTTGGAGGATGGACTTCATACTTGTGATGTAGTTCAGGTACATTTCCAGCTCTCCACTCTAAAGGATTAGAGTGGCTGCCTGGTGGTTTGGAGTTGTGTGAGCATTCTTGGATTGTTGGGGGTTTTTTTTTAACCTCCCTCCCTCTAAATGTGGTCTCTGCAGTCTGGGAAGTTTTCTTTTTCTGAGAGCAGCACCGGCAGTTCATCCACATTCAGTATTCCTGTATACAGTTAAACTGTATGTGAGGGATAATCATCACTTCCTATCTCAGCTACAGTAGTGTCTTCCTGTATACCAGCTTATAATCACAGTTTGGGACACAATATTAAAGCTTGCTGCCAAAATATTCCTGTATCAGAGGTGTACAGAAAACATCTCAGTTTGATGTGTGTGGCTACACGTCCCCACACTACATTGTCCAGTGGTGCCCGTTCATACTTTGCAAGCACCACAAGACCAGCCAGTGCTGAGCCTCTGTTGCACTGGCTGCTGTATTTTCAAGCACAACAAAGTGATACCTTTGATGACCACAAACACCAAGTGCTGCATAAATGTCTCATTCAAGTCTAGTGGCACTCAAGATGCCCAAAAATCAAGTTAATTATATGGTGCATGAGATGCCCAGTACACCCTTCCACTCTCATGACACAGCCCCAGTATTCCACAGCAACCATGTCCTCAGTGAAAGCCTCTTTTAAATGTCTGCTTTAATGCAAGTAAAGCAGCTCTTTATCAGATCTCTCTGTATACATAATCTCATTTTTTGTCAGACCAAATCCAAAATCCCTCTGGTTTTGAACATTTATTAGGCTTCAGCACAAAGGTCACCCACGGAAGACACCCTGGCAGGCAGCAGATTCAGCGGCGGGCAGGGAGAGCCCCTCACCCTCTGCTGCAGGTAAAGATCCAGGTGCTGACAATGGGGACGTGGGAATGAGATCGGCACGGGGAGCCTCAGCCTGCTGCTGCCGCAGCATCACACAGGAGGTGGCACTGGAGTCTGGTTCTGCCACCTGAGGTTGAGGTGTCCCCTGCAGCCCCTTGCCCACAGTCCGTGTGTCCCGATGCAATGGGGACACAGCCCGGTCCCGGCGCCTCGAGCCTTGGGCTGCGGCGACACCTCCCGGGAGCTGCCGGCACAGGAGCGGCACCCGCTCCTCTCCTCCACTGCCCCGGCTCATGTCCGACTCGCCATTTAGAAATATCCTTTTGATTTTTAACATGGGGTCCAGAAACTTTCCCTGTTTGGTATTTTTTGATGTTTTGTTCCTTCCTCAGAGATGCAGCCCTTTGTTTTACTATCAGGAAAACTTCTGGTCTTGCACACAACACCGATAATAAGCTTGTAGGAGACAAGATTCAAAGCTCTTCTCTGTGCAAGGCATCTGGAATTTAACTGCTAAGTGGATGAAAAAAATGCTTGAACGGTGGTAGTTAAGAGCCCTGTTTGCTTCTTAACCCAGTCAAAGGCCTAGAACATCTGCCTGTATGGACAAACACTGGCAATTCCTGCACTTAGATCATAGGGATAAGTAAGTACCTGCATGCACTAGGAAAGTTGTTAAGACCCAGTTCAGCCCAAAGACTCCCAAATTATACAAAGCCTTTGTTCTGGTTTATGACCTTTGAAAGGTGATGTGTGGGAAAGGAGGACACTCTTGGGGGATCCTTTGATAATTCAGTTGCGGTGTGACTGGGCAAGTCATTCCCACATCAGCCCCTGTGCACATTCCTGTCAGCAGTGTCAGAGGACACTGAGAATTTAAAACCCCTGTCAAGGCAGAAGCTTCCAAAATCTGAGCAGCAAGGAAGAACACAAAGCATCCTTATCTTCCTGCGGATGGCTTGGGCTCACTTAGTAAAACCAAATGCCCTCCACAGCTCCTCACATCGCAGTGGGATGCCAGTCCTTTACCAGGGGAACAACCTGGTGACTCCAGGACAGAAGCTTCACAGTCCTAGCTGGCTCTTCAGGGAAATTCCAGTATTTGTACACCAGCATAAATCTAAGGATGTGCAAGTATCCTGCTAAGCTCCCTTTGTAAGCAAAGCCTGGGATTTCACACAGGCTCAAGTTGTGGGGAAGCTGACTACTGAGACCAAGAAACAGAACTGACTCCTTCATGTCACTGCAGAGACCCCTCCTGTCAGCTCAGTCACATCCTGTCTCCTGAGCACGTTTCATTCAGAAAGAAGTGGTTCTTGCTATGCTTCAGAAACAAATATATAGCAGTATCATTATACTCAGACATAAAAAAAAACCTAAAGCATCTGAGTTCAATCTGAAGTGGGACTCTAAAGTGTTCTGCTAACTTGGACCCTTGCTGTCAGTTACTGTGCAGTGGGCACTGGGACAGGACAATATCCAACCACTCTCACTACCTTTTCTCCAGAAGTGAGTGCTAGAGTTGTAACAGCAAGAGTGTTCCTAGATGCTTGTTTTTCAGTCTCAGCTCTTGTTCATAAGGGTTTTTTTCTCCTTAACAGAATGGCACAGTCTTCAGCCTCCTCCCCTGATTCCCATCTTCTTTGGAAAATAAACAGCTCTGATTGTTGTGCACTTGAGATTATGAAAACATCAAGTCCATTAGTATTTGGCAAAGTGCTCTCTCATTTCCTTCTGATGTAATAATTGAGAGAGAGGGAGCAGAGACGGCAAAGATAGCACAAGGCACGAGTTAATGACCTTCTCGCATGTATGTGTGGGCTCTTTGAGAGGGAGCCTTTTCCAAGCCCCATCTCGCCTCCACTCATACTGTTTCAGCTGAAACACTGCTTCAATGTGGCCTTTATTATTTGATCTGATGTCCCTTGGCCAGCCTTCAGAGGCAGCTAAATGGCAGGCAGGTGTGGGGGGCTCAGAGACAAAAAGCAAATGGAGCTAATGCTTCAGCAGGCCTGCCGCACACAGGCCCTCGGCTCCAGCCCCGCAGGCAAATGCCACTGGTGCCCAGTTCCTCTTGCCTGCTTTAGTTTCACTTACACATTACAGTCAAGGCGGGAATGTGTCCTACTTCACTCTCTGAGGGAGATTCTTTGGAAGACAGAAGGCCTGATAAAAATCAGGACGTGGGTGGAATGGCTGAGTGTAGAAGGAAAATTAACTGAGGTCAATGGTTGCTACTCTAAGTGTTGGACTGGCCACCCACTTACTTGATTGCCAAATTTGTGGCTTTACTTTGGGTGCCTAGAGCCAAACTAAAGTGGGATAAATTCCACAGAAGAGTATAGTATTCCCTGCTGGCTTTCTTGAGACTTTACTTCAGTCTTTTGAAGTGCTTCTAGAAGCCTCCAGAGATGTGTAGCTTTCCACATTAGCTTAACTAGAACCTAAGCCAAAAATCTCATCTCATTTAAAAAAATAATCTGAATTTGACAGCTGAAGTTTTGGGAAAATAAAGATTACCCTTTGCCAAATGGTCCCATTTGAGAGCCCCACCTTGAAGTGACAGGTCCCTGGCCTACCTGAGCCAAAAGGTGGTAATATGGATACTGCTCTTCCTCCATGACATTGAAGCCCAGTCCCTTCCCTGTACCAGGTGTCCCTGCTCCCACTGGATTCATGTAGTCAGCACCCTGGAAAGAGGAAGCATGTGAAGGCTCACAAGTGGATTTCTGTGGGGTACTCCCTCCTGCAGGCAAGGGCCTCTGTCAAGGAATGGATGGAGCTCTGAACAGCCTGGGCTAGTGGAAGGTTCCCTGCCCATGGCAGGGGGATGGAACTGGAGCATCTTTGAGGTCCCTGCCAACCCAGGCCATTCTGTGACAAAGGATTATTAATTTTTATGAAGGATCGACAGCAGTGCAGAAGGCAATTCCATGCTTCCAGAAGGCAATTCCACACTTCCTAGTGCCTAGAGGAGGACTCCTTCTCCTTTCCCCTTAAGTAAGGGTATCTACCTCTCCCCTCTGTATCTGGAAGTGTTACAGGAGGATAGTTAAGCAAGTTGGTTTGATGTGTTCCAAGTCTCAGCAGGTTTGGGCCGGCCCTGGCTTGCCACCAAGGCACCCTGGGTTTACATGGTCCAAGGCAAACCATGTGCTCTTTGTGCAGCAGCATTAGAAGGCTGGGGGGGGGATCAGTTTTACCATCCACCTCCCATTCAAAAAGGAACTGACAAATGGATTATAGGATTGATCTGTACCAGAAGACACATGATTTTTGAAAGGACCTTTAGCAGGGCCCCCAGCTGGTGTCAGGGCTGTGTAGCAGTCCTTCCCTGCCAGTCTAATACACCCTTATATTTAATCATGAAAAAATTCATATCAGAAGGATACTCTTTTCCAGAGCTAGCTACAAGGATAGTTGTTTCCTTCCTCCCTGTACATTTCCTCCCCTCATATTTTATACATGCAAAGGCATATACATTCTTACTCCTTTCTGCCATCCTTATGTGGCTGCAGTTTGGATTTCATTGATTGCACACACCAGTGTCTGCAGAGCTGCCTTAAGTAAGTCGAAGCCATTGGGAATTCAAGGTGAATACATTTTTCTCCTTCAGATACGTTGTTTTAGTTAAAAGCCACTCTGGCTGTTCCATAACAAAACCAGACACAGTGGGCCCCATTGTCCAGCTCTTGGCCAAGGTAGCATGTATGGATTAAGTGATGAATTGCAAAAAGGGCCTAAAAGCCAAGCTGTAACTTCACAAAAAGGCCATTAAAGGTGAGCTCTGTCAGTAAAGTGCCCATTCAGAAGGGCTTTTATGACCCTCTGTGTTCCAGAGACGCTCACAAGCTACAAATGGTTCAGGCTCCCAGACTCACTGCCCAAAGTGACACATCCTCAGCTGAACCTGCCTGGGGGAGCTGCTCCCTGCAGGGATGGGGGTGGGCCACTGGCACTGTCTATACCCAGCAGATAAGGAAAAGCAACACCTTGGGCCTGCTCAGAGATAAGAAGTCATGAGTTTAACCTCAAGGTGGAAAAACTGGGGACAAAAAAATGAACAGAAAATGAAAGCACACACTTTTTGGGCTACTTTTACCTCCTAAACTTCACTCTCATCAATTCTGCATAAAATCTAGTTTTGCCTCTTTTTATACATTCCTTCATACGGTTTTCAGTGCATCTGTAAAGCATTTCAGGGCGCCAAGTGCCTCCCAGATTTCGGTTACTGGAGAGGAGGCACTGGAAAGCACGTTAGGGCTACAGAACAGGTGTCAAGAAGGACAGGAGGTGTCCTCTCATGGAACTCAGAGTTGGTCTCTCTCTCCTGTCTCCCTGCCCTCCAGGCAGCACTGCTGCCATTAAGGGCATCACCAGTTCAAGTACTTCTTAGCACCAAGCTTTTTTACTGGACTGAAATTTTAATCTATGAGAGATGAAGAACAAATACTTGTTCCCAGAGCTGATTTCCTTATATTGAAGGTAAGAAGCAGAAAAGGGCAGAGAAGGGCACCCACAAATACAGGCCTGTGAATCGAAGTTTAGGTCACCACTGCTGATCAGGCTTTCCAGACTGCCTGAGCAATGGAAATTAAAGCAATATCTGTTGTTGATTGTAAGAACAGAGTAGAGAGAATATAAATTATTCAAGTTCCTTCCAACAATCCAACACAGCTTGAGACCTGACAAATCTGACTTTGCAGCCAAATTCAAACCTGTGTAGTCAGAATTGCAACCCAACCAGAATGGGCATGTTTCCTCAAAACAGGCAACCCCAGGCAAAAAAAACATTACCTTGCCAGGAAATACCTTGGTCTAGCATGTGTCTTTTTAAATAAAAAAGGAAATAAACCCAAACCAAATCACCAGGCAGCACAGCAGAAGAAATGCCAACATAGCAACACACACATGAAAAGTTTATCAGCACAAGAGAATTCTTCTTACCTTGCAGGCTTCTGTAAGTGGAAACTAACTCTAGAGACTAGGAATAGTTCCTCAAACATAAATGGCTCAGCAACCTCTAAACACCTTTTTTTATAAAACCAAAAAGAAAAGCCAAAAGTCACCACAACCTGCCCGTGGGAGCCTTACATAAGGCTTTAATTAACAAGGGAAGAGGGCAGGTGTGTGCATCTCCATCCCCTCTGGCTACCTGAAAGCTGGTGGGATTGGTCAGCAGGAGGGACAGGTGGGAATTCAGGGCTGGCTGAGAGCAGAGCCCGCTGAGAGTTCTGAGTGAATCAAGTTCTCTGACGAGGTAACTGCAGTGGGCCGAGCCTTGCCCAGGTGGGGCCAGTTTGCTGTGGCAGCAGACTGGTTTGGTACAGCACTCGTGCCACATTTCCAGATATCTCACTGGGACAGAGGCCATTCCAACACTTAATTCAAAGGCATTTCAGCTCCACCTGCTGCTTCTGCCTACTTGAGAGTAATGCCCATTTCTCCAGTTACAGATGATAAAGGCTCAGGACACACTGGTTTTATTCTTCTATATCAGTTAATTTTCTAATTGATAGAAGAAAAACTCAGTTGATGCTGCAGTCTTTGTACTTGAATCATTCCTGGCTGTCTGGAATTCATCTGTGGTTTGGTGATTACATTTCCACAGTGTGATAGATACTTCCCTAAAATTCCATGGCTCTCTCAGGATGTTTCACTAGAACTTTATTCTGTAATAAAATTGGAGTTATGGGAAGACTTCTATGAGTACCAGAAATATCTTTCTGCTTTCCTATAAAGTGCAAAATTCTTAAAAGTAGACCCTAAGTTTGAATCACAAACTGGTTTAAGTTGGAAGGGACCTTAAAGTTCATCCAGTCCCACCCCCTGCCATGGGCAGGGACACCTCCCACTGTCCCAGGCTGCTCCAAGCCCCAATGTCCAGCCTGGCCTTGGGCACTGCCAGGGATCCAGGGGCAGCCCCAGCTGCTCTGGGCACCCTGTGCCAGGGCCTGCCCACCCTCCCAGGGAACAATTCCTTCCCAAGATCCCATCCAGCCCTGCCCTCTGGCACTGGGAAGCCATTCCCTGTGTCCTGTCCCTCCATGCCTTGTCCCCAGTCCCTCTCCAGCTCTCCTGGAGCCCCTTTAGGCCCTGGAAAGGGCTCTGAGCTCTCCCTGGAGCCTTCCCTTCTCCAGGTGAGCACCCCCAGCTCTCCCAGTCTTCATGAGAGAAGTTTTCCAGCTCTCTGATAATCTTCGTATCCCTCCTCTGGACTATCCAGAACAATAAGGACTTCTGATTTTCCTCTTTTGAAGTTAAAAGTTTCCAAATAGATCAAAGGAGCACGTTTGTCCCATGCAGAACAACCCTGGACATTAGGAATGGGACTTCTACCTCTTGTATGACCTGCTGTGTAGCCCAACATAATTTCAATTACTGACACTTCCTTAAGCATGTCTTAGAATTTTGTACAGAGTGGAGGGGTCTGTGTAGCTTAGGTGACAAAAAATAGTTCACCTGTGGACTGTGATGTGCACATCCTTCAGTGGCATAAAGCTGCTAGAGGTAAATTGTGCCTGAGTTCCCTTACACACCATATTACAGCCTCTAAAACATGAAGGAGAATGAGCTAAACCTGAGCCTGATTGTTTCTATCAAGCTTTAAAAACACAGTTCATAGAGCAGCAGATTCATTACAAATATTTTGATTGTTCCCTGAAAGAAAAACATGCAACTTTCTTCTTCGTAGGGGAACTGAAAGGAGTGGTTTGTTGACTTCTTTGTGATGCTTTGAAATCTGTAATTCAATGCACTTGCGAAATGTTGGGTGATGGTGGTTTGAAATATTTGCAACCCAAAGCAAGTAAATCTACCCAGGCCGAGCATTGGCTACCTCCTACAGCCAAAGTGAGCAGTCATTTCTCAGCGGGGATCCACAGCTGAGAGGTGTTTGGGGGCAACTGCAGTTTAGCTTGAACTATATTCAGCTCTTGGCTGAATTTAGTGTTTCAGACAAGACATTTTGAGGGCATTTCTTTCTCCACAGCAACAGATCCTTTTGTAGCGCTGCTTTTTTGCCCTAGCCGGTGTCGCTGAGATCCCCTTACTTGGACCTGCACTGGCCCTTAAACCCCAAGTTCCTGCTTTGGTCCAGTTGTAATGCTGAGCTGAGATCAACCCTCTCTCTCCTTTGGCTGAGAACAGCCAGAGCTGGAACCAGCTGGGTGAACTTTTACCAGTTTGGTTGCAGTTATTTGCTGTGATGCCGCTGCTCCTCCATCAGCAGCTCCCTCCCCAGCACCCAGCCGGACACAGGCTCAGCCCTGAGGAAACAGCTCCCCTGGCAGTGTGCCTGTGTTTGGGGCTTCACTCTGACATGTCATAGCCTCACACATTGCTGGGGAGGTGTTGGAAAGGCACCACAGCCTCTCTCCGAGCGGTGCTCTTTAAACTTTCCACTGATTAGGGGCTTTTTAGCACTCAGCTGGCTTTTCCTAATGGATTTTGCCTTTTCATTGAGACTATTTTTTTTGCAGGCGTTGCCAAAGTAAACAGTCACGGATGGCTATTTGGAAAGCAGGGTAGAGAAGAAAGGGACAGAGAATCAGGACGGGTCCAAATGTGTCCAGACAGGCACTATACATCAGCTGATATGTGCTGAGGGCCAAGTGCTGCCAGAGTTAAAATCTCTGGGAAAAGGAGTCCATTTGTTGAGAGACAGGCATGACAGATACAACTGCAAACTCTTCTCTTGGATCAAAGGTGCCATGCCTGAATTCTTGAGCCTTTAGGGGGAGCAGGGTGTGAGCTTGGCATTAATCAGCCCCCTTCTGATTTATTTCCAAAGTCTTGAAGTCAGAGGAGGTGTTTGAGTAATTCCAACCTTACAGAGTTCAAGCATATCAATCCTTCACTGCTCTGAAGCAGATAATTTAGCCTTCAGCCAGCTTGCTGTGTGGGAACCTATCAGGCACTGTCCTAAATGAAACTCCCTTCCTCTGTGCTGTTCTGGTCAGTGGAAATCACACATCTCTGCAGCAGTTCAGAGCCAGGTCTGTTGGTCCAGGCCAACAAAGAAAACAGGGTACAGTGGCTTTGTCCCCAGATCAGTGTGCCTGGTCACTTTTGTGTAGGCCCTGGGTGCACTGCAGAAGTGTTTTAGGGATGTGATACATTTCTGGATTGCCTTTTTTATCAGGCTCTGAAAAAAGTTGTTCTAGATTTTACAGTTCCTTCTCTGCTGTCTTGGCACAAAGTACAAGGGGAACAAAGCAGACCTTTTGTGTAGGAATATCTTCTTTCCCTGTCCCATCTCCACACTGATTTGCTCCTTAGTTCAGCCAGCTGCTGAATGTCTGATCTTCTTCCTCCTCAGATTAACTGCAGGAGTTCAGACTTTTCCCCTTCAGCTGGGACTTGCTCCTTGCTGGAAGCTTCAGCTTTGTGTCGTCTTGCAGAGCAGTGAGGATTCACCTGGCTCCTTCTGGTCAGAGATGAGCATAATTCATGGACAGAGTTTGGGCTACTGACAGCTAGACCTGAGCAGATGTCTCAAGTGCTTAGGACTCCTGCAGCCTCCTCTCCCCACAGCAGAGTCACCAGAATGTCCAGGGGCAGGCTCTCATGTGACTTTGATCCATGCCAGGGATGGATTCCAGATGGATACTTCCCCAGCGTTGGCCTACAGGCATGTTTCACACAGCATTGATGGGGTGTTAACGATGCTAAAATTTCAGCCAAGCTCCTCAGACATGCTGGGTTGGGAATGAGAAGAGGAGTTCTTTAATAAAAGCCTGATGTAGACCCGGCTCGTTTACCTGTAGTGCAGCCAGAGGAGCCATCAGAGCACCTGGAAGAGGGAAGTGAAGGTGCAGCCCCTGCCTGTTACCAACCGACTGAAGCACCAGTGGATTTCAGCATTTCCCAAGCGTCTGGCTGGAACTGGGACCTGGGATGAAGCCATTTTTCGGAAGGTACCAGGTGGTGTGCAAGTGGTGACTTGGTCCTGTGGGGTCTGGAGGGGATTTGCCACCTGGAGCTGCGAGGTGGCCCAGGGCAGGGGGAGATGAGGGAAGGATCAGGCACATCCCCACGGAGCTGAGGCTGCAGCCCTGCCTCCAGCTCCCCATGGGGCCTTCAGTGCCCTGGGACACACACAGAGCTCGGGGCAGTCCTGGGAAGGGGCTCAGGGGCTGCTCTCCCTGCCCTCAAGTCCTGCCTGATCCCTGGGGTGGGGACATGCCACAAGCAGAACAGAGCTGGGCCATTGGGCTGGGCTTGGGCTGCCTGAGTGGCATTACCACACTCCTGCTGGGGTCATTTTTGGCTCAGACATCCCACTTCTTCTTTCCTGAAGTGAATGATCCTGAGCTGTATCCTGGTTTAGAGGCCACATCTATGTGTTTGGCATAATTTTAAATTTTTTTGTGTGTGTCCTACTATGAATTCCTTCTGGTACTTACTGGCCAGTTCCACAACATTCTGGGATCTTTTTGTAAGTCTTTGCAGAAGATTTTAGTTTTCATTGTCCTGAATAATTTTATATCATCTTGACTAAAGTTTGCAAACTAATGCTCTGCCTTCTGCTGTTTGAGAGCCTTAAAATGAACCAGAGCTCCAGCCAGTGAGCCAGTGGCATGGATTGTTACAGACAGGGAGTAGCAAAGCCAACAGTTTGCCCAAAATCCCACATCAGTTTGGGCAGCTTTAGAGTCTTGATCTTTCCTCTCCCCTCAGTCCCTTTAGCATGCCTTCTGTACGTGCTTATTAAATCTGGAGGGGTTCTTCTGATTAACTGCACCATAAATAACTGCAAAGCCATTGCTCAGGAGGCTGAAGGGGTGGGCAGTAGTTGCACCGAAACCTGGAACAGCAGTTCCATTCCATGAGTGCTGGCCTCAGGCACACTGGGGTTATGCATTAACACTTGGTGCCAGTGCCCCTCACCTGCACAGGCACCCTGGGCTGCCACCAGCAAGTGTCCAAAGAAACAGGGAACAGGGGTGGAGGAGCCTCAGTGTTGCACATGGAACAGAGGTCACCCCAAGTCCCCCTGCCTGATCAGGAATCTGTAGACCACAGCAAAGTGTGCTTCCTGGATGGGCAGGGGACTCATCCAAGTCACCTAAACAGCTTTAGAAAAGCAGAGAGATTCTGGGAAAATGAGTCTGCATCCTCTTGGCTTCTGACTGAAATTGTTCAGGGAGGGAAGATTATGTATTGTGGAAAGGGATGTCACTTGTGTGGGATATTTCTTTTAAATAAAAGCAACATTTCACTAGTGAAAAGGCCCAACATCAAAAAACAAGTCAGCAACAAAAAGTACAAAGAGAAGGGCAAAGATGTGATGATGAGGGGAATCTCCACAGCAAAGGAGGGGCGTCCTCTGTCCTTCTATTGCCATAGAAGCCACAGGACCCTGGGTGGTGCGAGTTGTTTTCCCCTTGGGCTCCCTGTTCTTTATGGCTAAAGTCACCCTGAGACCAGGCTTGGGCCCGCGCAGGTCCCTTTGCTGTCCCCTGGCCGTCCCTGGATGCTTGGGCAGTGCAGCAGCTTGTGCCGTTGCAGCAGAACCCTTGCCCAGCTCCAGAGTAACAGGGGAAAGAAATCCAAGGGCAGTTGCTTGTAACTGAAATGTTGCTGAAGCCAGGAGCCCGGAGAGCTGCTCACAGCACCGTTCTTTTAGCACTTCCATGGGCCATTACCCTGCTGGGATTAAGAGCCCCCTGCCCTGCCATGCGCACCCTGCCCCATCACCTGCCTCTCCTGGCCTGGCTTTTCCCCAGGCACTAATGAAATTACCACCGAGACTGATTACAAGTGGGGTGGAGCACTTTGACCAATGAACCCACACCTGCTCGCGTGGTTGACCTTTAATGATCCAGCTCTGTAACTGTGCAGTTTAATTTGGTTTTTTAAAGCCTAGTCTAGGCAGAAGCTGGAGTTTCATTTGCCATCAAAACATGACCCCTGCTGGAGGACCAAGGATGTAACTTCAGTTATTCATGTGGACAACCGCACACAGAGAAAGGCTCAGATGTGATTAATGTGACATGTTACAGCTGTCACTGGCTGCAGGAAATCACAGACAACTAAAAAAAGGTTGGCTTTAAAAGACTTCTTAAAGTATTCACCCAACTGGAAAGGTAAAAATGTTTTTTCTGGTTATTGTTTTTTGGTTGGTTGGTTGTTGTTTTGTTTTCATTTTTGGGTTTTTTGCATCCGTGGGATTGTGTTTTACAGAATTGCAGGAACCACTGAGCTTTTTCTGCAGTGCTCTGTGTGTGTGTAATCCTTTCTTAATGGGAGTTCTGGATATCAAAGCAGAAAGTTCTCCAAACACTCGCAGTAGCAGCAGTGCATTTGAGGATGTAGTTTGTTCCTAGATTTATACCAGCCTGACATTTTCCCAATGGCAAAATATTTAAATAAAAACAAAGAGATTGTCAGGTAGGAGTTTTTTAAATGCATGTCTAATTTAGTGTGTAAGGAAAATAAATTCCACTTGTGAAGGCCCTAGGCCTGCCCTGGTTGCCACGTGGGCTGCAGCAGTTCCTTGCTGGCCTGGCTGTGTCTTTTAAAAGGGGCCAGCTGGAGTGAGCATCAGTGCTTGGGGAGCAGCTGATGTTGCTGGGTAGATGACAAAGGTCCTGCAGGAGCAGGTACTGCTGAAATGAAACATCTGTCCAGCAGCAAAAGGTGTGTGTGTGGTGGGAGAGAATCCACATTCCTGGAATGTGAAGGTAGAGGAGGTGGCTGGGTACCAGGGGTTGGCTAAGAACTGAAAAAAGAGCTTTGGGGATGGAGAGGGCGCCGACAGCAGAAGCTGCTGTAGTGTCCTCAGAGCCAGGTGAGAGTGGCAGTCGAATTGGACCAGACCCTGTGGAGCAACCAGAGGGAGCCAGTGAATTCCAGCAGATGTTCCTATAGAAAGAGTCCTCAGCAGTGCCATGTCCTGCTGGTTTGCTGCAAGGGGGCCCTTGTGCTAAGCTGGTTTCTCACCGTGATTCTGAAAGGTTTCAGGAAGTAGCCCTTAGAGGGAAAAGCTGGCGTTTATCAGCTAAAGGAGCACGTGCTGTCTGGTTTTGGCTTGTGTCAGCTGTACTGGATACGCCCATCCACGGCTGCAGTGGCGACAGGGCCTGGTGTGGCAGCAGAGCAGGAGCTGCTCGTACAGAATGGCTCAGCCTGGAGCCTGCCCTGCCCGGAGCAGAGCTCCCGTAAGACCCCAGCACTGACAGCTCAGGGCAGCCTGAGTTCCCAGCTGGCCTCGCACAAAACTGGGGCCATCTTCTTCGTCGTCTCTGCAGAGTATTTCAGGTTTCAGACAGCCCTGAGGTTTCTGTATCCCGTGGGATGCGCTGTGGGATTGCTCCTTTGACACCTGGTAGGGAAACAGCCAGTGAAGCACAAACCAGAGGCTGCCCACAGAAACGTTTGTTCAAGGGTTAAGCTCAGTGTCAAAATAGGGAAGTGGAAGCTGCATAATTTTATAAATCCTGCTTTGTTTTCAAAGACCAGAGACTTCCTGTTTGGGGATCCAGGGCTGTTTCCATTTCCACTGTAAATAGTGAGAGACTGCCCATAAACCTCATGTTTACTTCACAATTTGTGATGCTTTCTGCATCTGCTGAAACAGCTTTCAGGTGGCCATGACATTCAAAAATAGAGATGGCAGTTGGGGAAGGAAAAGTAGTTTAATATCAGCCTAATCTTTAAAAGCATTTTCTTTATTGGAGTTAAAAGGGCTGAGTCCATCACCACAGTGCTGTACATATTTGTTGTAGATATTCAATTACTGTTACAAATCAACTGAGATTTCAATGTTTTCATTCAGTTCTTCCTTACAGTCCTCATGGAATGGAATATTTAATTGGTAGGTTTTGTCTGTGAAGCCAATGAATTAGCCACAAAGTAATCTCCATGCAACAAATACTGCTCTGCAGTAATTCCAGGTACTTCCAGCTCTCACAGGGAAAGACCAAAGTGTAACTGTTCAGTACAAACGCAGACAGGGTGATCGAACAGTGTCATTTAGTACCATTATTTACAGTGAACTACAGTACAGGGAACTAAAAGATACAAGCTTGAAAGTTTTGAAAAAAGGTAAAATCTTCAGGACTATTTTTGTAACTATCTAAATTCAGAAGTAAGATGCACCAAAATTCAAAGTGGACCAGAATTAACAACTGCTGAGGAAATCCCAAATGGCCATTAAAGAGCCATGGAAAGGAGTGGCAGTTCCTCCACCCAGTCACTGGATGCTCATATGGGCTCCAGCTGTCATGGAAAAGGAGTTCTTTTAGGATTCTTTGTAAGGGACTAAGCCACAAACATCAGCTGTGAAACATTTGGGGGTCTGCAGAAACTCCCCCATCCCCTTTTGCCAGCTAGCACTGCTG
Organism: Corvus brachyrhynchos; assembly: GCF_000691975.1. Lineage (NCBI taxonomy): Eukaryota > Metazoa > Chordata > Aves > Passeriformes > Corvidae > Corvus > Corvus brachyrhynchos. The sequence goes on from NW_008246061.1 coordinate 1,218,410, forward strand.
TAACAGGGGCTGTCCCTGCATCCCAGCATGGCACAGCTGGCTCCAACAACCCTCACACATCCCAGCATGGCACAGCTGGCTCCAACAACCCTCACACACTGGGTTGGCCACAGCTGGCTCCAACCCCCACATCCCAGGGTGAGACAGCTGGCTCCAACCCACACACACATCCTGGCATGGCACAGCTGGCTCCAACCCCCACATCCTGGCATGGCACAGCTGTCCATTTAGTGTCATTTTGGCAGGTCTGTATTTGGGAATGACTCTGCTAAACCCAGAGGGTCTCGCTCTGAAGAGACCTGCGGTCCAACAGTCCAACCCAGCCCTGCCCACAGCACCTACAATTAGCACAGAATTCACAATTAGCACAGAATCCCAGGGTATCCTGAGCTGGGAGGGACGCCCAAGGATCATGAGAGTCCCGCTCCTGCAGCCGTGGGGTTTGCAGCTCCTCTGGGAAGGCTGAGGCCGCGGCTCTGCTCCCTCACCCAGGGCTGTCCTGCGCGGCCCTGGCCCTGTGCAGGGAGAGGGGCCGGGCCTGACCTGCCCCTGCCAGCTCCTCTTGGACACTCACCTGCTGCAGCTGGAGAACTTCATCCACCACTGCTGGAGCCCCTGCATTTGGAGCTGCCCTTGGAAAGCAGCCACTGCTCCCGTGGCACTGGATTATCCCAGGCTGCTCCTACCCACCCCTCTGGCAGGATTTTCCATCCGTGGCAGCAGCGACACCCAATTTCCCCTCACAACAGCCATGTTGAAACGTTTATTTTCAGCTCCTTTCACATCCCTGGATCTGCACCTTGCAGTTCCTTCCCTGGGAATGCCAAAAACTCAGAGTTCAATACAAGAATAAAACTCCACTAACAGTTTCAGTAATTCAATAATTTATTCATCTAAAAAAGTGTGTAAAAGTATATAGCTCTCATCCACAAGGTATATATGAATGACATTTAAAATGGAGGTCTTTTATTATTATTGTTTCTTTTTATCAAAGTCTTTTTTTAGTGTATTGTACCAGCGATATACTGTAGATTTAAAATGAACTTCACATTTTTTTTGTTTTCTTTCAAATTGTCGGCTATATATAAAAGAAGCTCACTGCAAAATGCTCAGAGAAAAAAAAAAGAAAACAAAAAGAAATTCAGAACTCCCCAGAAATGTACAGCTTTTACATTTAAAAAAGGTTCTGAAATATACATACAAGCATGCTGGACATTCCCCACCCTCCTGCTCCCTTTAGCTCAAACAACTGTAATAATAATTCTGGATTTAGGCATGATTTTCCGAAGTTAGAAATAAAAAAAAAAATAAAATAACTTTCTTCACTCTGTAGGAAAGCCAGGGCTTGTACATTTCAGATTAATTCAGTAAAAAACTCACAAGTAAAATAATGCATATTTAAGGGAAATATTATACAGAACTTTTCACACTGAAGTACATAAGATTTTTCTTTAAAATCTATTGCCATTCATTTATTTTGCACAAAAACGTATAAATATGTCACCAGCTTCTCTTAACTTAAAAAAATTAAATAAAAGACACCAGATGAAAACTACTCCTTGCTGCCCTTTTTTTAATTTCTAATTTTTGCTTAGAACCAGGTTTGTGGGGAAGAAACGCCCCTGGATAAAAACGGCCCATTTAAAAACAATAAGCAAAATAATAATCCAAAGTTCAGATGAATCCTGGGAACAAATAAGCCCCAAATGGTAAAAGATTACAAATGTCTACTTTACATTTTTTTCCTCCCCAAGTTAAATTTTTTTATACAAGTTTACAATCTTCATCTTTTTATGCTCTTCAAAAGGCCTTGAGAATTTTCTTTTCTGATTAAGAAAAAATAGTACTGCAATATTTTTAAAGTCAATTTTACACTGTACACATTAGATACAAATGGTTTGATATCAGATTTTTTTTAACCTATACATTGCAAAGAGGACACCCACACGGAGGGGTGGAGCAAGGAAGGAAATAATCCATTTACAGGTTCCTCCCCTGCCTTCACCTTTTCATTACACAAGCAATTCTTTTTTTTTTTTCTTTTATTATTTTATATAATTTGTTTTAAATGTTACATTATCTCAAGAAAAATACTTTTTAAAATCATAGAATTTCATTTTTTTTAACCAGAACATGAAAGTCTTTTGGAAGAACTCTAAACTTGGTAGTTTTTCTCCACAGCCAGGGGAGGGGTCACCCAGCCTGATCCAAGTGCCCGACCCCGGCCCCCTCCTGCTGCCCAGTGCACCCCCAGAAATGAGGGAATGGGGCTGGAATAGGAACCCCTTGGAGCCTGGAATGAAGGAGTCATAAAAATACTTCAATTAGCCATTAACCTTCCCAATGGCGATCATTTCACTAAACAAAGTAACTTTGCCACCACAGTGGTGTAACTTCAAGTACTAATTTAATGATATAATTTTTAAAAATTATTTCTTTGAAATAATATTCCTATAGTCAGAAAAAATACACCAGATTTGTGACTGATTTAGTGTAAACAAAAACCATATTTTTGGATATGTACATGGACGAGTCTGCCCAGAATTAAAGGGCGACTTGGCTTTCAGTAAATACTTTTCTAGCGTCACTAAATTTACTGGAAATATATTTCAATCATAGCTCTACAATAGATTAATTTACCACTTTCCACTTGCCCTGACATTGGGCTTTAAAGTATTTTTCCTCCCTATCTCCCTCTCACTCTTCTGCCTTAGGTAGTGTTATCCTTCATTAAACATTGGCCATTCCTTGCTTGAACCAGGCTAAACGCAGGGGAGAATTCCTTAAAATACAAGATATCCTTACCAGAACACGCTTCCCTTCCCAGCCTTTGATTGTTAGGAGCTTCACTTTTGATTTCCAGGTCAGAAGAGTGAGAGGTCTGTAGATAAATAACCCTACAGTGGAACGGAGCTGGATTTTTAAGGTATTTGTACTGTTCCCAGTCCTTTATAATTTAATCCCTCCCCTCCCCAAACCTAAAAATAAATAAAGTATCTCCAGACCATTCATATCTACATGGACAGGTAACAAATGCATGCATTCATCCCAATCCACTCTGACAGGAACTCCAGCTAGACAGAAAACTCCAATATTTATACGAGACTATGACTGTGGTTTTGTGTTTGTGGTTTTTTCCTCCTGCAAAGTCCCAGCTTACGACGATCAAACAACGAAACACCTGAACTGGTCACTACAAGGTGGTTTTTACTCGCAGGGCTGACACTGCTCGCAGGTCTTTATCAGTTCCTAATGCAAAAAGATCCTGTAGTCTTCCTTAAAAAAATAAAATATTAAAAAAAATAATCACACTGACCAGTAGTTACTGAGCCACCAAACTAACACTGGCTTGAGGTTACTGTGTTCACTGTTCTTGGATGTTCCCAGATTTTGGATTGAAGCTGCCAGAGATGTTAATGGGTAGTTTAGTTTTGAACTCTGCAGAATTCACATGTGCTTTTGGAGGAACAGAAGCACAGCACAGGACTGGTCTGAAGAGAAGCAAACTGAGCTCTTCGCAGGTCGTGGCACGTTCCTGGGCGGAGGGGAGAAGTAGCCAGAAGAACAAGTGCTTGTGTGTGTCCTACAGGATGTTCATGATGGCGTTGTAGAGCTGGGTGAGCACCACGAAGTGCACGGGCAGGCAGGAGCTGCGGTCCTGCGTGGCCGGGTTACACGTGAGCCAGGACAGGGCGTTGTACTGCTCCAGCACAAACCTGCACAGCAAGGGAAAGACATCACAGCCTGCCTTGGGGGGCTTTGTTAGAGGCATCTCCTGGAGGCACACCCTGACAGGGCTGCCAGTGTGCTGGCAAAGTAGGAACCTCACTAAAAGCAGGAGGGTTTACGTTTGCTATGTCTGAGCTATTTGCATGAAGGCCCTCCCCAGCACCCAGATTCTGGACTCTCAGTGGTTCAGATGCCACTGCCGTCACAGCCTTGGGGATTCAACACCTCCACCTCCACTTTGTGCCAGTATTTGCTCACCCTGTTCCTGTGGTCCTGTATCTAACTGCAATTTCTCATCTTGTAACTTGGGTCTGTTGCATCTCATCCTTTCCCTGTCCACTGCATCCTCCTTTTACTCAATACCTGGGACACTGTGAGAGCTCAGTCCTCCAAGAGGACACAGATTGAGATCTAGAACAATACACCCCAATTTCCTTAGATTAGACATTGCTGTTCCCTGCTGATGTTTGTTTGTTCAGTGGGGTGCCCCACACTGTGTGTTCTCATCACACACACCTGTGTTCAGTCCCACAGGTGGGATGGAGGCAAACAGGCCTCACGTCATCCTGAGCAACACAACGCACACCCTGCATGCATTCAGGAACAGTGGCTCCTTGATATCCCAATCCTAGCACAGTGGTATCAGGGAATGCTTTTATGTCCTCCAAATCCATTTGGTTTGGTGAGTAAAGATAATGAGTGGCACAGCCCAAATTAGATCCCAGGGGAACAGAGCAGTCTGGAGGGGGCAAACCAAGGTGCGTCCCCCTGGCAAGGCTGAGCTGTTCTGAGTTTCCTCGGCATCATTGTGCACAGCAGTGGGAAACCACAGAATTCCCCCTCACAGCCCTGCTCTAGCAGCTGGAGGAGGAGATGCCCTGAGACACACGTAGGGCACAGCAGGGCTAGAAACTGCTGATGAAACAGGTAAATAATTGTGACAGGTGAGAAAGGTTCCTCTGAAACCTCTGAACTCAGTCCCAAAACGTTTAGGGCAGAAATGAAAACCTCAAAGGTGTTACCTCAAGACATCTGATGTAGTTTTAGAGTCGAGGGGGTGCGGAACTCGCTGAGAATTTCTGGCAGGTAGAAGCTCGTCTGTCTGCGCTACAGAGATGTGGTGATGGAGAGAGGAAAAAAAAAGAGAAAGAGCAAAAATTAACTCCTCATACAGCAGGTACTGCTAAAGATTCCCAAGAAACAGATCCATGCTGAATCACCTCAGGACAACGTGGGAAGTTGGCAATTCTGTGTTGAACCCACCATGACCATGTGTATTTCCAAATTAATGGTTACATTTTTTAATAAACCGACTGGAGCTCGCAGTTCGGGAGTGGGAGGTCTCAGGGCCACTGACACCACAGACCCCACCTGCAGCTCTTACAGGCATGGAAATAGCGATGGATAGCGAGTGCTCCATGCGGAGCATGACAGACCTTCAGGAAGAGGGGACACTGGTTCTGGGCCTGAGGACAGGAGGACCAGAACCACTGCGGGAGGTTCTCCGCTTTGGCAGTCGACACGAAGTATCCCAGAGCCAGGGGCTGCTGCTTCAGCTCTTCAGGGGCTTCCCTGGACAGGAGACGTTCGCCTTGGCTCTGCAGAGAGGGAGAAGGCAGCTCTGAGGGTTTGTGTCAATACAGCCCACTCCTGGAAAGGTGACTTTGTTTGCTAATTACTGTCCTGTGACAAATGAGCCCTCCCCTTTAGTCAGTCAGGAATCTTAGTCAAAGTTATCCAGGCCCTGCCTTTTTCCCCTGTAGTGGGGTTCTCCAGGCTTATGTTTCAGAAGCACTGTAGATTCCCAAACAGCTGGGAGAGCAGTTCACTTCATCCATAAATGTCAACAGGTTAAAAAAAAAGGGAAAAGATTCCACTGCACAGAAAGCAGCTCAATTACAACTCCCTCCCTGCCAATCCCTTCCAGTGGGTCTGGACAGGAATCCAAGGCAGGGAACAAGCCTGGAGCAGAAAGCACTGGGAGCCTGGCACACGGGGCTGGTGCCCAGCCATCAATTATTGCCCTGACCCCGGGCCCACGGGGGGATGATCACACACTGCTGCTCTGCTAAAGCCAAACATTACACTGCAATTACCAGGCCTGGCTTAATGGTTAATCGGAATTACTCGGGTTCAGCTGGAAGGGGCTTGGCCCGGGCTCCAGGCTAAGGCCATGAACCTCCCAGGGCTGCTCCCAATGGATGCAGATCCAGTGAGAGCAAGCTCTGCAAAGAAGTGGGACAGAACAGGGATTGCTGAGTGAACTGGGGAGAGAGCGAGGAGCTGTGATTTATGGCTGCAGGGCTTGGCAGCAGAATTTAGAAGTTTTCCTTTGCCCACACACCAGTTTGGAGTAACTGGGACAGCAACGTGCTGTTATCAAGCCTTTGATGGGAGAGTTGCACAATCCACACAAGGTGGTTGTGGACTGAGCAAAATGCAGGATTAGCATGTCTGTGGCTGAGGCAGGAGGCATTTCTCCCTCACTGACTTTATTAAAGGTGCCGCTGAGGCATTTTGGCAGAGGTTGCAAGGAAAACACAGGCAGGACTTTCTCCTTCCAGGGGTGAAAGTAGCACCATTTAGCCAGTCATGTTCAGGAGTGAGAATTCTGGTCTTGAGACATCTCAGTGACGCGTCAAAAATGGTACAAAAGTTACCCTGTTTCTCTCATAAAATACCATATCATTTAGTAAAGAAGTAATATGCTACTGCTTTAAACTTACTACTTTTAGAACAAAACTTCACAGGAAATTATGAAGCATAAAGCTTCTACCTAATTGTGATGGAAACCATTTTAAGAGAACAGCTCAGTCTTACATGATTAAATGTAGGAGTGGAAGAGTTCCATCAAACCTGATCCAAGCTATGCCAATTCAAAAAAATAACTTGAATTACCAAAAATAATTTGCATTTTAAGTAATCACTGATGTTGGAACTGGCTTTATAAAAGCCACTTCAAACAAAAATAACTCCCAAATGCTGTGTGCTCTGGGCTAAATATTCCTAAGAAAAAACAACATTTGCATAACCATCCAGCACCTGCAGAGTTTCCATGGGCAGGGTTTCATCACTGGGAGAATTCTCTCCCTCTTGCCTCCCCTGAAATCCACAGGAACAGGGCTGTCACAGCTTCCTTTCTCTCAAAGACTTGTCACTTTGTGCCAGGGACATTCCGTAGGATTTTCCAGGAAAGAATGGATGAGTACAGATTAAATCTACGCAGGGTCATCAGCTGTGATAAAGCTGCTCTCTCCTCCTCTCTCCCCCTCAATTATCTACCAACAATTAACTTGGAGGGTGCAAACAGTGCAGAGACACCTTCTCCAGCAGTATTTAACCTTCAGTTTTAACCTAAGTTTTGCTTGGTTTTGACCTAATTATATGTAAGAATCTACAGGAAAAAAAAGATTTTGTTGGAGGATTTGGGTCTTTCTTTGTATTTTATTTTAAGCAGTGTGTGCCCTATGGTGCTCCAGCCTTACCCTACTGTGATGGTAGTGAGATCCCACTCCAGTGCCAGATGGTGATCCAGGGGAAGGAACTGGGGAGGAATTTGGTGAAGAGTGAAGATTCCCTGTTATCAAAATTCTAATGTCATTGTCCATGTCATCTGGGAATGGGAGGTCAAACATGTCATCTGAAAAGGAAAAGAAAGGAAAATCATTTCCAACGTGCTCTACTCTTTTCTCCAAGAAATTTTTGTAATTTATTACCATTCTCTTTAATTTAATATCATTCCCTTTTCTCTTTTACATACTCCTAAGATAGATAAAAGCAGAGATAAACACTTTACCATTTAATCCCCCTTAGAACCTTTGACTTCAAAGGGAGAGTTGGCAGGCAACTCTTGGGATAATGAATTTTAGCAGCGGCCACAGAGTGAACAGAATTCCCGTTGTAGCAGCTCCATAAAATCCAGACTGAACTTTGTAACAGAACAACTGACACCTCTGTGCTGTTGGTCACAGAGACCCCTGACAAAACACTTGGAATTATCACACCCAGCTCCATGTGCTGCTGCCACAGGTGCTGCTCCTCAGGCTCCCAGAGCTGCACACCAGCTCCAAACTCTGGGAACAGCCCTGGCACTCCAAGGAAACTGCCCCCAGAATCTGTGAGAGCAGCAAGGCCCCTCTCACAGCCAGGGACTCGGGATCCTTTCAAACACTGCACCAGGATCCCCAACAATGGAGCTTTCACATCCCACTTTCACCTCAGGAGTTCCACACAGCTCGTTAGCATAATTGGCTGTATTAATTTGGTTTATGTTAATATGCGGGGAGGGCTAAAGATACTGGGAAGATGTGTTTGTCTTGTGGATTCCACTACTCATCATCTGCACACAGGTTACAATACCCTGAGTAAGTTATGGGAGGGAAGGATAAGGCACCATCAACACAGAGCCAAAAATTACAACATCACAATACGGTTTAGAGGGGTTTTTCTTACCCAGATTTCTCAGCAGGCGAAGAAATCCAAGCGTATAATGACATTTCAAGTACATTTTAGTGGGCAGACAGGGATAGTGGGAGCTGTCTGAACTGCATTAATTAGAACTGCAACCAAATTTATACTGAAACACAAAGCCCTAAATAGAAATCATACATCCTACATGTAATAAATAACAATTTCTCTTGAAAAAGAGGAATTTACTCTGTGTAACATGGAAAAGGATGTGTGTCCTGAACTAATTTCACCTGAAGGCCCAGTATTGAAACAGGCAGGTGCTTGTTTTCCTTCATCTCCCAAAGAGAACCTCTGGACTGCCGGAGCAGTGATTTAACTGAAGTTTATTAACTTGTGTCCTACAGCCTCAGTAAACAAACCACAGCTAATGTCATGCTCTGCTTGGCCCCCAGAGCAGAAATGAGCTGCCTAATGGCAGAGGAAGCAGCTTAATCATTAAGTAGAGCAGAGCTAAGAAAATTAAATTTAACACCATTTTGGAAAAGGCCATTCTTGTACCTGACTCTAATTAACATCTGCAGCACCAACGGGCAGGTTAATGCAGGTTAATGTTTGTCGTGCTCGGGAGGGATCCCGGGGCCTCCTGGGACAGGGATTGAGAGGGGCAACTTCCCTTCAGAGGCCCTGGGACATTCCAGGAGGGACAGATCAAAGCCTTCAAAGCAGTGGCCTGCCTTCCTCTCTAGCCCAACTGCCCTCCTCATTAACACAGCCACTGTACGTGTTTGTAGTCACTCTTGGTTTAAATTGCTCTGCACTCATTTAAAGGAGTTGGGACAAAGCAGGAAAATGCTTATTTGATATAAAGCATGAACCAGAGTCTTGCTGACTCAAGCTGCAGGTTCAGTGTAAAAGCACTCTGGGGGCATCAGGAAGTCTCGGGTTGGGATATTTCCCCTATTCTGCAAGTGCCTCCTTCCTGTCAGCTCTGCACACAACAGGGCACGATGTGAAGCACGACTGGAACATGCAGGCTGGCCTGACCAAGTCACAACAGCACAGAGCACGTTCTGGCCTGTGCCACTCGCTCCACTGGCTGCTCCACGTCCCTTTGGGAACGAACTGGTGTGACTCTGAAAACGCTCGGGGAAAGCACAGAGCCTGTATGCCCCTGGAGCTGAAGCCCTGCGTGGTTCCCTTGCTGGGGTGCTGTGGGGTCCGTGCAGAACCCTGGCCCCCTCAGGGGTTTATTCCCACCCAGCTCGGCTCTGCTGATGCCCTGGAAAGGCGCTGAGGGATTTCCCTCTCACTCACCATTGGTGGGGCTGAAGCCATCCTCGTTGGGGTAATTTGCAGGTGCCACCTGGATGGTGGCAGAGGTGGGGAACACCAGGATGTGTGTGCAGGAGGCGTCCTGGGGGGTGTTGAGCTGGGATGACTGCAGGTTCAGCGCCGTGCTGCGCCCGAACACCGAGCCCATGGTCACCGCGTCTGGGGACGGAGACAAGGGCACAGGCGGTCACTGCATCACCTCCCAAACACGTGCTCTGTGTCCAGGCACACCTCTGCCCACCCCACCTGCTCTGCAAACTCACAGACACGGCTGAAGGGCCTTATCTTCAAAAGATTGAATTGCTGCAAGAGCTTGACAATAAGATCAAGACCAGCCCCACCTCTCCTGTCATTCTCCTGCCCCTTAATCAAATATTTACTTGTTAAATGAGGGAGTTAAATTGATTTTTCACACAAATCTCTGTAGAATTATGAAATAAACCCCACTTTGGTCGATATGAACACAAACATAAAAATAAAGCCACAGAACAATAAAGCTTCTCCTCCTCCTCCTCTATTCTCAATTATCCACCAACAATTAACTTGGAGGGTGCCAACAGTCAATGCAGAGACACCTTCTTCTGCAGTATTTAACCCGCACCTTCAATTTTAACCTAATTTTTGCTAGCTGTTGACCTAATTACATGTCAGGATCTAAAGGAAAAAAAGATTCTGTTGAAGGATTTGGGTCTTTCTTTGTGTTTTACTGTGATATGAAAAAAGCCTAATTTGCCATCTGTTTTCTCACATTACAAAATCTCTGCTTTGAAAATATTCAACATGGTAAGTAATTTTCAAGCTCAATTAATTCTGCTCCATGTATTAGTCTTTTCTTTCTAAACTTAAAAAACCCCAGTGTGGTTTGTAAGGATATGTTAAGGATGTGTCAACACATACGTTAAAAAGTACTTGCTTAGGTAAGACAGCAAGGGGCTCAACAGTTAATTTTATTTCAACTTAAGCCCAGGGACTGCTGCTTGTAAGTGAACTCTCTAAATAACTTCAGCATGTGAGAAGGCAAGAGGGCTTACTCTTATTCCCATTTCCACAGGCTCCTACTCATTCCCACTGCAGCCTCCTCTGTGCACAAGGGTGTCTGTGACACCACTTCCAACCCATGGGAACTGGGCTGCCGGAGCCCACGGCCTCCCCAAGGAACACATCAGCACTTTGGCAGTGGCCCACAGTCACCTTCCCTCACGAGCCTGCTCTCCCCATGGTATTTCAGGGAATTCTGCTGGCTCAACCTATTTTTTGCCACACGCAGCCATGCTAGTCAAGGTCTTCACAGAAATCCCAAAATTATTGTGCCTAAGTGTGAAATGTGATAGAAGAAGAGTTCCACTGGCATTGCCATAGTTGGCTAAAACATACCTGGCATCACCACGAAGGATCCCTGTGGCTCCATGGCAACGAGGCAGGCACTGAGGATGGAGGGGGAATCTGCTGCGGAGATGCCGCACATGCGGCAAACCTCCTTGAGCTGTTTGCTGATTGTCTGCAGGGAGCACTCCCCGAGCAGGATACTCCAGTCTGCAAGGGAAAAGCACCGTGGGAGGACAGAGCCGATGCAGAGCTGGCAGAGCCAGCACTCACCTGGAAACAGCAAAACATTCCCAACACTTGGCATTTTCCTAATCCCAAACTCTCCAGGACTGACTCCTGTGCACATGAGGGGTCTGGCCCTGCAAACTGGGTGCTCGAGGAGCTCCTGGGGAATGTTTTATTCCATGACAGTCTGTTGGCTTTCCTTTGTTCATTTTTTTCCAAGACCTTTTTGTTTATTTAGTGATGTTTAAGCTGAGGAATCACAACTGAATCCTGTCTCTGTCCCCGTGTGAGGTAACTTTGCCCAGAACTTTCTCTAACACGTGACAAGGCCCCTGAGTTCCCTTGGAAGGGCACTGCAAATCCTGCACAACACGAGGGAGTAACATCAGACCCAGGGCACAAACAAGGAAAGGGTTTACGGAAACCAGTACAGGAATTCAGTGCCAGGGTAGGCCTGCAGCCAGGTCTCCTGTAATCCATGCTATCATGGCCCAGGAAATTCCAGTTTGGAGGATCCTGGTAATTTCTCTGTCAGGTACCTTACACTCAGATCCACTTGGTCAAGTGGGCATCAGTGTCAAGACAATGACGGGGACAAAGGGAGAGAAAGGGCTTCAGCAGCTCTGGTGTAGATTATAAACTCCTAAGGAGACCTGCCTGGGAAGCCTGGATATCTGCTCCCCATCCATGTTTGCCCTCACTAAACTCTGTCAAAATAAACAACAGCCTATCCTGTGTGACAGAATTTGGCACATCTTGTTTACCTTTTGTAAGGTCATGGTTCTAGGAAGCAAAGACAGAACTTGGGAAGGTTAAGCCAAATTCACCCCATCTAATGTCACTTGCAGAGTGCACCCTCAGCAAGTCTGCAGGTGATGCAAAACTGTGAGGAATGGCTGAGTCCCCATCCCTGGAAGGGTTCAAAAGCTGTGTGGATGCGGCACTTGGGGACATGGATCAGTGGTGGCCTCGGCAGTGCGGGGGTACAGCTGGACTTGATGAGCTCAGAGGGCTTTTCCAACCTAAACAATTCTGTGGTTCTGTGATTATCACACTCAAGTTTTTAGTCTGGAAGGTTTGTGATCAGTTCTGAGCCATCTGCCTTGCCCTCTGGGTCCCTGTCCTCACTCCACACCCGGGAGTGGCAGCCCTGACAACTGCACACCTTTCAGCTCCCCGTGGCCCAGGCGGCCCAGGCGCCCGATGACAACTCTCCAGGGCAGGGATGTCATCTGGACAATGCCGATGCACCATTCCCAGAGCTTCTGCAGCCCGATCTTCCGGGCAGACAGCTTGCTCCTCCTTGACCTGCAGGGGAAGGAATTAAAAACAAGAGTGAGAGGAGAATCAAGGACAATATTCAGATTTCTGTTCTCCCTAATAATGGCACTGCTTACCCTCTACAGGAGTTCTGGACAGTCCCTAACTTACCTTTTACTACTACTAACAAGAAAATCTGTGTGTCTGCTTTCAATACTGCAGTGCCATCAAACTGCTGAGCAACACACCAGGTGTTCCTCAAGGTAGGATTTGTAAGCAAAACAGTTGTAACACAAATGTAACTCCGTCACTTTTCCCTGAGCAGATACGAAATTCTAGAAGTGCCAACTGAAATGTTCTCACTGTAACACCAGCATGATCTCCTGAGCAGGGAAGGGGAGGGATGTGCAAGGAGCTGGTGACACAGATCCATGGGAGAAGCCCAGGGCAGTGAGTACCTGGTGGGCAGGTCGATGTTGACAATGCAGGTCTCCAGCAGCTCCCCGTGCAGGTCGGTGCAGGACGCCAGGAGCCAGCGCTGGTCGTGGGACAGGCAGTACCCAACAAAGAGCACGTTGTATTTCTGACTGGCCTCTCCAAACGTCTCTCCCAGCTCTGTCTGCTTGTCTTTGATGGGGGCCAGGATGAAAGGAGGTGAGTACAGCTGGATTGGGCTGGGCCTCTGCAACAGAGTCAGCACAATCATCAGCAGATAGATCAGAAACTACTGAACACAAGGAACACACACACTGGCAGTGACGACAGAGATAGGGGAGCTTGAAACAGTGAGTAAATTCAAAGCATTCCTAGTCAGGAGGAAGACTGGGAAAAGGGGGTTATAGACAATTCACTGCTGCCAGTTACAGCTGATGCACTTCAAACCTTATCTAAGGATTTCTTTTTATGTACAGGTAACCCAGGGCATGAAAGCAGCATTTGGACCAGTCTCTGACACAGGTAGGAGTTAAAACCCCCTCAGCTGTCAGATCCTCCTGTCCCTTTACCATCTTCAGGTCCTTGGCTGGATTTGCTCCAGTGCATCTGAGTTTCTTGTTCTGAGGAGACCAGAAGGGAGGAGGACAAGCACCTCCCTGGCTGTGCTGCTGGCACCTTCCCAAGGCAGCCCAACTGCTGCTCCTTGGGAGCATCCATCGTGTCCAACAGGACCTCTGGATCAGCTTCTGCAAAGCTGCTTCCCACATGGGCACCCCAAACCCATCTTTGCCTTGGAACTCCTCTCTGGAGAACAAACAGGAGGGGCTTCACCAGACATGTACCATAACTAAAAAATGGTCAGGGTATTTTCTTAATTCTTCAGCAAAGTTTGGGAGTCTGCAGTGCAGACTGAGAGCAAACGTGTGTAAAATGCAATAAACAGAAATTAATTAAATGCAAGAGGGAAATGCCAATAGGTTTGCGTTATGGTGGATTTTGCAAGTAGGTTTTTAAACCCTCCCAAGCAGCTCTTTATGCCAAGGTAAGTGTTTAAATGTTTCATTGGTCCATTAGATCTAAATAAAATACTCATTGTTATCTTCCAAAGAATGCAAAACATTAATAGAAAGTAGGACGGATTATTCTTCCTTTGAAATCCCTGAAATTCCAGCATCAGGGCTTTAATATTTACAGTTTAAAACAGATAAAAGATAAGCCCGTTGAAGAGGGGGATTTCTCCATTACCTCAGGGAATTAATATAACATCTGCAATTAGGCAGAGGAACTTATTTCATATATATGCATATATATGTGAATAGAAATAAAGGTTGGATTTAAACTCCGGTTGGAGCACTATAGACTGAAACCACAAAATGACTCAGAATCCCAAGTAACGATGTTCATTTTCTCTTCTTTCACACTGATCTTTAACCTTCATGACTCAAAACCAGAAGCTTAAAATGTTTTGAAAGCAAGTTAAGTTGATGTTTTTCTTACTATTTTCTATTCTGTATTAGCTTGCCTTTTCCCTTTATTTCATCGTCTTCTATACCTTGGAAAAAATCCCCCAACAAGTATTTTCTCTACTCTTTCTCTTTGATATTTGAGGAAAATGGCTAGAGTTTATTAACAGACTTTGATTTTCTTGCCACCAATACCAACCTCAGGATTTTTGAGGGTCATCTCAATGCTGGCAGCTGGCCCAAAGCCTGTGAGGGACTTGATGTGGATCTGTGTGGGCAGGGGCCTCCTGCACTGGCAGTACACGGAGAACGCCAGAGACTTCAAGTGCTGAATGTAGAAAACCTGTTCATCCTTCATTGTCTGCAGCATGTACTGGCAAGGCACAATCTGTGGAATTCAGACACACAATAGAACAGGGCTGAGAGGCTTCCAGGAGCTCTCATTAATATCCCACCAGACCCACACACTCATTAGGCACTGAACACCCAGCACACTCTGGGATGCTCCACGATTTGCATTAGAGCTCCCTTGGCAGGAGTGGCTGCAGCAGCCAGGGACTGCATTCCCAGGGACAAAACTGCTTCCATCACAATGAGAGTGAATTTTAATCCATAAAACCCAAACACCTGTATTCAAACACCCTGAATTTTTTAGAACTGTTTTTCTGACCAACATCTTTGCTTGCAGGTGCCTGAACCACACCATCCCTGAATGTTGTGTTCAGGCAGGTTTGGCTCCGTGGCTCACGGTCAGGGTTGGGAATTGTTTGCTGTCCTTGTGGGAATTGGCACTGTGGTAGCATCCTTAGCGAGGGGTGTAGAGGGCACAGTTAAGGTTCTGTTGCAATGACGTGTGTGGTTGTTTCCCCTTTTCAGTTCAGTACCCACTGGAAGCTCAGCAGCTGCTCAGTTTTATTTGTTTCAAAAAGTCATGGGAAGCAGCCCACAAGAATTCACAGGTTCAACCAGCAAGAACCAGAGCTACAGGGAGATTTGCCTGTGAGATGAGTTTGGGGGTTAAGACCCAACTGCACCACAAGAGCAGGAAGGAGAAATGGCACAACACTCCTTCAGAAGGAAACATAGCATGACAAAAACCTGGTTTTCAGATCAAATCCATTTTAAAATTAGAATGAAATCCCTGTAACCTCACTGTTTTTATCTACTGGTTTTATTGCACAAGTCCCACATGTGGCTGTGGAGGTGTCTTTCCTTTTACAGTGAGGTCTTTGGAGCAGAAACTGTCAATACAAAACATTTATATTGTAGCCTACACTACAAGACCCAAACAGATTCTTTTGACAAATATTTTCAGTAGTAATAAAACTTAAGTGTCACAAAACTTTTACTACTTTATGGCTCTTGCTTGAACCATCAGAACTTTGGCAGCACATTCTGCTTACTAAACATGCCTGTGTGTTTTTAAAAGCCAGCTTTACCCAAGGATTTTAGAAGCTGGGCTTTCCCCTCTGTACAGGGATGGTAATAAAGCTGCAAACATTTGGGTTTGATTTATTTTGAAGTAACTGCATGTTGTGTGTGCTGTGTACAGCTGTGAGAATACAGTGCTGGAAATGGATCACATTTCCCTCAACTTGGAGAAAATTGCTGTTTGACTTTGATGCCTTAAGAAGCCTCCTGGAAACAGAGACTAGACAGGAGTAAGGGAATAAAGGCAGGTATTTATTCAAAGAGCCTTCAAAGGTACCCCTGGGGGGCCAGAGGCTACTGCCAAGATGGACCCCAAGATGGATGACAGGTCACGAGTTCTTCACACTTTTATAGGTTTGGTTCATTTGCATATCAGGGTTAATTCTCCAATTAAAGCTTCAGTTTAATGATGTAATTCCCCTCAGCTTGCCCCCCTTTAGAGGCTTTTGGTTTATAGTTTTTGGGCCTAGGACGGTCTGGGTGTCCTTGGAGAGCAGGCCTGGAGAGGCTTTGTTACGTCTACCAAGCACGAGAGAGCAGCAGTGAACAAGCTACAGGAAACTCCAGAGTGACACACCAGGCAGTGCAGGATTTGAAAAAAACAGAAGTTAAAACCTAAGGCATCAACTTCAATTGGCAAAATGTATTTTGAGGAACAAACAGAGGATGTGGAAACAAACAGCACAGAGAGAAAGGGTGAGTGTGCTACAGGCTGAGCTGCAATGGCAGTGCAGAGGTTACACGGTTCGTGTGTTTCAGACACCGTGGGATCAGTGGCTGCTTTGGTTTTAGAGCCTCCAGGTCCGCATCAATCAGCTGCCTGCAGCCTACCATGATATGATGTTGTGGATCTGATTTTCAGTTCATCCCCAAGCCTGAAATATTTTGGTGACAGTTTCCCCCATCCTTTCAGGGGCCAATGAGGTCAAAACTATCAAAAACAACAAACATTTTCCGTGCCCAATTTGAGACACCACAAGAACTTCCAATTTTTTTTTTTTTTAATAATTTGAAATACCTTTAAACCAAGGTGAGCACACATGGACAAGGTGCACAGAAATCCTTCCTGCACTGTTCCTCCCTGTGCCCTCTGGCCACCCATACTCCCCACATTTATTGGGGCTCAGCCTCTGTGACAGAGGAGGCCTTGCAAAATGCAGCCAGCCTGGGCAAGAGGCCAGGAGCTGCCTCTGGCTGCACAAATTCAGTTCTTCAGCAATTCCATAGTAAGTAACTTTTTATATGCCAAGTTACATGGTAAACTATTTTTAAGAAGCTATTTAAGAAATTATTTTTTATACCAATACAATAGTTATATTATACATTAAATGTCTGGTTTCATGTACTTCTTTTGGATTAAACAGTATAAATCAGGGGACTATAAACAGCAGACAACCCAACATGTAAAGTAATCAAAGGAGCAAAAGGCCAGTTCTGGCAATGACTACTCAAGTTGCAACTTAAATAACTGAAATCCCTCTCCAGGAAGCATGGGGCAGATTCAATGCAGGGATTCTGTGGCTGCTCTAATTAATTTCCTCATCAAAAAAATCAAGGGGTTGTTTAAATACACAGACTTGCACTGTCAACAAAATAATTTGTAAATAACACCTCCATTTTATGTATTATCTCCCATTTCTCTCTTTTAGCACAGCGTCCGCATCACAGGTGTGCTGCGACAGAGGGACTCGCTATGAGGGTACAGAGGAAGGCAGAATTACCTGGAGAATGAAAGAATTCCTCATATTCTCAGGCAAGTTGTCCAACATTTCTGTGTAGCATCTCATGAGGCTCAGGAGCCAGAAGTTGGTGGAGGCAGACTCCTCGTCGGCAGTGTAGGTGAAGGGGTCCACCATGTAGATGACCACGGCGGGGGGGTAGGCGTTGCTGTCTGCAGCGTCCGGCTCCGTGGGGATCCCGATCCGCTCCCGCTCCGACGTGCTGGGGGGAGAGCCACGGGGTGAGTACTGCCTGTGTCTGGGGCCAGGCTGAGCCAGGGGGAAGGAAAGCATGAGCAATTCTCACATCCAGGAGCAAAACTAAAACCCAGGAGGATGGGATTGAGATGAGCTGTGCTCAGAGCAGCTCCTAATCCAAAATAGCTGGGGTTAATTAGGCACTAAAGGTACCGTACAGTCTGATGGCATCTCACTGAATGCAGTCAGACCAGATGATGCCTGAAGAAGATGGAAAAGCTGCCTACTATTAGCTCTGTGTGTTTTCATGTAGGTGCACGTCTGGGTTTTGGTGCAGTTCAGGGTCTGCTTTTGGGAGAAGTGGAAGGGGGAGAGCAGGAATTCAGAAGTGCCACAGCAATTCATGGGGCCTGGAATCCTGCTCAGGTCCGGGGAAGGCTCCACTGGTAACAGGAGCAACTATTTCTTACTTGGTAAAATGCTCCTCCCATGCCTCAGCCAGGAGAGAGAGGCTCAACATCTGTAAGTGATCAAAGCAGCTCCGGCTCTGTCAGAAGCCCCTGCAGCTGCTCACAGGGTGTTTTGCACAGATCAGGGAACAGATGTCTCAAGGACAAGCCCAGCTACAGCAGGATGTGGGCTTTTCCCTCTCCATAACACACACCAGGACTATCAGCAATGTGCATTATTATGAGAGTAATGAAAAACATGCTGCCTCAGGAAGTTACTTATGTACAATGCTAAAAAACTTTTTCTTAATTTTTATGTGATGGATGGCTATTTATAATGAAGTCTTTAAAAACGTTGTGCTACCCAAATTTATTTTAAAGTAACAGGACTACAATCATGTCTCCTGACCTCACAGTGTGCCTGCTTGCAAAACAACACCTGCAATGCAAGAAAATTAGGGGAAAAAAAATCCATGGCTTGCATTTTGCATCTGTTAATGTTGCAGGTGTGATGGAGCAAGAAGCACTCAGCTCCATGGGGTACTATGGGGTACAGGTCTGGCACAGGACCTGACACAGTCCATGCGCTCCTGGTGCTGCAGGGGCAGGCCAGGTGGAAGGTCCTAAGGCAGCTCCACATCCATGCAGCTGAACCAGGCTGGGATTCTTGTGCTGAAAAAGGGGAGGGGTGTTTTTTTCCAGCTCCCCTTTGTCAGTGACTGCTTTACACAGGAGCAGGCTCTGCCCCGCTCCCACCTGCTGGGCTGTGCTGCACCTGTCAGAGGGGCCTCTCCTTTGAAGGGCTTCCCTAAGGCTCAGAGGCTGGCTGCGCGCAGGACAGGGGGTTAGTGAGCAGCACTCTGAGCCGCGTGAGCGCTTCCCTTACCC
>NW_008246061.1:1237511-1244430 GCF_000691975.1 Corvus brachyrhynchos
CGGCGGGGAGACAGGGGGGGGAGCTGGGGGGAGCTGCTCCCGAGCTCCGGGGAGCTGCCTGCGGCTGGCTCGGAGCCGGCGTTTGGTACTTGGGGGGCAGCAGGAGGCTGCTGTCCAGCTGCAGGGTGGCCAAGTAAGGTGCTGGAATGGCATGGAAAGAGGGATTAATGACAGATCAAAGGAACCTGCATCAACCTGCAACTCGGACGACATTCCCTGCACTTTTAGAACGTCCTAAGAGTATACAAATGCTAAGAGAACGGAATCTCCATAACCCGTGTTTGCTTTGGAATCCATTCCTCAGGGTTTCAGTTCAAACTGATCAATTGTCTTTAAAGCCAGGACTGACTTTGCAGGGCTTTGTGAAGCTGGTACTGACACGTTCTGATCTCTGGCCAGACTGTGTGGTAATAACAGCATTGTACAGTGCTCAGCTCTGCAATCTCTGCCAGGTTATCTCCGTCAGGTTGGAAACCTTAGAGTCATTTATATCTGAGCTACAATCATGGCAAACTTTAACGTAGTTATTTCTACTGTGACATACCACAGCGATAAATGAATATTTATTATTTATTTGCTCTCCGAGGTGGTAAATCACCAGCAGGAAAGTTTCCAATGCTGCCCCTGCCAGACGCCTCAGATGTGAACTGAGCAGCCCAATTCCTCATCTGACTGTACACACGGTGCCTCTTTCTGCAGGGAAGCCTGAGGTACTTCAGTAGTGTTGTAATAATTTCTCCCCCTGCCATAATTCCTGTGTCTCATGCTAAGATCCCAATTCTCAGTCACATACACCATCTATGTTGACTCTGGACCCATGCTGGGAGAAGACAACCGTGTCTGTCCCCAGATGAAATCAGGTGACTGCAGGGACTCAGCCAGCAGCAGTCAGTGATCCTGCCCCAGCAGATGTTACACCCTTCCACACTCTCAGGTTCTACACTCCCTCACCAAACAAGCACTCCTGACGTTGCTGTAATACAGAACAAACAGGGCAGGGTGCCGTAACAAAAACAACCAGACTGATCTGTTTAAAGTGTCACTGTTTCAGGAGAGAAATAAGCCAGCATGAGGTCCAGAGGCAAAGGTGCCTTCAGGGTCCTGTGGTTCCAAGGGTCCACACAGAGCAGACTGAGGCCCCAGGCACCAAGGATTCCAGCACTTTCTCTTCTCCCCGTGTTAACTCATTGCCTCTGCAGAGTCCCAGAGACCTCCTCTCTCCTATAAATACACCTTACACTGGAGGGCACCGTGACACGGCTCTGTCACGTGGCTGTGATGAGATGTGTCAGCAGCAATAAACCAGATCCATGGGCACCTCCAGTCTTGTGTGGAACACCTGCCCCATCCCTGCAAGTGTTCAGAGCCAGATCACAGAGGACTTGGAGCAACCTGGTCTGGTGGAAGGTGTCCCAGGGGATGGAACAGGATGAGTTTTATGGTCCCTTCCAACCCAAAGCAGTCTGTGATTCTGTGACCTTTGTGCTACACAAACACCTTATACCAAACTGATTTTCTAAAAAGGTAAGAATTGGCTTTTGAATCTGTGACATGACCCCTAGAGTGACAAAAAACACAACTTTCTGAAGTAGGCAAATTTACCATGGAAGGATTAAAAAATTAAGATAAAACCTTGTAATACCCTTTTAGTTTTTAAACAGATCATAATCTGCACCTTTAGAAAACCCACACTGTGGCTTTGCACGTGCCCCCCAATGTCCCAAGGCACGGGCTGTCACTCACCGAGGTGATGGCGGCAGACCTGCGCGTAGAGCTTGAGCCTGGAATGATTGTCACAGTCCTCGGAGCCCCAGGGCTGGCTGAACCACTCGCTCACCAGCTCGTCCGTCAGCTTCTGCGCCACGCTCTTGCCCACCCGCATGATCCCGTCCCGCAGCACTTTGCAGATGGGCTTGTGCTGCCCAAGTCTGCACATCTGCCAGGGGAGGGAAGGACAAACACCTGTAAGGAGATGCCAACCACCCTAGGAAGTTACAGAGACTGGTTTGTGGCCTAATCCCCTCATTCTCAGCACACAGCTGGGGGGCTTCTTAATAAGTATCTTTAAAAAACAAGCTACATTTATCTGTTGGCTTGAACTGCACTCACAGCAAAACTAAGGTTACAAAGGAATCTAACATATTGGGGAGCACATGCTAAAGAAATAAATGCTTTTATCCCCAGCCTAGCAACTGTGAGAAAGCAACAGCTTCTTTAATGTCCTCCTTGCTCTTTAGGCTTGGTTGGGCCATCACTGGGAGGCTGCAGCTCTGTTAATGCCACTGCTGCCTCCTCTGTGAAATGAATGTGTACCGGCAACAAACACCCCAAAATGCCCACAGAATCCCAGTGTCACTCCAACAGCATTCTTGGACTCTGAAAATGCAGAAAGCCCTCAAAATGGAAAAAAAAAACCCTTCTTCAAATAGTTACTACTTTAAACCCCATGCCCAGTGGACGTGCACTTCAGCGGCAATGACACCTAAGAAGCAATAATTCAGTGTGGTCCCTCTTTCCAACCTCGTATACAGCACTCAAGTCCCTGAAGAAAGTTTTGGCTCCGTCGAGCAAGGCCTCGTTTTCCGGACACACCACGATGTAGGCGACATCCCGATGGCCCCCGTAGGGGTCCAGCAGGAGCCTCTCCCAGAAAGGGAGGGAGAACGGAGAGATTGTCAGGAAGTCCTTGTCATAGCCCACCAGCAGTGTCGGGATCGGGAGAGGCTCAGGAGATTCCTCAGAGCCTTCACAGGGGAAAAAACAAATAAAGAAAAGATGTTAAAATACCTGGTTTAGCTGCAGTGGGTCTCTGATGGCCCAGGATGTGGGTTCTTTTACAGGAATATTGGAAATCACTCATCCCTTGCTGTGCTGAGTGTCCTACAGGTTTATCATGGAGTGGAAATGGTTATCGAGGGTGTGCCATGCCTGATAAACCACATGCTCCCAGCCCTTCTTCTTGGAAAAGATATTTAATAAAGGAGAGGGAAGATTTATATCGTACTAAAGAAATGTCATATAATCAAAGTTGTTGGCCAAAGTGGAGGGAGCTGATCCAAGCACCACTTAAACTTTCCTAGAAAGCTGCAATAAAACATCTCCCAGTGTACTCCAAGCACATGTACTGCCCTTCCCGAGGCTTCATCTCCTGGTTTTTCCTTTGTCATATCCATAACCACAGCCCAGGAGGTCCTGTTCAATCACAAGTAATAAAAGGAACACA
Source organism: Corvus brachyrhynchos (assembly GCF_000691975.1). NCBI lineage: Eukaryota > Metazoa > Chordata > Aves > Passeriformes > Corvidae > Corvus > Corvus brachyrhynchos. Next base: position 1,240,735 of record NW_008246061.1, read on the forward strand.
CAAAATCTGACCTTCCAGCTCTTCATCCACCTCCCCTGGTTATGCAAAATTACTGATGCTTAGAGAAATTCATTCCCAGGTATATAATACTACACAAAGTTATTATAATTCTAAAAATTGCCTCCTGCCCCTCTCCATAGGATGTGCTCTGAGCACTGCTGTCCCCACGGAGAGCAGGGTGTCTCCCAGATACTGCCTCAGTAGAAGAAATATTGCTGAAAATGTCAAGGTAAAATATACCCAGTAGTTCCTGCAGAATATAATTCAACTTTATTAAAAAGTCAGCATCCAGTAAAGTTCACTGACTTTCCATCAAAGGCTCTGCTCTGCACTCTATGGGAATTTTGGTGTTCTTCTCTGGCAACAATTGGCAAATCCTAACTCTTCAAGTTTCAAATGCTGGAAAAATCATTAGAAGTGCTCCTGGTGGGGCACAACAGCTTTAGACAGGAACTGGAGTTACCCCCATTGTCCCAGCCCCAAGGAAAGCAGCAATACATCAAATACCAGCAGAGAGCAAAGCATGATGGAGCTGTAGGAAAAATTATACCAGACTGCACTGGTTAAGCCTGCAATAAATTGCAGGCAAGAAATAGACTGAAACACCCGTCGTTATTCTGCAAACGTGCACAGACAAAACCTGGTTTGTAATTTGTGTTTTCCAGAAGTGTCACTTACAGCCAGGAGATACTGGAACTGAAACTTTTCATTAAGACTACGAGAACCTCTGTGGAGAAAGCACTCCCAGTTTTTGTGGATTTGCAGAGCTCACACAGCCCCTGTTCCCATTAGGATGTGGCTGATTTCAGCAGCTCCCTCCACTCCCATTATGTCTGTACCAGCTTGCTTTGGTCTGAGCCAGCCCCCCATTCAGGTAGGGGGGCTGAGCCTCACCCCACAGTTTCTGCTCCCTGTAAATGTTCATCACCTGGAGGGGTAAAACCTTCATCAGGGTGTCACAAAGGCCTTTTGAGGCACTTTAAAGCTCTGTGAAGAACCCCCCCATGACCCCAGGCTGTATGAACAGCCCCCTTCCTAACACACTTCCAGGAGAAAGTGCCCATTTCTAGGAAGCTGCACTCTGACTTGGCACAGAGCCCAGTATAGGTACCATAGGTCCCCCGTCCTGCCATCTTATGGAACTGCTGCCAGGTGAGCGGTCCCTGCACGTGCTGGATGTTCTCCCAGGTCCTTCCTGTCCTCTTCTTCTGGATGGCATCCTGGAGAAAGGGCTGCAGGGAGAGCAGCATGCGCACCACGTCCTGGGAGGAGAGCATGCTGATGTCCAGCACTGCAAGGGACAAGGAGCAGCAATCACTTCAGGGAGGGACAGCAACTCCTTGGACACGACAGATTGCTCTGCACACTGCCCGCGGAATATGGACAACTCGAATTAGCTGGATGGCACTCAATGAGGTACTTGTCAAAAACACTGCTGTCACCACAGGCCTTTACACACACATTTCAGTGTCACTAGTGTCCAGCTCATGCCACAAGATGCCAAAGCATCTTCACTATACAAACAGGTAATATTTATTTATAATTTTTTTCCCTCCCTTGGCACTTTTTCCCCCTAAGTCAAAGAGAGCAATTATTTTCTGCTGACTGCTTATACCCTTCTCCAAAAGCAAAAAGGGCCTCTAATTTTGCCTTCCCCCAAATACCTGAATTTGCTTCGGATTTGTGAACTTCCACAGACTCATTTCCAATTTAGGCCACGAAGTCTGAAGACAACGGGATTATTGGTACTTTGATGTAATTCACAAGCGTTCAGAAATCTACTTTATCTCTAGCACATTTTTAGTCCTATCATTTCCCACGTAAAGATTAAATGAGTCACAACTAAACAGATTTACAGAGATCACAAAATATTCAGAGACAAAAGGCTCAGCTGTGCCCGTACCGTTGCTGTGAGGCCAGGAATGGACAGTGGCACTTCGGACAAGGGCTTCGTCCACCTTGCCCCCCGTGGGGTTGTCCACGTACTGCCTGCCCTGCTCCAGGGCGTTGAAACATTCCACCCAGGAGTCGTTGCTGTCGGCCTGCAGCCGGTCGTAGCTCCAGTTGATGCAGGGCAGCGTCTGGCGGTTGTTGGAGGCCATGTAATCCAAGCAGCTCAGCGATGTGAAGGGCTGCGTGTGCTGGTTCTGCAGCAGCAGCAGGAGGCTCATGGGAGGCTCCTGGCTCCTCCTGGCTCCCTCTCCCATCTGCGAGATCAAGTTGCTCTGGCAGATCATCAGTCGCCTTTCCGCAGCCTGGCCGATGTCCGAGGTCTTGCCGAAAATATCCAGCTCGTCCTCGATGAAGAGCCCGGAGTTGTAGCCGAGCTTGCGGTTCATGATGGCGCTGAAGCCGCAGGTGCAGCGGTACTGATCCTCGTTGGAGGAGTCGGGGATGTACAGCCCCACGTCGGCGCCCTTGATGTTCATGTTGCAGGCACAGATGCAGCAGCTGTCGAAGTTCCTGTCCTTGAAGATGTTGAGCACAGAGTCGGAGAGGATCAGGGTCACGTACAGGCTGTGCGCCTCCGGGATGGGCTGCACCGTGCCCGGCTCCACTGAGTTGAGCGGCCGCGTGGTGGAGGGGGTGGAGGCGGGGGAGCCCTGGTCGGTGCTGTCGTACTTGACGGAGCCCTGGCCGCTGGCGGTGCCCCCGCCCCGGGGAGTCCTGGGCGTGCGCGGCGTGCGCGGCGTGGGCACGGAGAAGCGCGGCGTGGCCGGGGACGGCAGCACCCCCGCGCCGCTGTTGCTGGCAGGGGCCGTGCTGTTGAGCGTCACCGGCGTGCTCATCTGGGGCGTGCTCATCTGCAGGTAGTCCTGGTCCAGGCTGCCCACGCTGGGCACGTTGCTGCGGGGAAGGGATGGGAACAGAGAGCCTTTTGTCAAAGTTCATTTTTAAATACCAGGAGATGGTGAAACCTGAAGGGACTCATTGACACTGCAGTAAAGAACACTCCGCTCATAACCTTTACTCGTGGCTCTCAACAGAACTCTGAATTCCCACCACAAGCACCACTGTTTCTTATCATTATGATAAAAAGTATCACTTCACCCTCTTAAAGATTATTCTCATGGCCTAAGACTCAAACGCTCTTGAGAACAATCCCTAGGTAAACGATCAAGTTAAGATTTAGGATGTTTGCAAGTTTTCTAGGGAAAAAAGAAAGAACAGTAGCTTTTATTTTAAACACCACTATCTGTGAAGAGATACAGATTACTGGAAATGAAAGTATTTCAGAGAGACAGAAATCTTATTTTATTTTAGAAATGACCACTTTAAATAGCTGTCACAAGTCATGCATGTGGCTCTGATACACGGTATCACCTCATGGACACACACTGCATGTCTGATTCTATAAATGCAAATCCTCATTTCGGATTACACAGACTGCGGCACAATGGGACACGTTCCATTACAAATTCTTAGTCCAGTAAAGCTAAGAATCATATTTTTGGGTCATCTCCATTTGTGACTGGGTTTTATTACTCTGTTTTTGTCATTTCCTGCCAAATTCAAGTGACCACAGAACAGTTTGTACATTCCTATGAGATCTGTCTTTCATCTGCAAGGATTCAATTCAAGAAACAGGTAATAAGGGGCCAATGAAAGAATAAGATCTTTACTTTTCTCTTTCCACATCACTTCTAACCTGCTTCCTTTTCTTGTAATGTGTTGATTACATATTAGAATAAGGAA
>NW_008246061.1:1244467-1254050 GCF_000691975.1 Corvus brachyrhynchos
GAGTGTAAGAACTCAGTAAGTCTCTGGATAAGGAAGGGGAAACAGGGATTTTTCCGTGTTTGTCTTTCCTCATAGTGTTTTGTGTGTTATTGGAAAGGACTATCGTCATTTGGATGCCCACCTATCATTAGTGACTTGAAAAGGAAAACACTGAAGACCCCTTTCCTTACAATCATTTTATTACCTTGAACTGGTGTGTCCAACTCAAAGCAGGAGAGGGGAAAATAATGAAGCAGGGTCTGAAGGAGTTGTGGAGCGGCAGCAGAGCGAGTGCCTCAGACTAATAAGAAAAGGTGACCTAGAAACCCTGATTGGCAATCACCACTCTGTCGGAAGCCTGCAGTAATAATCCTCACTCTAATTGGATTAGATTGAAAATGAAAGGGTTTTTTCCACCAACAAATACCTGAAATTAATAACCAGCTCAGGCCCGGTGCATCAGTTACTATTATGAAAAAACCTGAGAATTAAATTGCTCCCTAGGCACTATATCAAGGGTTTACAATTTCTTCTTTGCAATTCTTTTGAGAACACTGAAGGACCCTTTGGGGCTGCAAAAGGACTGATTTAAAGGATTTACAGACTGGTTTAAAGATACAGACTGCTTCCTCTAGAAATGAAGCAGTGCAGCAGGAGACCTTTGTACTATTACTATGCTTTTTCAGAGATTTTATTAATTTAATGGTGCAAATTCTTGCTAGCTTTCAAAACCTCCAGCAATGAATTTCCTCCATAAACACTGCTCATTTCTGAGAGCAGAGTGAGGAATCCAAGCTTGGAAAATGAATGTCAGTGGTTCCCTTCATGTCACAGCACTCTTCTACTTGGCATCTCCTCTTTGGGTCTCAGGAAGGGTGGGACAGGACAGGACATGGACCAACATCTGTCTGATCAGCAGCTCCCCATGGCCCCGCTCAGGGACACCACAGGAGCTCCCACAGGAACACGCACTGGGGAGCTCCCACAGGCCCACTCAACATTTCCAGAGCCCTCAGAAGGGCAAATGGAATCTCCAGGACCAGAGATCACCAGGCTGGAGCTCAAAGTGACACAAGGGAGCCTGGCTGGAGGCTGGACATGGAAATGGGAGGGCAGAGATGTGAGAGGTTCAGTGCATTCATTTTGTTCCCCAACACTTGTGGTCTCTGTTGAATCATCAGAAGTTGCCATTAATTCAGTACTGCATGTTCCTGTTCTTTCAAAAGCACTGAGAGTGGACACATACTGTAACACCCCTGACTGCCAAAGCCAGGGTTAAATGTTCCTGCTATCAGAAGTGTTTTGATCTCAGTCAATGACAAACCTAAAATGTTTAAAATACATTTGCAGGTTAAAGCACTGTTAATACAAACAACCATTTTAGTTACACCCAGCTTTAGGCATGGGCTGGACAGACTCCATTCCTCCAAGGCTGTACTTACTTGTAGCCATCTCTGATGAAAGTGGCTGCAGGTGGCAATGGAAGTTGTTCAATTTTCGGAGGAACAGCCCAAGAAGGCCTGAAGATGCAGGCATCTGGAATCTTCAGAGGTAGGAGGCACTGGCTGGGCAGGATCTTCAGTGGAGCAAACAGGGAGGAGCCCACAAAAGGTTGAAGTGATGGAACTTTGTGCACATACGAAAAATCCTGTAACACCCAAGTGACCTTGTTACAACAATGTGGTCAGGTTGCTCTTTAGATATTTATTTTTAATTCAAATCTATTGTACTGTTTGAACTAATATTACCTTTTCCCCCCCAAATGAACTATATTTATTCATTCTACAAAGGATTCAAGAGCAGTTCCTTCAAGGAAACTCAGCTGAGGCTCCTGGTTATGCTGAGATGCTGCACAGCTTTATGGCAGGAGGTTTCACAATTGGATCAGGCTCATTTCAGACAAGCTGTGCTTGAAATATCAGTAGTGCACTATGAAATTTTCACACTACCTAACTTTTAGCACCTCATTTAGGCACTTAAAAGATTGATCTTTGCAAGACTTCTGTACTGACAGTGGGGAGAGGCTGTCAGAGTGTGAGGAACCCTGAGGTGCCTTGAGGCAGCCTCTCTGAATAACCCCCACCGTGGGGGTTCACATCACTTTAGCAATAACAGTGCACACTTTGCACATGCCAATCATTACACAGAGTATTAAATACAAATATCTAAACCATCCAGCAAACACTATATTAACTATCAATGAAGTTCAGCCCAGCTGGGCTTGCAGTGACTGTCAGGTTTGCTTGCAGAGATTGATGACAAGAACTTCAGCCAGAGTTTTAGAGCTATTGCAGCTCTTTCAGGAGATCAGAACTAGTCCTTCTGAGGCACTACTGCAAAGTAAAAATGAGTAGGAAAACATTAACAGCAGTCTCAGTATTTAATATCTCATTAGAGCTTTGCATTTTTCCCTTGCACCTTGTCAAGCATTGAGGGATGAGGAATGTGTGGATTACTATCTCCAGCTGTGGAATGCTCAGCACAAGGAATCTCCTTCCATGCTCTCAGAATGATCAGCAATGGGTTTAGTGCTTGTTTCCCCCACTGGTGTGTATGAGCAGCTGTGACACACTCAGAAGCCAGTCAACTGTGCTGTTGGAAATGTTCTCAGGCAGAATTAAAAAAGTATTTTAATACTCCTATAATGGTTGGTGAGGGAGATTAAAATATCTTTGGTATCAATGATGCCCTGAAATCTGCTCCCACTCAAAAACCTTCAGCTCAACAAATTCCAAGACAGACTTCTTTTCCAGGCCCAACTTACCCTGTTCTTAAACAAACAATTTACTGCACAAGCCGAAGAGAAAAACCAGCAAGGTTTGTGGCAAGGCAAAGTCTTACAAACCCTATAAAAAACTTATTTCAGACTCCTCTAATGGCATAAAAACTTGTGGATGCACCAACTCAAGACAGGAAATAGAGACTGCCCTGGAGCACACACTGAGAAGGCGTCTCTTGCCAAGGTGCCTCCAAGTGAGAGCTCAGGGAGGAAGGAAGGAGAGATCTGGCAGTACCGAGGCAGGCTTGCCCCATGTCCTGGTATCCAGGAGGGTTCTCCCTTCAGGAGGGACACTGGGAATTCCCTCCCACCTCTGCAAAGCCCCTTTCTCCACAGAGCTGCTGGGACAAGCTCCTTGCCAGCTCAGCCCTTGGCAGGGGAATGAGCTGGGAGTGCCGGGGTCTGACTGGACACACTGGACTGGCACCAAAACATGGGAGCACAACCCTGGAATGCTGTCCCACAGGCTGTCCTGCTTCCTGCCAGGGACAGGAACTCCCTCCTCTCCCAGGGACAAAACTGAAAGCTCCTGTGGAAGAAGTCACCCTGTGGGATTTGCCAGGGCTCCCCTTGCAGTCTGCATGAGGGATGCTATTCCTCCTGCCAGGAAAATATCCTACTTCACAGCTAACCACATCATTTACAGTGAACAAAGGCATCCATCAGTATCCTCACACCAACACAGCCACTTCTTGTCCATGTCCAAGTGTGTCCCTGGCTCAGCAATGCAGACCCCTAAAAATCAGCGTTCAGTTAATTCCAACATGGGCACAAAGGAGAGGGAAGGAGGTGGTGCTGGGGAGAAAGAAGGCTGCTGAAATAGAAGGAACAGGCTGTGGCACATGAGGGACAGGTGGGTCTGAAGGAGAAAAATTAGGCTACAAAATCAAGGGCTGGGGACTACCAGGAAGCCAGAGTTAGAGTGGGCATCTCCCTTGCTATTCCCCATGTACAGAGCAGCTTGCTGCAGAACAAGGTGCTGTGCATTTCCACACAAAAAGTGTACTTTTTATTAAAAAACCCCTCAGGCTGTATGCATGGAAATATGGCAACAATACCTTCTGGCAAAAGTGCCGAAAGGCAGCCCCAGAAGTTCAGGGATGCAGGATGCACACAGGCAGGATGGTTTTGCCCTGCTCCTACCCTGTGATGGAACAATGACACAACCAATGTACACCGGTGCTGATGCTGGGTCCCTCCATGGGATGCTATGGAGAAATGGCCACACTGGGATGTCACGAGAACCCAGAGTCCCCAGCCACGAACAGCTCTTACTGAGACACTACAGGACTCGAGAGAGGAGAACTAGGTGACATTACCTGACCTGTGTTATACAGAAAGTCAGATAAGAATGGTCCCATCTGGCCTTAAAACTTGTGAAGTAACATCAGCTGAAGAAGAAACAGAGCAAGTTCAACCCCTGGGCTTTCTCAGAGAGTTTCAACCCTAACCAAAAAAGGAACATTTCAGAGAGATAAAGGCAGCCTTTCTACATGCACCACTTTATCCCACTGTGTGCCCAGCCTGGCAGCAGGGAGGGGGGCACAGCGAAGGGGCCACAGAGAAATTATTTGAAGAAATGCATCAATTAACAGCTCCTTAGGCAGGAGTGTGGTGTTTTTCCATACATGTACATTCTCTCTGTTCGGCACAGGGCTCATTTCACAGACAATACTGTTTGTTTCCTGAGAACACCCAGAACCATTACAAACACAAGATTACAAGAAGAAAAATGCCTACAGTTAAAATCAGGGAAACAATTAAAAAGCTCTTTTACTAGAAAAGAATATTTTTCCAACTTCAGCCTGACGGGTTCTTTACAGGGGTCCAGCTCACATTTGTTAGCTGCTACACACACTACACAGGACTCGTTTATAAAAATCAAAGTGTGCATAGAGGAGTTTGTAAAAATCCCACATTTCTGGCATGTTACCTTAATTTCTTCAGGTTTAGGGCTACCTAATCCATCTTCAACCTCCATTTTAAACTCAGCCAGCTGTGTTGGAACCATGTTGACCATAGGGCTCTCCATCATTCCCAAGGCAGTCACAGTCTCTGAACTTATTCCATCTTTATAACTCATCACTGGGGAGAAGGCAGGGTGCTGTTCTAAAGAGGGTGGTGTTGGGAACATCCTTTGGAGATCTGCCACAGCTGAATAGGATGAAACAACACAGTTAATCATTAAAATAAAAATTCTCAAGGAAATTCAATAAAACAGAAGAGACCAACTGAATGCGAGCTCTTACTTCATCAGTTAAAAACTAGCAAAGCTCCTCCAGACTTACTGGGGTTCTGACAGCAGTGTAAGTCTAGACCAAAAGTTAACTCCTAGGGATAAATTCCCCAAATTCCTAGGGATACTCTGCAAGGTTATTGTTCAGCAGAAACAACAACCTGGTAGACAGACAAACAAATGTACAGTTTACCAGCAACTAATAAATCCTTCCTAACTGGAGAGATGAATTGACATTAATGCCAAGCTCACCCCAGTGACTGCTTCTCAGGAGTCACAGAGGAGTTTCCTCCCTTTGCCAGAGCTGACACCGAGCCCCAAAACCGGAGGCCTGAGCTGGATTTCTCCACTCAGTCACTGTAGCCTCATTTGGTCCATGGCAACACAGCTCCTGCCACAAACACGGGCAGTCCTGCCTAGGAACAGACTGCCAGGCAGCCTGAAGTTCCAGTGCCAGAGAAGCCACAAAATTATCATTTTGCATCACAAGACATTAAGCCAGGAAAATCCCTGACTTCTCAGGAAATGAACGTAATGGAATCATCCATTGGCTGTTTTTCTTCTTTAAGCAGAACAACCAACCCCGACAGAGATGCCCCGTACACTGTAATGCAATCAAACACAAATCACACCAAGTCCTGCATGTTCTCCCCAGTTCCATTCTGCTTCCTTCCAGGTACAGCCGATTTATTTTGTGTCACATTCAGCATAAATGCTCTATTTTCCTGACTTGAATTAGGACTAATCCTCTCTGAACCAAACCATCACTGGTGAACCACTGTAATTAGAGAAGGGTGAATTCCCTCAAGTGTCTCCTCTTAGATACTTTCTCTGACAGATTTAATGCCCAATCCCATTTCCATACCCAAGCTGATGGGACACAGGGACATTCTTGTGCTCAGTAACATCTGCAGCCTAAAGATGACGGAAAATTCATAAATCAATATGGATGGATTTCTGACTGGTAAACACCATGTTGTGGAAATCCAAACAGGTAAGAAGAAGTACTGTTCTCAAAAACTAACAGAAAAATGCAGAAATAAGTGATGGGATTACAACTGTATATGGATTGTGAGTACCTGCACTAACAGAATGTTTGTGTAGTATGCTGCAGCCTCAGGATGTGTCTCCACTCTGCCTTAACAGAACCAGCCCTGCATGTGATGCTTTTGTGCTCAGAAATGACACAACCAGGCTACTGAACTCTTTAGACAAAGTGAAACAAATAGGGGAAATCCTCTCAAAATGCAGTTCTTTTGGTAATAACTGTCCAAGCTGAATCCAAAGTCCTTCACAATCTGGAGCAGCAGAGTAAACAATGGGCTATGAATTATTCCCACTCCGTCCATATTCTTTTCCCCACTCTTTCAATATTTGAATTTAAGACCTTAGTCTTGTCCTGATACAGGATGAATCAGTGCTGACAGCAGGTTCAGCACAATGGAAGAAATTCTTTTCCAACAACATTAGTATAAAATACAATGTTCAAGCTGGCAGCTGGATTGGCTCCCTGTTTCTCAGCAGAGAGAGGTGCTTTAGGCACTGGAGAGGGGACAGGGAGGAAGGTGAAAATGAAGGGTGGCCAGTAGGAATTTATGATGCTGTACAAGGCACTTCAGCTCCCCACAGACACTGCTCTGCCTCGACAGCTGGTGCAAGGCCACAGCTACAAGTGGAGTGTATCTGTTTAACTTCACACTACATCATTTTCTCACCTCTAGCTCACTCCACTTAGCAAAATTCTGCAGTGCAGATTCATAAAAAAGTTTAATTACAAAAAATCCCCCAACCCTACAGCAACAGGCAACTATCATCATTCATTTTCATGTGTGTCATGCTTGAAAAAGCTTTGCATATTTTAAAAAGCTATGGATCAACTAAACCTGTCAAAATCCAATCTCTGTATACTTCAGACTTCTACATTTGAGTAAATCAGCACAGCTTTTATGGGTCCATAAAACTCTGACTCATCTCCTTCAGACTGGTTTTTTTCTTCACCTCAATTTGTTCTCATTACCAGCTGAAGTTAATGAGAAGGCATTAAAGAATGATTTGCAGAGAGATTGGATTTCTGCTTATAGTGGCCACAGAAATCAAGCACTCTTCCTTCTCACCACTAAGTAATTTGTCATTTGATTCGTTACTATTATACCAAAAATTCTCACCTTCCTCCTGTCCCACAAACACAGACACATTTCTCCTTCATCTCAATAGAATGCCACCTATACCACAATAGAATCAGAGATCTGTTCAGGCTGGAAAAGCCCTCTGAGATCACTCAGTCCACCCACTCCCAGCACTGCCAAGGCCACCATTGCCCCATGGGCCACATCCACACGGCTGTTAGATCCCCCCAGGGATGGGGACTCCAGCACTGCCCTGGGCAGCTCTGCCAGGGCTGGACAGCCCTTTCTGTGAAGGAATTTTCCCAGTATCCAACCTGACCCTCCCCAGCACAGCCTGAAGCCGTTCCCTCTCCTCCTGTCCCAGTTCCCTGCAGGCAAAGCCTGACCTGCCCTGGCCACACCCTCGTGTCAGGTGCAAGAAATGCAGCAGAGCCCACAAACCTCAGAGTACAAGTCGTCATTCCCAACAGCTGTTGGCACAGTCCTTAGAAAAAAGCCCTATTATTTTAATCTAATTTCATACAATTTCATCAGTTTCCTGCACTCCCATAACCTCCCTTGTCCATGGGCAGGGCCTGTACAAGCATCGCTGCCACAACCACCTGTAAAAGGTCTACACCATGCCTACAGTTAGAGCCCAGCCCTTTGATTTTACTCATGCACTTCCACATCCAGGTTAAACTCTGAAGGTGATTTTAGTTTTAATTTGTCACATGGTTGATGCAATTTTCTTCTAAGACAGGTTGCACCATCATGGCCAATTGGTAAGCCATGGCTTTAAATTCTTTGATTTCATTAAGTAGAAGGATTTATACTTAAAGAGGGATGTGGTAATGGTGTAAGTGCCCAACAGTGAGCTGAGAAGAGAGGGGAGAGCTTCCAAAGAAAGATTTGTAACAAACCCATCCCATAGTTCCAGACTAAGACAACAATGCCAACAGAAGAGCACCTCAAATCTCAGTAGGCTCATTAAAAATCCGTGTCTGTATTACCACTGTCCTCATTAAAACCCGGCAACTCCAGCACAGGTGCACCCTCCGTGAGCCCAGCGCCACGGCAGGGCTGGCACAGCGAGGCCTGTGCGCGTGGGAGGGCTGAGCTGTGCCCAGTGAAGCCCTGGTACTCACTGGGGGGGTAGGGAACCGCGGTCCGGCCGTCCTTGCCCAGCGGCCGCTCCTCAGAGCCCGCTGCCAGCAGCTTGGAGGAGCGCAGGGCTGGGGACACGGCCTGCAAACCAAACACTGCAGTTAGCACAGACTGGCACCTCTCAGGGGCACTGCACCGCAAAGAGAACGGCTGCTTCTCTGCTCTCCCACCCACTGCCCCCCAAGGAGTCTGGATTTTTCCCCCTCTTTCAACACTAAAAAGAAAAATATTTGCCTGTCTATATACCCCCTCATAAATTGACGCATACATGTAACTATGTACTTTTATATTTCTATACACACACAAATTATATTCAAAATTTTATCACAAGCCCTGAGCTTGAAATGCCTGCGACTGCTCTACTTGTTTCCATCTATGGATTACTCCAAGGTAAGAATGGGAATATGACACTGCAAGTAAGCCCAACACATGCAAATGTTAAGACATGAAAAACATTAGGGCTGTCCAGGCCAACTTCAGAGAAAAAAGTAATTTTTTATTTTGACAGAACAGTCCTCTGGTAGATTTGCATATTAACTGTGGCATCTGAAGTGCAGTTTGTGTGGAACCACAGCAAGGAAACTGGTGCACTTGTAAAGTCCTGCCAAGAAAAAGGCATTAGACTTTTAAACATCCTTATCTACTACTAACAGTCACCTTAGGATCACCTTTTGTGATTATGGCCATATTAGATTATGCTTAAAGATAGCGACTATTCAAATCTTTGCCTTCCCTGGCAGTTTCCCCCTCTCATTAACTGATACAAATCTGCATTTCCTTTTGTATTTCCTAACATGCAGCAACTATTTCTCTTCGCACTGAAATAAAGTGCTTGGAAGAATGAAAGGGAACATGCTGTAAGGCTGAATTTATTTTTCTTTGGTCAGGTTCTCAGACAAGGTAAAAGAACTAATCACCAGTTAATAAAACTTGGATCTTTTCCACAACTTTCTAACACAAAATTCTGACAGAAGTCCAGGACACAGAACTAGGTATAATGGATTTATAAAGCAACTGCATGGCTCTCCCTATGGAAGCTCCTTACAGCCTGTCCATGCAGAACAGATCTCCTGAAGGATCTCTCTCTTTGCCAGCAGTCCTTCCTAGCTAAAATCCAAGCCTGCCTACCTGGAAACCCTCTCTCCCATTTATTAAGGATAATCATTCCCAGCAGGATTCCTGGTTTTTGGCCTAGAGGATACTCAGTCCCACAGAGACTCACCCCAAGCTCATCCTCATCGGAGTTGTCGAAGATGTTGTCGAGGTCGTGCAGGGACGGGGCCAGGTCGGTGACCTGGGTGAGGCTGCCGGAGCCGG
>NW_008246061.1:1254100-1256174 GCF_000691975.1 Corvus brachyrhynchos
GAGAAACGGGGGCACCGTCAGCAACAGGGCAGCACAGGCAGGGACACAGCAGCACCTTTCCCAGCAGCACTGAGCACCTCTGCTGTGCTGGAGCCTTGCAGGCTGTTCAGCAACCACCGAGGGTCAGCCGGGAAACAAGGAAGGAGCTGCTGCTTCTTTAATATGCTGAGATATATAGATAGATATATATATATATATATAAAATTGTTTTTATAAGAAAGACAAGGAAAATCAAGTTTTTTCCAGCTTGGGAGCTGTCTGTTGCTCTGACGTTACACACAAAAGTTCAGATGTGATTTTTCCCTCAAGATGTTATGGCATATGGGTATTTTTGCTTTGCAGACTCAATCTAAGAGCTTTAACTCACCAGTCTTAGGAGCAGAACTGAAAATGGACATGGCATCTTTTCCATCAGGAACTGGTGTGGAATGGCCTGTTGGGGGGATTTCCTTGGTGCCAATCACATCTTCTGACTACACAAAAAATTAAAGAGATTTCATGGATATGAATTTAAGCTAGGCAAGAACAAATGTTTTCCTACATCCAGCCAAACCTAGGGGTCTGAGTTAAATGTAAGATTTACAGAGGATTCCATGAACATCATTCAGCTCTGATAGCCAGTCCAGGTAATTAACCACCTCAAAATCTCCAGGAAAAAACATGTTTTGAAATGTTTGCTTGCACAGCCAGACATTGAAACGGCTCCTTAAAGGATAAGATCATAAGGAGCATCATGCAGGTGTCAATTAAAAAAAAAAAAATTAAAAATTATATGAAAATATAAATGTAAATATAAATATGTATATGCCTGATTTTTTTCTGTGGAACAGGCTTGTGTCTTCCAGAGAGCTGTACAGCAAATGCTGTGCTACAGGATAAATCCCACAAGAACATTAATGCCAGAGACTCTGGATTTACACCTTACCTTGTTCTTTTTCAAAGGATCTTTCTCAGCCCCAAGTTTGCATTTTTTATTGACAGTGAAGCTGTACTTGATGTCTCCATCTTCGAAGGTGTAAGGATCACTGGCGTCTCCCCAGCCTTCTCCAGGGGGTTGTAGTAGAGGCAAGGGGTCAAGATAGTTCAGGGTCTGCACTGGTTTCTGCTCTTCCAAAATTTTAAACCGTTTATTAGGTTGTGCTAAGAGCCTGAAGTGAAAATAAACAAGCAAAGACTCCATGAAACAAAACCAGCATGATCTGTAGCCGTCACACAAACACAGCCCATGGCTCACTCCATCCCCCTTGATCAAGCAGAAATGTTTTTTTCCTCAAATAAAGGATGTATTGGCTACATTTAGTATTAAATACCTTACTGTATTAAGACCTACTTTGGGACAACGAAAGAAGAATCAATTTTGTCACTATGTAAATGAAAACATTTTCCAGCCTTCCCAGGCTGTATTTTTCAGGCTGAAACCCTTTTCAGCCGAGCAAACTCCATTGTAATTACCAAACCAAATATCTTTTAACTCAATAACTCTTCCTCAATTAATTTTTGCTTAAACATTTCCATTAACCACTCTCTCCGGTGCATTTTTTAAAATGCATTATCAGAATGTTAGAGTAATTTTTAGGCTAGCATAAAATACAAAAATAGGTCACAAAGAGATTGATCAGTTCTTGTAGTGTCCAACAGAAAGCCAGATATGGAACAGGAAAGCATCTGTAATAGTGTGTTTCTATTTAAGTACCCGGTATTCTCTCCAGCATCTGTGATGGGGAAGTGAAGCCTTGGCCTTTTTCATTTGAAAATGAGAAATTAGAGTTTGGTGATGATTAAAAGCCGCCACCCCCCTGCTCGGTGTGCACTCTCACCTTTTCAGTGCAGTGCTGTCGGGGTTGATCTCCATCCTGCCGTCATACCTCTCACACGGCAGCTCCGGCGGCCGGAACTCGGGGTCGTCGCTCGAAGGGACACTGTAGGTCCTCCACATGTCCACGGCCTCGTTGCTCTGAGTTATGCCACAGTACAAGGCTGTCTCACTGACCTCTCCCATCAGAGGTAGCCTCTGTCCCACCAGGACTGTCCTGTCATCTAAGCTGGGCAGTGGCTGGGGCAGCCGCCCCCACGC
>NW_008246061.1:1256293-1258494 GCF_000691975.1 Corvus brachyrhynchos
GGGCCGGCCGCTCCCCCCCGCCGCCGTAGAGTGCTGGGTTCACAGGAACGGAAGGGGGGTCCAGGTTCTCCGCCTCCTGACCTCTGGGCTGGGGGCTCAGGGTGGGAGGCAGAGGGGAAGTGGGGGAATGGGGTGAATCCATAGGATTCATATTAATTTGCTTGCTTGGATTTCTAGCAGGTAGCGAGAGCGTCTTCTCATATTTCCTGGAATTCGGGACTTCCAAAGCGGACTCCATCCCGGCCAGTCCCAGCTTCTGCCCGGATGTGTCCTGCTCCATGCATAGCTCTTCAGTCACCGAGGGCCGATGGTGAAATGGCATCAGGGGCCTTTTTTGCAGTTTCTCTCCCTTGTCCTGCCTCTCGGTGGTTTTGTGCTTTGAGGAGGCAGGAGGGGGCAGTGCCGAGGCCGCCGCTGTCCCCACGCCGAAGCCGGGCTGGGGCAGCGTGGGGGGCCGGCCCGAGGCACCGGCGCAGCGCTGCTTGAACACCTTGTGCCTGGAAAAGGAGCAGAAACCACTCACTGCACGGGCAGGGCAGTTCCCTGAGCCCAGGGGAAAGCCAAACCCAAAGAGCAGCACTGAGAAACCTCCTGGCTGCTCCTGATCTTTTAACAGACTTTTAATTTCTGCCTGATGGAGGAAGTTTGAATAAATATTTTAAAATATTCAAAACAAAATAATGCAGTAACATACAATCTTATTGCTGGCTTCATATGGCTTTTCTGACTTTGCATCCAGCATCTTTGAGACGGGGAAGCACAGGATTGAACTTCAGCATCTCAGGTACTGCTAAACAGTATTTTCATCATACTGGTGATGGTTCCCAAGGATGTGACAACAGGGAAATAACCCTGCCCATACGTTTATTGGTCTTTTTTGTTTTTCAGGGGGTTTTTGTTTAGCTGTTTATTTGATTTTATTAAGCTAAACAGAAATTGAAAAATGTGTTTGTGCTTAACATTGAAACCTGTTTAAAAATAAACATCATTTCAAAATGAATCACTCCATCCCTATTTTATGAACAACAAAAGGACAACAAAAGCCCATTTCAAAACAAGTAATGTGCTTTTTACTTGAAAAGATAACCTACATGGTCACCAGTGAAGTGGATTAGATTGGAGACACCCAACCCTGTCTAAGGGTGCAAACACGTCTTGTCCTTGCTGCCCCTTTCCCCTGGAAGCACTCGTGCTGTGTGGGGTTATCCCAGCTATCCATAGGGCTTTGCTGTTCCCAGGACACGCTGCAGATTCCCTGCAGCAGCAGATGGTCTGTGGCTGCAATCACCCTAATGTGGAGCTAATGCCCTGGTAACTGGGGATTTGCCTTAAGCATGTTCTTGTAACATTTCATTGCCTTAATTCTCCATCATTCACCGTATTTTAACTGCAGAGAATTATTTCAGACATTCTGTCCCTCACACACCAAGCTGGGTCTGCAGGAGACTGAATTTGATGCTGAGTACCAGACAGCCCTTTGAGACTCCAGTTCTAAGATCATATCTTGACATTTATCCAGTACGTGGAATGGGCACAGAAATGACTAAAACAATTTCTATATAAGAGTAGCTGCTCAGGTTCTGCAGCTACACAGAAAGTACTTATTGCTGTTTGAAATCAGGTACTGCCTTCATTTTAAGGATGATGTTTCCATTTCCCAGCTGCTGTGCTCACCAACTCCAGCTGGTGAGTTATGATGCAGTTATCACTGGAGGAATGAACAGAAAGTGTGAAATTGCAAGTGCAGCTGAACCTATCCATAAAATCAGGCGCCCACTGCCCACTATTGATTCCCCATGCTTTCCAGGCAGAGCTGGACCTCAGTTTTCCACAGGAAACACTTGGTATTCTAACAAAACATTAATCTGTTCCACATTCTTGAGTATATAAATACAAACGATGTGTATAATCGGGGGGAAACAGCTGCAGAAAGCACCTCTCACTTGGGATAGAGCAGGGAGTCTCCAGGCTGAACTTTCCACCCTTGTAGGATGCATAACCCCTTCATCTCTTCCTCTGACTACACAAAGAAGAACTGCATGCTTAAGGAATAACTTCCTTTGGTAAAGATGCTTTTTATCACCCATCTTACAAGTAGATGGTGACCTTGGGAATCAAGAATTTCAGGACAAGCGTTTCACAGGACTATTTCACTGCAAACTGGGGTTTTTTCTAGCCCTGTAACATCTCTCTGAAAATTG
>NW_008246061.1:1258543-1307714 GCF_000691975.1 Corvus brachyrhynchos
CCGGAATTCTAACCACTCACCAAAGATGACCGATAATTTAATAACTTCCTAAAGTGTTTGTGTGAGTGAGCTGTGAATTCTTTCTGATCCAGTGACAGTGGCTGACCAGGCTGCAAAGGTTTAATATTCTCTTGGGTGGGTTTTGTGCCATGGCAGATTGACCAGAGGCACATGAAGTGATTTGTAGGGATGTTTTCCCTCTTCCTCCAAATATCAGGATGCTCACAAGCTTGGGCAGATCCTGCCCTCTTTACCACAAGCCTTAACCACTTAACCAACGGCTATGGCTGTGAAAAGCTGCAGGATGAGTTCATTGTGAATGGGAACTTCTGGAGTCATCCTGGCCCCAATACCATCATTTTCCCACTTGGATTGACTCCTGCAAGTGACAGTGGGCTGAGATGCAGATTCATCCCCCAAATGTGACCACAGGTTTGATATTACAATTTCCTTTTGTCTCAGCTAAAGCATAACTCCCTCCTGCAAGTGTACCTCTGTCTGAATTAAACAGGGCTCTCCCAGTATGACAAATGTGTATTCTCTTCAAAGCTCACCTGGAACAAGAACAACTGACTCTTTGGACTGGATCCACAAAATCCCATGAAACGCTATTGTTAGGAACTTCCTCTTCCAAATTTGCAGCTGTAATTTGATTCCTCCTGAAGAAGAGAAAGTTATTTTAGTAATCACCACCTTTTGTAAAACAAAATTTTAAAAATGTACATGCATAAATTCATGTATGTTCCCCTCAGATAAATTCCTTCCTTCTACCTGACCTTTGAAATAGACAGCAGATCCCTGTACTACTCTTTAAATTTACAGTTTGATTTATGTAGGAGGAAGGTCCCAGCTCTGCATCAGATAAGTCTGTCTGGAGTCTGAGCACAAGACACAAGGGGAAAGCCATTTAAACTGATTCTGGAAATTAGTCTGACATACCCAACGAGGAAAGTGCATGGAAATAAGGAAGAATAAATATTTCAGGGCTCACCATGATACACTTTAAATCTCCAGTACTAAAGGCCTATGATACTAACATCAATTTATACACCCTTGCCAATTGAAGTTTTAGTCCAACTCATGTAATGCTTTACAAATACTCCCCTTAGAGCCCTAAATATCAAATATATATGATCTGTTCTGCAGTCACCCAGCTTTCAGTGTAGTAGCAACAACTGGAGATAGAAGCTGCCATCACTAAATCTGAGAGCACCTGGCTGAAGCACATCCTATGGATGCATGGCCTCAAGGACTGGCACAATCAGGCTACACAACTGCAAATACAACGGGAAGTGTCAGGAGCTCTCAGCTGAACACAGTGACAAATTTTCTTTGATAATGCCACATTTTCCTAGATAATGCTGTTTAGCACCATTAGTTCTGATTACTAGCAAAGGAATCCTGTAAGGAATAACATAAAGCCAAAACTACAACAATTTTAAGTGCATATTTTGTGTTATAAATAAGCAAACCACGAGGACTGCTGCCATACTTGGACTGTGCCCTGTTGAGGATGCATTCCTTCCACACACGGTGAACCATACGGTTGTGAAATTTTGGAGTAATCTTGCTTGATTTCTTTGGACTGTGGACACTGACTGTTCCCTCCTGCACAGCTGGATGGCTGATGCTGCTCTGAGAGCAGCCACTTTCTCCTGCAAGAGAAATGAAGCATCAATGTCAGACCTGTTCTTCATATTCACAGTTGATTTTTTTCCTGGAAGGCTCTTAGCAGGCTGCTGGCTACACAGATGTGCACATTCACTGGGGAATGCTCAGAGCATCCTTACAGAACACATTTCAAAGCAACGCTTCCTTCGAGGTAACAAAGGTGGCACTGGGTTGTACCACAGACACAGGCAATGGAGTTGTGCACGTACTGCACCTCAGGTGATGTGACGGACTCTGTATATTATACATAGCTATCTGCATAAATAAAAATATACTCCCTAATAAATGGAGGTACTTTAGATAGCCCCTATAGCCTTGGATTGAATCACTAAGAAATAGTGCAGACAGAGCTTTTTCACAATTATCCTGGACGTTAAACTTGAATTTATATAGTCTTTGGTGAGTTGCTTTAAAGACAAAGTTTATTATAATATAATAAAAGCATCTATTAAGAAAACTAATAGTTTATGCACACCATTTCAAAGCAAGGATCAGTTCTTCATACTTAGTATTAAATCTCACTGAGGAGATGAATGGATCACTGATGCTTTCCTACAGACACGGACTGGGAGAGCTGGGGGTGCTCACCTGGAGAGGAGAAGGCTCCAGGGAGAGCTCAGAGCCCCTTGCAGGGCCTAAAGGGGCTCCAGGAGAGCTGGACAGGGACTGGGGACAAGGCATGGAGGGACAGGACACAAGGAATGGCTTTCCCACTGCCAGAGGGCAGGGCTGGATGGGATATTGGGAAGGAATTGTTCCCTGGGGCAGGCCCTGGCACAGGGTGCCCAGGGCAGCTGGGGCTGCCCCTGGATCCCTGGCAGTGCCCAAGGCCAGGCTGGACAGGGCTTGGAGCAGCCTGGGATAGTGAAAGGTATCCCTGCCTACGGCAGGGGGTGAAATGGGATGAGTTTTAAGGTCCCTTCCAACCCAAATCACTCTGGGATTCTGTGCCATTTCTTTATAATATGCTTGAGTTGAAATACCAGAATCAAAACTGGCTTCGACGAGATTTTCCAGTTGAGATCTACATCACTACAGAAATTTCCATCTTATCACCAGTAGATAACACTATTAACACAGCATATGATATTCTCAGTACATATTTTCTGTACGGTTATCAAAGAGATAACAAATGAAGATATTCAACATGTTTGAGAGCCTGAAAACTCTCTGCACTCCATTCCTTCCAGTGATGCAGAAGCCTTTACCCACTACTGTACGAGCAGAAGCTTCTCTTCCTGCCCCACAATGTGTTTGTGTTCAGCTGAACTGAACTCCATCCTGCCAAGCCCGAGCTGCAGCAGCAGAGGGAGCTTTGGGTCCGTGTGGCCTGGGCACGGAGTCCCTGCTCTGGGCTGGGGATGGAACAGCAAGGAGGGATGTGCTGCATTTTCACAAGGTCACACCAGGGTACAGAACACTTCGTCCTCCTGCCTGACGCAATCCAAGCAGCCTCAAGTGTGAGGTGCTGAAGGGACTCTGCTGCACACCACTGCAGCTAACAGGGACTCCTGCTGCTTGCCACCAGGTGACTTGCAAAACACAACTTCTGAAATGGTGCACGAGCTGCCTAACCCTGCATCTTCTTTCATTCTTCATGGTATGTATTTCTTTCTCCAGCTGGATCTTCCCTGCTTATCTTTCTGTAAAGTCAAACCCCAAAATCCCTGGGCATGCTGAGGCTTGTGCCTCTAACCGTGTATTTCACTGGCTTTCCAAGGTTCTCTGGCAGTGGGAACTTGACAGATGATCAAAAAAACAGGTCAGAACTTCAGAATTGGCAAACGTGCCCTCCTTTGGAGAAGGGGAGAAGGAATGTGTGTATACAGACAAATATCACGTGCACACAGAGGCATCACATGCATCAACAGCAGGAGGAAAACAAGGATAAGTCTGATGGGAAGGGAAGGACAAGAGGCATGAGAGGATAACCAAGGAGCTACCAGGGCTTTCAAGTTACATTGGGGTGCATTAATTGTTGCTTTCTATAATTATGCAATATTTTTATACTATACAGCAATTGACAGTGTGAGCCAGAACTGCACAGCAGGCAAAACCACTTTGTTCTCACACACTAATTTTTATCCATGAACATCCCTGACACAGTCCTGGAGCACACATAGATACCTGTGTCAGGTAATGGTACAATGAGTGGAGGACACAGCAGCCCCTCACCAGAGGCTACCACACATCCCCTGTGGTCCTGACTGGTTCCACTGGCAAAGCCGTTCCCCAGCTCCAGCAAGAATTTGTTTTGTTACATACTTTAGACACAACCATGGAAAATATGATTAAAAGAGAACTGAAGAGATCATCTAGTCCAGTCCTTGCTTTAAAGCTGGATCAACATATTTAACTAATCTGTGTCTTAAAAACAACCTTACGAAATGCCCCCCACCAAACCCATCACCCTTCTGCTAATGGAACTTCTGTAGCTTCCCAACAGCAAATTTACTCCAACATTTCATTATCCTTCCTCAGAGCAAGTTTTTCCTCCTGTTTAACCTAGTTTTGCTTTGCTCCAGTTTAGATACATTACATACTGGTTGCAGAGAAAAGCCCATTCTTGTCCTTCAAATTCTACTTCTCTAGAATAAACCACCTCAATTCTGTCCCTCTTTTCCTGGAGGTCCTGTTTGCAAAATCCAGGATCACTCCCACTATCCTTTCCTGGACTCCAGCCAGTTTTCAATAGTATTGGGCAGAACCAAAGTGTTATTCCCGTGCCTCACACTAATCCAGTTTATGGATTCCATTAGTGATTCTGGACTGCATGGCATGTTTTCCCAATCCATTTCTCCAGTTTTTCGAGGTCTTTTAAAATGGTTTTGATAAAAAAGAATCCTTTCATTGTTTGCTGGAGAGGCAGCCCTCTAATACAAATTCATACTGCCCTCAAACAATAGCAGAGAACAAACAGAAGACGTGACTGCCAGATTGGACAACATGAACACTTTTATATAAATGATAGTTTATAAATATTCAAAAATAGAATCCCCCTTGTGATACTGTACAAGTTTAACAGGGTTCTGAAAAATTTAAAAATACAACAGCACATTAAAATATGCATCAATACTTGAACAGAGATTGTTATTTAAATGTTGATTGTCTTGCTTCAGTTAGTTATTAATTGGCTTTTTGCTTATTTTAACTCTCAGTTCCTTTGAAAAACACAACTCCAAGTGAATTCACATCTCACATTCTGACTTATTAGCAGTAAATACTAAATACTTTGATTGTCTTCATCTATAGGCTCTAATCACAGACAAGTGGATCCAGACAAGTTTTTCTCGGCTTTGCATCAAGGTTCAAAGGTTGGACTTGATGATCTTAGAGGTCTTTTCCAACCTCAACGACTCTGTGATTCCAAGACTGACCCTATTGATGTGACAGAACTATCCCATAAAGGCTAAGCTTGGGAGCTCCTCAGTGAGGGTATAACAAGGGTTCTTTAGTCCCACCTGGCTGCACAGTCCCACAGAAACCTGTAGGACCTTCGTGTCTTTGACACTTCTATTGCGCTGTGAAATTGGACAAGTGCTGCCCAACAAGTTCAAAACATCTCCAAGTTCGAGCAGAAGGTCACCCAGTGGTGAGAGGTTTGTGTGTTCCTTTGCAGCACTGCACACAGATGCACCCACAGAAAAGGGAGCTGCACCCAATTCATCCCGGTTTGTGTAAAGGCGTGTTCACAGCACTGGCTTTCCTTTAGCACAGACCTACAAATCCTCCCCCAACATTCCTCCACTGCCTGCCTTTACCCTGCCCTATTCACATGCTCACTCACTCCTCAGGAGCTGAGCAAAGCCCAGCGTCTGACTCCATCTCCCCAGCCCACTGCTTACCCATAACAGCCTGCTCTGGAGAGGTGGGGGGAGTCAGGGGCATCCCACAGGTACTGGCAGGATCCTTCACGCTTCCAAGCCCCTGCTGTCCCACATTTATATGGCCTGCAGCACTGGCACCATTCTGTGACACGGGGATGTCACTCTGGGAGATGAGAACAAAGGCTGAAGGATACACCATCCTTACACCCCCTGCAGAGAGATGGAAAACCACAAGTCTTAAACACACCTGATAATATCCAGCAACCACAGCTACTTCCACTTGTTTTCAATGTCTATTTGACAAAACTTATTATCTGAAATACAAAGAGCTAAGGAATTTCCATGCTAATATACACCCAGCCCTCTGTAACCAGTACAGAGCAGAAATGAGTAGCTCAATCCAGTGAATAATGGCATGTGGGATACAGGGAGTACAAAAGCTTGAGGCAACAGAACTACTCAGATGTTCTGGTGTCAAGAGAGCTACAAGAGAATATAGGAAAATTATAATGGCTGCTTCTGATTAATTAGATTTTTTTTTTTTTCCAAATCATGAGGAGGAAAATAATCCTTCAGGCAAAATATTGAAACTTACCAACAATGACTTCGACTGCCACAGGGAAATCGTTGTCATATCCCAGCTCTTCCTCCTCTTTCATGCCTTCCTTTTTCTTCAGCACCATGGGGTAGAAGTACTGCCACTCCTCCATCAGCTTCCGAGTGGCGGGGTCTGACATCTTGTAGGACTGGCCCGTGAGGGTCCCGTTCAACCCATAAGGACTCACCAGCACTGCAACACAGCAAACAGCAGCCCTGAAGGACCCACCAGCACCAGAGGATAGCAAACAGCAGCCCTGAAGGACCCAGCAGCACCACAGGATAGCAAACAGCAGCCCTGAAGGACCCAGCAGCACCAGAGGATAGCAAACAGCAGTCCCACAGCAGGGCTGCTCCAGCTGTGGGTCAGCAGTGTCTGCCTCCGGCGCCTGCACAATGAAGGGTCCACTCCAGGGAAAGCCACTGCAACACCCAGTACAGGTGTGAGCCCAAACCTACGGCACTGCACTGCTCCTGCACACCCCTTCTGAGCTAACACGGGACCCTGTGGCAGTTTGGGTTCATAACTTCCACAGTGAATGAATTTCCAGCAATCCCAGTGTAGTGAAAGAGCACTCAGGGATGAGCACTCATGGAAAGAACAGAGGACAGGAACAGTTGAGACTTCTCAGCATTGAAAAGGAGAGATAATACACAAAGAAGAGTCACAACAAATAGGGAAAACTACTTGCTTAACAACAGGTATTTCCATTCTGACTCAACTTTGCTTTTAGTTGTATTTGATTTGAGTCATGAATTCATCTCACTGAAATAAAATGTATGATTGAAGTGCCTGAGCCTCTGTCAAAGCTTTACATTTAGACACAAAATGTTTTTCAATAAAGCTTCTATAAATTAACATCTCTAGACATGATCATTTCATGTGTCTCTGGGTGTTTTTTTACTCTGTGTTGAACTTTACAAATATTTCTTGCTTTAATTGCTTTGAAACTATAATTTCAGACTGTAGTAAAGACAGCATAACTCAATGACTCAAAATTCTTAGGTGTTTTTCTTTTTTTTTTTTTTTGGTAGAGTATCACACAAAAATTGCCTTATGAATTTACTAAGCCATCAACTGAACTCTATAAAATTCTAATTTCTTACACTGGCAAATAAATAGTCACAGATACTTCAAGTTTTTCATTGTTTCTGCTACATTTTCACACCCACCCACCCCTTGTTTTTAAAATAAAACAGTAAACAGTTGCCAATGTATGAATGAAAAGCAGTCCTGAACCACATAAGCTCACATAGGGTTTACAGAGAGACCATGTCAGAAAACCACACGGGTGCACTGACTTTCTTAAATACTAAGTTTTTTTAAACAAAAATGCTTGATTTGTTTGGCATGTAACGTTAACAACAATGCGAATGGATAGAAAGTTCTGGGGAGTCATCCCCACATGGTTTAAGTCCCGGGAAGCTCCGTACCTTGGAAGGGCGAGGGGGAGGACTGGGCCATCTGGATGTGCTCCTCGGTGATCAGGTAGATGGGCTGGTGCTGCGCTATCTCCACACTCGTGCACACGTTGCTCTCCCCGTGCAGGAAGAACGTGAAGGCACACGACAAGTGCTCGCTGCAGCAGAGGGGAGACAAAAGGAAACATTTATCGGTGTTAATGGGCTCCAGGAGGGAAATTCAGAGCCTTGGAGGCCAAGCACACACCCTCTTGTCCTGTCCTGAGGCTCACTGCCGGGATGATAATCACATGACAGAGGGGTCTGTCACCACATAATTGACAATGTTGGCAACTGTCTCATAGATGTGTTTTCCTACTTCTTTCACTCAACAAATTCATTACAAATAAGTGGGATTTTAACCAGGATTCAAGCAGTGAAAAGAGGGGTCTTCAGAAATTCTTCAAAGTTCACCCCACAACGAGGTCCAGCTGAAAAGGAATAACAAGGGAATAGGAAAGATGTTTGCCTAACACCTCATGAGAATCTTGATTAAAAAAATATAAAAGCACATGAATATTACAGAAAGTTGTCAACAACCTAGGGTAAACCATGGATTTGCCACTGCTGACCAAACTTAGCTTGAAATGAATGGTACTGAAAATGTTTTCCCTTTATTCTACCCATAGAGTGACTCCCATCACAGCTAACTATTTGCTTAAATATTCCTTGCTACAAAGCCACCAAAAAAACCACATTTCATGTTTTTATCATCATTTTAATCAACTAAAAATGTACAGAGCTGCAGTAAGTGTGCAGACTTTTCTGTCCAATTCAAGAGCTGTGCACAGCTTTATGGGTGTTGGCTTTGGCACTGGGCCAGCCCTAATGGGACCTGTGTTTGAGAGACAGCTCTCACTGCCCGCACCAAGAAAAAAAACAGAGGTAACTACAGCCACTTCACTTCAGTGTTGAAGTCAACCAACTGCTCTACTGCTGCTGCCAGTTGTTTCTAGACAAAGGCACTGATGGTGTAGAATAGGGAGCTGCTCTAATCTCACTAAATCTCTGAATGATTCCACATATTGGGCAGAGTAACTTGTTATCCCGTACCCCAAGTTACTCTTCTGTGAGCCTCAAATCCTACCACAAAAAGGGACCAGAAGAAAAAATTCAGTTGAGAAAAATCTGAAGGGAAAAGGCTACTGAAATGACAGGTAAGGGCTATACTTCCCTGGTGCTGCCATCCACAATTCTGAAGTATTTTGTAACAGTAATTCCACTAAATAAAAGGTTTCCTTATGTTTCAATTTTCACAAAGGAAAGAAATTTTACTATCCTCAGCGCTGAAGAAGTAAATTGATCATTGAGTTAGATGGTGGGGGGAAGGGAGGGAACAGGACATGGGACAAAATGGGTCAGATTCCAGGTATTCCTATCCTGCCCCAAGAAGAGAAGCAAATCGATTAATGTAATAAAACCCCCTGAACAATGGATTTCTGCACATACAAGAAACACAAAATTACAGCCAAGTCCAAATATTTAATCAGATCCCATTTGTTTTCTTACACATGGTGAACACCTTTAATATAAAGAAGGTTTTAATAAATAAAATGCCCATGAGAAATCTGGTGTAAGAGCAAGCGAGGATAACGTCTGCAGAGAGTTCATGTGCAGCAGGTGAGCATTTCAAAGCAGAGAGCAAAGCTGTTTGCAAAGCAGTGATTTTCAACCCCTGTCTTTAGGACACTACACAGAAACACTCCGGATTCTGCAAGCTTCCCACAGGATTTAACTGTGGGTCTTGCTTGGCTGCAATTCAACCAAAGGGAAAAACTTGGGACATCCAGGGACCCTTTCAAGTGTCTTGCAAAGTGGTCTGGCATGAACAAATGTGCAATCTTATGCAAAACTCACAGCTACCCCTAACCACTGTGAGGATAAGGAATACACCAAATCAGACCTTGAAACACAGAAGTTTTGTTTGTTTTTGGAAGGAAGGCAGTGCATGCCATGAACTTTCAACTGAGAATCACCTAGCACCAGAATTAGTAATTAAAATCAGAAAATTAGACAGCTTCAGACTAAGAGTATAGACAAACGATTATTGGGGGAAAGGCATACAAATACAATAGCAGCCCATTTCTCTTCCCTGAATGCCAGATTAAGGAATAACAGTAACGAATGTTACTGCTCATGCCCAGCAATAAGGACTTCAGCAGTGAAAGATGGAACATTTGTAACACTGGATCCAAATTAAATCAAGTGCAGCTCTAGGACGAGAGCAACAAAGCTCAGTCAGTCCAGCAGTGCTTTCCTTCAGACCAGAGCTGGTGGAGCTGCTGGCACAAGCCCCTCTGCCCAGCAGGTCTGACTCCAGCCAGACCCTGTGTCCTGCTGCCCTCCCTGGGCTCCCCCCAGCTTTGCCAGGCACTGACACACAAGTTAAGCTCCCTCTGGTGCCAGTCATTGCCATAAGCTCAGCTTTCAAGACCAAAAATAATAAAGATCAAGGCCTGGGGACTTCCTGCGGTCCCCATCAGCTCCTGGCAGGCTCTGGGTGAAAGGTTTCCTTTAGTAACAAATAAGAACTTGATTTGAGCACCCGCTGCTGAGCTGTGTCCCACTCTGGCATGTGCTCCCAGCCTCCTGACATTCCTGTCTGCAGTACAGCTCACACCATTCCTGAAATACCAGCCCGAAGAAATCACTCTGGCTGCAAATGTGAGCCAGATCTTGGAATAACATCCAAGTGGAGAAACCTCACCCAACTCCAAGCAGCCAGTCCTCCACACAGCCCCAGGACAAGGCTTTACCTGATCCACCACTGAGCCCCACTGTACATCCAACCTATTCACACCAAATCAAGCTCCAAAACACACAAATGGTCCAGGTCCTCACTAGAATCTTCCAACATTATCAATATCCAGTTTTCCCTTCAGATCCACTACTCTTTGCACCAACAAAAAGCTGAACACAAAATGCAAATCAGACCAGGGTTCCGAAAAACATTCAGCACCATGTTCAGACTGATTTTTTTGTTTTACTTACATTTATTTCAACCCAGTTCAAAAACTGAAGCAGATAGGCTTTTGAGAAGCTGCTCCACTATCTCTGCAGGTTTTTAAACATCCTCATTTCTGTACTCTGTCTGATCAGATGATAAAATGATCAGAAACTACCAGAAATGCACATGGAGTATCTCCCTACTCCCCAAAGTCTGTTGGAATACCTCACACTGCCAGCTCAGGACAAGTACAATAATATAAACATTGCTAATTCTGCACAGCTGTGCTGTACATTCGCTTTGCACACATTAATGAGTTACACCAGGAACTAAGGGCAGTCAGAGGCAGGGTTTGAGTCAAGGCTCCGACCCAGAGGTGAGGAAGAAGGCCAAAACTGTGGCAGTAAGGTGACATCCTGAGCAAGCCCCCAGCCATTCCTGATCCTAACAGGGGAATACAAAGTGCCATATATTCCCTACAAAAAATTCCAAATCAGAAGCCTGGACCAGACTGAAGCATCCAATGCATCAGAAAAATAAAGTTGGGGGCATTTAAAATTATTTATGCCTTGGGTGTGGTGTAAAGTGAAAATGCTCAGCCATGTGCCCATGAACTTAGCTTGAAATGTATTTCAGCTGGATTAATTCAGTATTAACCCTATTAGGATTTACCCTACCAGTTAAGAGTCTGAGGTTTGAATTTCTTCCTTTTCTGGCTTTTTTCAGGCATACAGCCAGTGCCACCAGAGACAGTGGCAGTTGCAGGAGTTTTCCATGGGAAACTTTCAACACAAACTTAAGCAAGACCTCTTCTTTTCATCCTATTTTATAAAAATTATTTTAGAGAGTGCAAATCTGTAACAGTACTCTGGTAACACTATGTAGGAACTCTTTTTTACAGGTACTTTTTCAGAAACCTTCCTTTGCTTTCCAGGTGCCTGACGGCTGCCTTGGTTAGGATGTCATCTTCTCCAGTGGAATGTATGGAACATATACAGTACATATGTTATTTCCACCTCTGGCTGCACTAAGGATAAGGTGGGAAAAATGCTGAGCACTGTGGCCTTCAGCCAGCAGAACACTTTGGTACACACCTCCAACAATATTTCCACTATATTCACTGAGACCTATGTGCTAAAATTAAAACAACTATTCCAATAAAAGGCATCTATTAACAGAAATACAGAGAAAAGGCAACATCACATAACCTTTTGTAACAAAAGATCTGTGTCCTTTTAACTATTGCTGGTATTTTTTTCTCCATAGCACAGAAAAATCCAGCTTTCACTTTGGCACCTAATCACCTGCAGCTGACATTAACTGTCTTTCAGGTGTTTCCTCTGGGATCTCAATTACCTTAAATAACTTTTGAGATGCCTAAAAATGCAGCTGAATACCTTGGCAATGTAGTATTTAGGACTTCCCATAACCTTTATGAATGCCAATTCCTCAGTTACTATGACTTAAAGAAAACAACTTTACATTAAATTTACTTATATATTAAAATCAGATGAGGATTACAAAAATCTGACTATGCTTAAACTCCACAGCACTGGCAGAGAAAGGAGAACAACTGATGGATTCAGGTGTTCATTTGTTGGGAGGTTTACACAAATACCCAGTGGAACCTATATTATTCTGCATTCAAACTGTACATGAAAAAAATGTCAAATACTGCAATTCCTAACAGAGTTTGGAATGTATGTACTAATGTTTATCCTTACGTAAAGTCAAACTGCACCCCACAGATTTCAAAATACACCACAAATGTGGAAATCAAAGCTGCCAGTAACAATTACTTTGGGATTTGGGGAAGGAGATGCTACGAAAAGCCTTAATTGAACACAACCAAGTTTTCTCCTTATTAGAGAGATATTAAAACAATAGTTTTCCGGTATGAATGTTGTCATTATTATTTTAAGGACTTGAAACCATTCCCTGAAAACCCCTTGCTGCCATGTAGTGCACGGTGTCTAAGCTTGCTTTGTCCCAAACACTGCAACCTCCTGACACACCTGGAAAGCGCAGTCAGGAGCCAGATGCCAGGACTGACACTAAAGGTTCCTTAGAAAAATACAGTGAAAATTTAAGAATCCTATACTTGTACGTATCAGTCCTATTTTTAGAACAATTTCAGGGCTGAGCATTTTTTAAATACTTATTTCTCCACAGAGGAGCTTGAGCTCCCATCCCCTGCCTTACAGGCTGCTGGCAACCTCTTGTTTCTCCTTTACTTTATAAGCAATTGTCCATAAAGCCACTGACTGTGTACAATTAATTATATTTTATGACCAATAAATTGTATGGCTGTTCTAATTCTCCTCAAAATTAAGGCTGGGATCTGAAAGCCCTCAAGTCACAGTTACCCCAAAATAGCTTCATCGAGTCTGATGTCAGAAAAGAGGCAGCAGCAAAGGCACAGGCATTAGGAAAACAATCAAATCACTTGTTTGATGTGGACTACAAAAAAGAGGGCATGGAAAGGCAAACTTGAAACAGAAGGGTAAGTGAGAGCAAATTAAATAATTTCCTTTAAAGTTTCTAAAGCAACAGGACAGGAGCAGGTCACAGTGGGGTCTGGGCAGGAGATGGCAGCACCTGGACACCCCTACAGTCAGTAACACCCAAACACCACAGTAAACTAGCAGTCCAGTATGAAAATCACCTCTTCTTAAATAGTCTGGAAATAAGTATCCCCAGAGAAGCCTGAATTTGAACAAGCTCCCACAAAGGGAAGAGAAGAAAGGCTGCCTCCTTTGCTGTCAGAGAAGGCAGAGCCTCAGTTCCAGAGCAGAGTGGCTTTAAAGGTGCCACTGCCCAGTTAAGGCACTGCCCTTAGCTGAGGGGAGTGATGCACTCCCAGAGTGCCCAGATCCTCCAGGACACACCATGGTCCAGGGAGGAACTCCAGGGCCCTGCCAGGCCGCTGCGTTAGCAGGGAAAGCTTCCTCACATACACCAGGAGAGCAGAGGAGCACCTGGAACAGCAAACAAAAAAGGCCAGGCCATTTTCAGGCCCTTAGGGGAAATCACACATTCAACACCACAACTAAAGCTAGAAGGAAAACATTTCCAGGCATGAGACAATTCCAGAGTTTTCTGGACACCACAGCGTCCTGACAGCACACAGCCCCCATTTCTGCACCAGGCATGGGACCCCCACAGCCAGATTCTCTCCGCTGTGGCCCCAGACACAGATCCACACTGAAATATGGAAACACCAACCTGGAGGCTGCTGGGTGCTCTGTCACTCCACACATCAATCCCTGAGAAGTAAGGACCCACTGAATCCAGCATTCTCTGTGTGCTGGAGCCAAAGCAGGACTGAGGGCTGACACTGCCCTGCAGCTGGAGCTTGTCCCAAGGCTAATGAACACCCAGCTGAAAGCAGGTGGGGCAATTATTCCCCTGTATCACAGCACCTGAAACAACTTTTCTTCAGGTGAACACACTGCTGGCTCATGAACAAGGGAAACTGACGCCTGGTTACACATCTCTGCCTAAAGTCACTACTTTTTGTATGGCACAGAGTAAGAATAGGGGAAGCCAAGCTGCAGATGAAATCATATTGCTTTGGCATTGACTCCTTGTCTCTTGATTTTGTTATCTCTTTTTCTTCCCCAACTCAAAGAAATAAAAATAAGAGGGGGGAAGAGACCATCAGTTCCCAGAATTACCAGGTCTTTAATAATGGTATCTCTAAGTCCATACGTTGTCTCACATATTCTGTTGGGTTTTTTTACACACAGAAACTTTGTATACGTATTATTTGCCTTTAATGTTTTTCCAGTGGTGAAGTAAAGCACTAAGATAACAGTTTCACAATGCAGCAAGCATTTAGATAACATTATCTAAACACTTGCTGTGTTACAGACTTACTATGTCAACACTGCCTCAGTTGTCACCAGTAAAGCCCTTGCCAAGGCCAACACACTCCTCACCAACGGGATTCCCTCCCTGATCCCATCTCCCATCCTTCCCTGTGTGTAATAATGCATGCACAGGATGAGCTGCCAACCTGGGGGACACGGGGGTTATTCTTCCAATGGATCCATCAATCTGCAGTGTGACAGGGTAAGAACAGCAGCACCTGCACAAGTCCAGGGGCAATGCTGTGCATCCCATCAGCCCATTCTGAGCAGTAATTCCATTGCAGGAGCAGTAGGAACAAGACCCATATCAAGTCTGTGCTGGAGGCAAGGTCACGTCCAGCGTCCGTAACCTTCGACGGGAACACGGGACAAACTGCTCCCATTTCCTGCCCTGGCTTATCCCAATGTCTCAGGCTGGGAGAGCTCCATGTCTGGGTTTTTTGGAGATGGACTGGACTGTTTACAGCACAGCAGAACAGGACTGGCTGTGAGTAAATGACACGGTGACAGAGCTCCTGCTGAGGAGGAGTTTGCACTGTAGTGAAGCGGAGCTTTGCCCCACAGCTCCTGCAGGGAGAGCCAGGTTCTGCAGCAACAGCCATCCCATGCTTGCCCTGGAAACTACACACAGAAATAAGCATATTTTGACAGTGTATTGAAGCAGTGTTTAATATCTAGTTCTGTTTTGATTAATGGATAATTTAACCATATAAGGAGCTCCTCCGGTGTACTGGCACTGAGAGATTCCCTTCCATGTACAACTGGAGTAGTTTTATTCCTGTGATCCTCAGTGAAGTACTACACCATAATAGGTGAAAATCTCCCATAAACATTCACAATAAACCCTTACTTTTCTATATCAAGTAAGTTTTGTGTGTGTTGAACATGGAAGTTTACTGATTTATTATTAGCTGCATAAAATGTGACTTGTCAAAACAGCCTGGTTTTGAATTGTTTCCCACAATTTTTAAGATGAACAGAAGTCATTCCCAGACTGTTGATGGTTACTGAAGAAATAATCCAAAATAACATCCTGAATAACTAAACCAGGCAGCAGGGCTGCCATGACCACTGCAATGTATTTATTTTCTCTACATTCAGGGACAAACCCTGCTCTTGATATCAGTTAATACCAAAGGCAACACGGAGCAAGAAGGAAGGCAAGTCCCTGGATCAAGGATAGCATTTATCCTCATCCCATATACGCCGAAATACGGGACAATGACAGATGGCACAGAAGGTTGGTCAGTACATCTGCCAGTATGAAAATAAACCAGTTGAAGTCAGAGTACGGCAATGCAGGCTTTTGGTTTTCATGCTGAAAGCTCAACCTATTTGAAAGAACTGTGCAGGATTCCTGCTCTGGAAATGGGCTGTGATCCATCTCCAGTGGGATTGTCACCAGCAGATCAAACCACAGCAATCCAACAGTGCTGCTCAGCAGGTGAGGAGCATGTGCATCCTCCCACCAACACTCTGAAGTTAGGAACAGTTAAGGCATGTCAGCTTAGAAAAATCCTGTCTGCAATAGACAAACAGAGGTTATAGGGTAGATAAACAGAGCAGATCAACAGAGGCAGTTTCCCTGCAGCAGAAATTCAGATCACTTAAAATTTTATGTGCTAAATTATCTTTATCAAATAAAATCTGATTTTTACTAAATCTAGTCAATACTGGATAAAACTGGCCAAACCCAAAGGGTCTCCTGGATCTCTGAAATAAAATTCCTGCAGTGAAATCCCAGTGAACATTCCTCCCTTGGCAGAGGGATGGTGAGTGATGCAGTCAGCACTGTACCGCACCATGTAGCTCGAGGCACTAAGGATTACTGAGTCCATTATTTGTTACATTTGTGCTACACTTCAGAGCAGTGCTGATTTAGAACTACAACTATTTTGAATTATTTAAGATGTCAGTACCAAAAACTGATTCTACAAGTTTATTATATTCATTATGAATTAAAATTCATTGTGATGAGACACTGGATCCTGCCCTATTTAGAAAACATAGACATTGTTGTCACCATATTTCTACTGTAATACAGGATATAGACTTTAAAATACAATATAAATGCATACCAAAAAAGAAACATGGAGGTTATTAAAGTTATTTTCAGGCTAATGCCAAAACAAACACGTATTTTCCACTGGAAATTCTGAGCTTTTTAAGATGTATGTCCTTAAAAATCAGGAACTTGCTTATATCTGTAGCAGCATTACCAGGTATTCTAAAAACAATAGTACCAGCTGGTGAAAACTACAAAATGGATTATAATTAACTAGAAGATTGTCAGAATGGATGCAGTATTTCTTGCTTTAGCATACTCAAAATACCAACACATCAGGAAAAATTGCACATAAAGCTTCTAAAATCCCTGCTGTTATCACCCTCCTGCCATCTCTGTCTGAAGCACTGTATTTCCACACAGGGTCTGAAATGGGTCCTTTGGAAAACCCATTTCCGTAAAAGATCTGATACTCTTTCAAACAGGAATGCAGGCAGATAAGCTCATATATTCAATGTGCCCCATAACTTATTCATGGCACATGAGTAAGTTGCATGTTAGTTACATGTGGAATCTCCCCAAAAGCCCTCTTTCTGTGCTGTTAGTCTCAGCATTTTTTAAATACCATCCAGGCCTCAGAACTGTCATGAGCAGTTGTGCTCTAGAGATCAGGACTGAAAAAAATCCTTTTGAATATTAATAACCCCAAACTCCAGCATAAGCCTGACGAGGGCTGATGGAGGTTCACCAACCAACTATTGCCATTTTTTTCCAGCCTAAGGCATAAACTGACCTTTCCTTAACAACTCGGCCTGCAAAGTTTAAATGCTGAGTTCCCTGAAATTGAAGCTTTCTGTGGCAGTTTTATCACAGATAACACAGCTATCAGTTACTCTGGCTCACAACTCCAGCTCTATGGGTGACTGGCAGAGTCAAAATGATTTGTCTGTGGGTCACAGACCCAAACAGAGCTGAGGCTGTGGAAAAAGGCTTCCCCCTACCCCTCATAAAGTGGATAAAAATATTATCCTTTCTCTTAAGATTTGTGTTGCACGCTGGCCATCAGTGGGCAATTAACTTTATCCAAATTAAGTCAGCCCAGTTTTCAGTCTCACACCCGAACAACACTGAAGTCAGTGATGAAATCATGTTCAGCAGAGAAACAAAAAGGGTATTTAACACTCAAGTATGGCGGAGTATCAAACCACATTTACATTGGGAGTTTCATTTTCATAAATTAATGCTGCTCTAGGAGTAAAGCCACAAGTCATTAGTGATCCCTCAGTAACTGCTTTAGACAATTCCTTATTTAATATGTCCTTGTAGCACAGATTCAATCAAAGCCACAGCTGAGTTTGTCACCAAACAGCTTCGCTCTGTGCTCTACTGGATTCAAACCTGCACATTAAAGAAAAGCATCAACATGGGATAACACAGAAATTTCTTTGTAACAACTTGTCAAAAATTACCTAAATTCTGTCTTGATTTATATGGCAATTAACTCTGAAAGCTAGAAATTTAATGCATCTGATAATCGTGGCTTGAAATGGCTTTGATCCCAGTAGCCATTTGTGAGACATGATTACTCTAGAAGCCCCTGTAACCTGAACGAGCACTGTGAGTGGATGAGCATTGCTCTGTGTGTTTTATAGGCCTACATTATGTATGTGCAGTCTGAAAGGTCACATTATTTGTTTACGTAACACACGTGGTGGTCTTACAAATAACAGCTCTGAGTTCCTCAGTAACCAAACATTCCCTCACGTGGGAACACTGAGCTGGAACAACCACCCAGTGCTGGGCAAACCAGGCATGGGAGACCAAAAAAAATTTGAAATATGGGAACAAAACCAGCTTCAATGCCCTACAAGGACCCAGACTAACAGGTATGAGGTACAAGGGGAAATAATATGTAAACATCAGATAATTTCTCAGACTGCTCAAAGCATGGGGAAAAAATGAAGCAGACACTGCCACTTACTCCTGCTTGTTTAAATTAGGGAGGGGCTGTGTGAAGCTTTAAAATTATTTTATCCAAAATCTTCCAAGATAATCAGATAGTTCTCCTCAAATCCCAAAAATGGAGCTCAAAAATAATGAAAATGAAAATCTCATAAAAGAAAAGACAGGTGTTTCTTATAACCAAAGAACCTAATTTTCTCACAAGCAGCCAGGCTTCCCTCTCTCCCTGCTTTGTAAGTTAAGCAGCACTGGCATGGTAACGCAGTGCACAGTAATTCACAAGTTAACAGACACCACAATTCATTTGCTCTCTCCCAATTTAAATTCCTGCAGCCTCAGTCACAGGGATTTTCTCCAGACATGCACACAGGCTCTGTCACCACAGTCGGCAGCCAGAGCACAACCAGGGCGCGTCCTTTCCACGTCTGAGCCATACAAATAAAGCCCAGCCTGTCACAGGCTCCTCCTCTGCTCTGCAAGGCCAGCACTGCCTTGTTTCTGCTGCCTGCTAATGTAGGTTAATGCACCCTTCTCCCCTTCGCCCCTCGGAGGCTGAGTGCTATTATCCAAAGTAGCATTATATTAGATTAAGGCCATTCAGAAAGGAGATTCCTGGGAAAAACCAGCAAACTGAAGGGGAAGAAGGGCCACACGTCCATTTCTTGTTGTCATTAAGTTCACTGCACATAAATTTATCGGTTTCATTCACAAAGCAAGTACCTCAACGGGGGGAACTGT
Source organism: Corvus brachyrhynchos (assembly GCF_000691975.1). Lineage (NCBI taxonomy): Eukaryota > Metazoa > Chordata > Aves > Passeriformes > Corvidae > Corvus > Corvus brachyrhynchos. The sequence goes on from NW_008246061.1 coordinate 1,277,624, forward strand.
GGTTACCCAGTTTGTTCAACACAGAAATAAGAGGAAGAATGTTGTTCTCAAAATCTCAAAACTATTAATGCAGTTTTGATTTGTGCTGCTTACTGTGGGCTCCTCAAGGGAAAAGGAGAAGTAAAACGTTATATTGTGAGTTTTATGTCACAGATTCATACAGCCTTAAAAAGAAATTCAGACTCTCCAGGCATTAAATCCCTGTACCCACTTTCAGTGTGAGCAAAGTTTAGTTTCTCCAGCAGGTGAACACCAGCACTGGGAGCTCTCCAGTGAGGAAGCAGCCCTGCTCTCAGAACATGGGAGCTGGGGACCTTCTGACTATCTCACACCCATTTAAAAATGGCAGCTGGAAAAGGATTTGTAAGTGCTGCAAGACTTGATCCCCCTCTTAAGTTCATTTCTTCCCACAAACCAAATCTTCTGATATCTTTACATGATTATAAACCTGTAATAATAACCCAGCATTTTGAATTACAGAACACGAAGAGAGATGAATCCTGATGGAGAGCTTCATTATTCCTAGGACTTGCAGCTGAACTCTTAAATGTGGCAGAACAACAGCACTACTGCAAAATGAAAGAAAATCATGTTCAACTATACCTTGATAAAATTAAACGAAAAGCCAAAACCCAGCCCATAAAATACCACCCAAAATGACAAAGCAAAGCCAAGTGCCTAAATCTCTCCACATTTCCTTGCACAGCACACCTTCCTCAAGCACCAAGGACCAAGCATATCATGCCCTTCACACGTCTACTGAAGAGCACAAGGTTTAATGAGCTACACAGAACGGAGACAAAGTTTTAAGAGACCTGAACCTCATTTTACAGCATGGTCTCAGAGAAAATTCGTTCTCCTTTGCTGTATGGTGTGTAAAAGAGCCTGCAAAAGCTGTGAACACCTCCTAATACACACTGAAATTTGTGCTGTAAGCCTGCTGCCAGCTGTCCTTTAGGAGGATGGCTGCACAAACTTATTTCACATGTGTCTATTATGCAGCATGATCACAATTAATGGAATAAATTTTATGATTCAAAACAAATTAAGCAACATGTAGAAAATTCTAAAACCATGAAAAATGCATTAATTTATTCATTGCCATGCATTTGTGATCTTTCCACTTTCCGAATACAGTTTAATTGACTTGTTTAGAGACCAATTAATCCCTTTACATTTAAGTCAATCACTGAATCCTCTCCAAATAATTTAGCTCCTACGTGCTGCCTCCCATTTGATGTCCCTGGAGAGTGACTGCAGTTGAAACAGGTGGCACACAAATCACATTTAGGGATGGAGAAAGAACTGCACTAGCAGGGATATGAAGCATTAGAGATGCACAATTCAGTTAACCATGTTCTCTCTCTGATCTCCACTACTCCAGCTCCCAATCACGTCCCGAAAGTTTGGGGGGTTTTAAATGACAACTGCAGGTTATTTTAATTTTCTTTAGTTTCTAGTCCTCACCTACCTACTGCTCTTATCTTCATTTCTTTGCAAGGCACATGGAAATAATTCAGTGTCAAAGATAGAGAGAGGAGGGTTTGTCACCAAGGAAATCATTCCTCAGGTGGGGAACAGAGGTATTGGACGCCAAACCAGTAACCTCTAGCAACAAAATCTTAAGAGGATGGAAAAATCCAAACATACTGAGGTTTTTTGCCTATTAAAACCACTGACAATCTCGCCAGTACTGGAATGGGACAGAACATTTTATTTTCCCACAAAATACACCTTAAAGGGTATCAGAATGAACGTAGGATTTCTCTATTTAAACAATAAAATAGATCTGAAGATGAGCCAAGGAATTCACCCCTTCTATAAGCAAAGCTTATATATAGCAAAAGCTTATATATAGCAAAAAGCTTGAAAAGAAAAATTATTTCAAGTAAGCTAAAAGCTCCTGAAACCACATGAAGGTCAAGTAGAAAATAAAGGAAAGTATTATTTTTGTACATCAGTCCTGATTGTTGGATTTTAAACATTTACACAGACACATAATAAACACGTTATCTGAAACCTAAAGAAAGTATGCTCCAAGAACACAATTCAAGAAAAATCATGAGAAGGAAAAATAATTATTCTCATATCAAATGCAAGATTTCATGTTTTCAGTTCCACCAAGTAATCTTATAATAAAAATTATTTTCTCCCTAGTTTTCCTCTTCAATTAAGAACAAGTTTCTATCTGAAAATGAAAAAAAAAAAAACAAACCAGCCCCACCAGTGCAGAAAAACATTTCTGCAGTGAGAAGTATTTTATAGAAATGCCTGAAATACCAGTTCTGTGTCTTGGCAGGACTTAGAAACTCCAGCCGGTGCCACCAAGTGAGTGAACCAGACAGAGCTGTGGTGCCCAGCACCCAACCACCGTGGGACACCGACACAGAGTGACCCCCAGAGAAAGGGAAACCAGGATCTTTATCCATCCTCCATCTCCAGCAGTTCCCAATTTCTTCATTGTGAGACCTGTGTGAGCCTTGTGCAAGCCCTCAGTGAGCTCAGCCTCTGCGAGCCCAGTGCCTGTGCCCTGGCCTGTGTTGCCATCCAGAATGCTGACCCAGAAGCTCTGCCAGGCCAAACAATTCCTGAGGCAGGAATGTGCTGCAGCCATCGCTTTGTGCTCAATTCTCACCCACGGACAGAAACAAAACGCTTCACACTTTCAGGCTTGTTCTGTGGTGCTGCCTGTGGTGGTGGCACGGGTTGGTTTGCTGTTCAGAATGACTTCATCCCAAACACGGAAACAAAATTAAAGAAATCGCTCTAAAACCTGGATTAGCCTATTAAGAACCAGGCAGAAATGACACTGCTCTGCCGTGTGTACACAGCTCTCCACATGTATAATGCTGAGCACTGTGCACAGTGCAACCCCATAGAGAAGTAGGAAGAAGGGTGCAGTTTGCACTGATCTTCCAGTCAGCCTCAGCAGACCCAGCACTGGAAGGGAACAGAACCACAAGGAAAAGCTGAGCTCCATGAACTCAGCTGTTAAAAGGTAAAGCAGCCATGCTTACATGGACTCACTTCACTGTGTTCAAACAGTACAAGTTCACAAAACTTCTCTGACAACCCCTAAAATGTCATTATTTCTAACAGGTCACTGAGATTTGGCAAGATTTTCCTCAAGGTCAGAAATAATTCTCTTCATGCTTTCAATTAAATACTGTTAAATTTTGACTGAGTTATAGGGTGAAGGAAAAGTAAATAACCACTTCCCAATTCTGGTTCTTCCTCCCCCAACCTGGTCATTTGACAGGCTGCCAAAATTTCTGAATGTTCAAACTCCAGTGTGTGCTACAGGTATGACTGTTACCATCCTACTCCTGAAGGTTCCAGGAACAGAGGAAACACTGAGTTACCAATGAATGTGGGGGAGAAGGGAAATGAGTTAGACTGAAATCACAGTGATACCCCTCAGTGTAGTCTGCAGCTTCAGGATCCAAGTTTTTCCTGTCTAGCCCAGAGAAACTGTCTCACACTATAATTAATAAATGGAACCACAAGAAAAGGAGTTGTACACCCATTTCCTCTCCTCTTCATTTTTTAACATCAGCAAGAGTCCCTGGTGGCTCTTCAAACATTAGTCTCTGTGTTAGCACATCCTCCCCTCTGCGCTGGGGACAACTGTGCAGCCTCACCCCATCCTCAGTCTGCTCTCCAGGGAGATCTACCAGCCCTGAGCTGTCTGCATCCACCTCTGCTCCAAGGGAAGACAGCTGAGAGCAGAAAACAGAAATTTCTTGGTAACACTGAATTGCTCCTTTTTCACCCCAGGCACCTGAAGACAGGCAGAGTCTTCACAATATTGTGTTTACCTAACCTGTGAAAGGGAAGGTGGCTTCCTTTTGAAAATATTCTGGTAAATGGTGGGACTGCTCAGCAGCCTGATCTCTATCAGGAAACACGAGCAGGTTTTTGAAGGAGTGAGCACAATAGGTTGCATAATCTCAGCACTGTTCCCACAGAGATGTCAGGCCTCTGTACACAGGCCTGGATCAGGCTCCCTTGTTTCAGCACATTCAGCTACTGCAGGAGATACACTGACAAGTGCAGAAAAAAGGACATGTAATGCACGAGAGCAGGAGAGCAGAGAGGAAAATCAGAGTGAAGGTTATTTACAGTGCGTGGGCTTTTGTGTGGAATAGGTTGGTAACGCTGAGATTGAAGATGAATGAAGTAAAGAACATGCAAACTATTTCACTTCTTCCTCAGTACCCAGGCTGCCCACCCAATCTACCCATCAGCAAAACAAAAGACTTTGTTGATGCTCAGTGACCTATTCAAAAATCCCAGAGCAAAATGAGATGTTTCAAGTGCTGCAGAAGGTCTTGAGAAGCAGAGATATCATTATTTACTGATGGCAATGGTTACATCACACAAAAAGGTACCACCAAGGTCCTTTATTCGGTCTCAAAAGCTTCCCTGACCTCACTGTCCTGGCAATGGCAGAACTGGCCTAGGGACACGTCCTCATCAAGAGAATGGCAGAAAGGTCAAGGCCACACTTGCATTTCATTCTAGAACTGAAGTCTAGCATGCAAGAGGCAATTGTTCCCCCAAAATCCACAGATTTAATAGAAGAGGAAACTTCAAAATGGCCAAAATACAACAAGAATGTTTAAAAGTGCTACAAACATCATTTTGAAAGGAAAGATTATTTTCTTAGCACTGATTTGCTTTTAAATTATTTTTAAAGGAATTAATCAGAAAGGGAAGATTATCTTAGTAGTCCAGCTGAGAAAAAATTCTGAATGGATCTGACATTTTTTGGGCAGGCAGAAAACACGAACTAAAATAGGCTACCAAGTTAAGGAGACACAGACCAAAGGAAAATACTGAACTTGTAAAATATGTTTCTTTTTAGGTGGGGGAAAATCAAGATCCTTATTCTGGAAAGTGGAGTACAGTAGTTTTGTTTGTGGGGGTTTGCTGTGTTTGGGGTTTTCTGAGGTATAGATATTGTGAATATAGATTCAGGGTAAGTCAAGTGTTTGCTGCAAAGGAAATCACAGGAGTGCTTTACATCCAAGAGCAGGGAAGGTGTCATGAGCTATAAAAGATCTGCTGCACTCCTGCTGCGAACTCTGCTTGTTCCACACACCGTTCCTACAGTTATGTCTTATTTTGTTACTCCCTCAAAGAACAGACTGCAGAAAGCACATCCTGGGAACTGCACCTTCCTCTTTGGCAGAGGAGACAAAATAAACAATCCCACTGTAGCACCTCTTGTGTCACTGATGGAATTGCCTGTTTGTATTTTAAACAGCACTGGCATAACAGAAATTAAAACTGCTCTTAAATAACAATGTACTCCAGTAAGCCTATCAATAGTGTAAACAAAAGGTTTTGAATGTCTTAAATCAATATTTAGCAATTAAATCCTTCTCACATACCTACACAGAGCAGAGAAATGCCACTTCCAACTAGTACTTTCCAATTAGTACTTTGCAACTTCCTATATCCTGCCACAAATCCACATAATGGAAGCATGAGGAAAAATACTACTGCTCCTGGATGAGAAAAGCTGGAGACAAATCAGTTTAAAGAAAGCACCTGAACAACTGGCTTAAGAAAAGTTCTAAGAAACAACATATCCTGTTTCAGCAAAGAAAAAAATGAAGGTTCTGCCATTATTCTACATTCAACAAAATGACTGCAACTTAGGAGTGAAAAAGGTAAAACAAATACAAGACTCTAAAATTTCTCATTAAGTTAAAATGCTATAGTAAGCGATGAAGCAAAATACCCACATGGAAGAGAAAGCTTTCTTGTTCCCTCTCATCCTGTCAGCTTCAAGGACAAAACGCAAAAGGAGATGTAGGAAATCACTCTTTAGATCCATCCATAAAGTTACATTCCTGTAGCTTAACTGCACCAAGGCAGAAATAACGGCACTGGGGTAGGAAACTCTTTAGGATGCGGCAAACACTGCGGACAGGAACACAGACAAGCAATAAACAGCTTCACACAGGGTTTTGCTTCCACTTGATTCCCACTGCAGCATTGGCTGGCAACGCTGACCAGCTGACAAGACAAGGGTGTCACCTATCAGATGTCTGTGTTCTTGGCACTTACAGGAGACTTAAAGATTGGCCTAACCCAACAAATACATAAAAACCAGTTTCTTCATTAGTTTTCACTGGAGCAGGGCTCCACAAGAGTCAAGTTCCTGCCCATGGAAGAGAAAAGGCTGAATACATGAATGAATGAACTCAAAGAATTTCTGCAAAAACAGAGGATTGGCACTTTAATGTGAGAAAGGAGAGCCTTGAAGGGCAGGCTGGATGATTAAAAGACTGGAGCAGGGAAAGGAAATTGATTTATATTCTCATCTCATCAATGTAACTTCTGGTCAAACACAACCACTTCGACTTAAGCACACAACTCCATCTACATTTCTCAATGAAATGAAGTTTATTAAGCAACTTCATAAAGGCCCACAGAGAACTCAAATGAAGCAAAAACAAACCCAAGGAGCAGAACATTTATGATCTTGAGGAAGCAAAAGATCACACACCATGTCCCAAGTGCAAACTACCAGAAGCAGCAGTGCAGCAGCTTGAAGTTATTAAATGTTACTGTGCTTCAATCACCAGCAACAGAATTTGACAGGAATCACTCAAACTTCAAAAAGAAAGTAAAGCCCCCATCCTCAACACAACCCCCCAGCTACATTAACCAGAGGCAAGAGGGATTTCACACCCTCTTGGTACTCCAGTGGCCTAAAGATCAAAGTCCCTACATTTCTTATGCATTGTGTGAACTACATTTTCCCTCTTTCAGACCCTGTTAGTTAAGACATTTTTAAGACAGGCTTTCAGAGGAAAAAAAATTCCCTGAGAATACCAAAGAATACAGTTCTTATGTAAAAATTAAGTGTAAAGTTATCATTCATTAATACTAAAACCCATCAAGTGAGAGGTTTTGTCACACTGGCCAATAATCCCTAAGTGACAGAAGTTGTGAATATTTTATATTCAGCCAGCTAGCAATTTGCAACAAATATCAGCAATGAGACAATTTGTTTCTGTCAGTGTGTCTGAATCACACAGAAACTGCTAACACTACATAAAAAAGCTACACTTCTGTATTTTACACAAATGGAACTTTCAACAGGTATCTCTGCTAGAAGAACGCACATTTCCACGATAGAAATGAAATGACGTGTTTGTGAAAATACATGACATGTTCATATGTAAGAATTACTTTTGTCACATAGTCAGCTTCAAAGGGAGATCTGCATCCAAAATCCTGCAGGAATCTCCTGTCGTTTTACCCCACAGGAGTAGGGCATAAGTTCGGTAATGGCTGGAAACTGCCAGCTGAATGTGCCATGGATCCTTCTAGAAGGAAATCTGAGTGCATAGGGATGGAACACGATATTCTTATTTCAATCACACAACCAGTCCTGCACCAAGCTTCCAGGGAAGCTGTTCTTTCTGGGACTCCTAATAATATCCAGAGTGACTTGAGAGATTCACAAGCAGCTCCTCTCATTCCAGACTTCTTGTCACTTCTGACTCATTTCACTGATTTCTTCTTGGGAAAAAAGCGCCACCAAACACCAAGAGAACAAATACGAGGACCCAGCTTAAGCTGAGTATGGAACACTTCAAGAGGATTTTCAGGTGTAAAAATCCTAACAAAGCACAGCCAACCCTTGAGAACATTGCTGATGTAAGGAGCAGAGCTCCAACCCCTCTTCTCCTCACAGACAACGATGCTGGCAAAAGCCCCACTGGAAATGAATTTGTATAATCCAAGAGTTCACTTTTTTGGTTAATACAGCTTCTCAAGACCTGCTTTAAACTGTTTGAATACAATATTTTGTGCAAATTTAAGCTACACCAGCATCAGACAGGTTTGGTGGTTTTCATTTCTTCATAAATTCTAAATAGAGATATTTCAGCAGTCCTACTTGTTGGGTCACTACAGTCACCACCTGAGGTGGGAAGGGTGAGGTGCTGCAGAAAACAAGACATCTGTCTTAGGGTTTTAAACACCTTGTCTGTAAAAATATACATACACTGATCACACAGAGTACAGGTGAACTGTAAGGATAAGGTCAGCCATGTGAAAAAACTGGATTCCACACAGCTTGGTTTTTTCTTAGCCAAACAATACCAAGATTCTTAAAGTACCTAAAAACACGTGTCTCATGAGACCTTTGTAGTTTACTGTGGTTTTCCTCACAATTTTTGCTTCTAAAACATAAAGGCTGATGATAAGTAGTGCAATAACAATCTAAGCTAATCCTGAAATTTCTATTTCTAAACCTCTCTCCATAAAGCAGAAAGGATTTCAATTTTCCAGCAGCCATGGGAGGAGCAGGAACGGGGGAAATCATTTCAGAGAGATGCCAAATTTTATCACACATGGAAGTCTTAAAGAAATCTAAATCTAGGAAAATTATTAAGAAAGAAGGCACAGTCTGGTTTTGTATGAAACTACATAGATTTAATACCAAGGTAAGACAGCGCCAGCAAATGGCTTTAGCAGGTTCTGTTTTCCTTGTGTTGGGATCAGTTCATGAGCTGAGCACGAGGGAAGACTTCCTTCAGGGTTGAAAGGGTAATTTAGTTCCTATGGTCCATTAATTTCTTGGCTTCTTTACCTAGCCTGCTCATTAGTGTGAAGTGCAGTGACAAGGTTTAGAATACGGAAGTTGAAACAGCACCAACAAAATTCCTTCACATAATGATTGCAAAACATCTATCAGAATCAGCAGGGCTTTGAGATTTTTTGACCTAGAATTCAGACTGGTGGCCTGCATCAATAACCATTTCTGCCTTTAAAAATGGCATGAAGTCAGTTAATGACATTATTAATGGCTCCTCATAAGTATCCATCAGCGTTTGCTTCAACAGCCTCCAAACAGACAAACTAGTTTTACTTCAGCTGAATTAGTAGCAGATGGAGGAGATGCATTACCCTCAATCACAAGGTTAAACAGATAATTATGAAAAAACACCCGCAAGTCTCCGATATTATCTGATCCTATTAATGTTGCAGGCGACGGAGTAACACCGAGCCGAGCAGAGGAAGCAGGAGAATTATTTAGGTCACTTGAAGAAACAGACTTCTCTCTGATTTCTTTCTTTCCAGTAGCACAGACTGCAAGTGAAGCAGCCAAATTTGGCAGCATGGAGGCAGATAGAAATCTGGGTGCAAGTTCTAGACTCGCAGGAAAAGCTCCCACTCTGCAGCAGCACTTCCCTGGATTAAACACTAACAGGATTTGACCCTTCCCTTCCAGAGGGCAGGACGAAGAAGAGGTTTATGTTTCATTCTGCTGGCCTGTGTAAGCCAACCCTGTCCTACACCTTTGTATTTTCCATCTGTAACATGCAAACAAGTTCCAACCCTTCCCACATGGAATTTAGTGGTTAAAAAAGGATAACCATATTAAAGCACAAGGACTAGCCAGAAAAAAATTTAGAATTGTCCTTCATGTTATTCCCACCCTTCAGGGCAAAGGTGTTCATTTTCTTTTTGAAACCGGCAGTAAAAAAAAGGTAAAACCTCAGAAATTAATAATTCTTTTATTAGGGCCCACCTTAAATCTCAATGTTTAAAGTAGATTCTCAGCAGAATAAAGGAAAAGTTTGAGTAAAAACAGATGTACATTAAAAAAAAGTTAAATTCAACCACTTCCTGGGGCTTGGCTGCTTCGCTGACAGCACTTGATGAAAGAATATAAACTTTACTAATTCCTGCAACCCAAGATGAGCATTCTAGAACTTCCTGCAAGATGCACCCTTCCTGACACACCTGGGTGGGTGCAAAGCCCACCCCACTCCTGGAGAATGTGTCTGTTCCCTGCACTGGAACAGAACTGTGCCTGCTTTTTCCTCAGGGGAGGTTTCTGTAACTGCCTGGAGGCCAATCCTGTGTCACTGTTCCACACAACACTTCAGTACACCTGACTGAGGAGAGGCAGATATTAAATAAGAACTCTGCAGCAGGATAATTTATTTCCCTGGAAAAGAATCAGACTGGGTAGTTCCTTTCTTGCTTTCAACAACAAACACTCTTCCAGTATTAAAATGGCCTGGGTGGAACAGCTCAGCTCACATTTTTCGACCATTAGCGAATGTTTTCCTAATGTTCCTGTTGAAAGACAAAATTTTAATAAAATCTGTTAAGATTCCTCAGATGCTACTATCTGTTAAGAAGACTAGGTCGAGCAAGTAGCAGACAGGAAAAATCTAAATATTGACTTAAAACGATGTTACCTGGCCTCAAAATTGATGTGTAAAATTAAGCTCCTAAAAATACAACTACGTATTTGAAGTGCTCCTTGAAATGCAAGCTCTGTTGTGTGCACTCTGCCAGCCGAGTAATCCCATGGAATCAATTAGAAAAAAGAAATAACACTATGTGAGGAGACCATGGCATTTCTAAATATACATCCAGAGATACATACACAGCCATCTCTCAGCAATCTCAAATAATCACCAGGACAAAATCTAAAGGTCACATGGGGAGGAGGGAGGAAGCAGCAAACTCCCTTCATCCTGTGAGGAAACCCAGCCAAACACACCATGTACTTTGGAACATCATGTCGTGGTGGGAAGTTTCCAGCGTGCAGAGGTGCATGGCAGGTATCAGATAAATTAATCACAAAAACATGTGGATTTAATTAAGCATTTAGCACAGGACAGAAGGACAGGAATACACAGTTCCTGTTTCTAAATGCGTTGGTAAAGCAGGAGGGGTTTTATTAATACCCATTCAGGACTGCTGAAGTGCTTTGCAAGTGGAAAGTCCAGCAGTGAATTAGGCACTTAGATGCTGGTTAAGCCCTCCCATCACACAATCTTCTATCCCAAACATAGCCAACACCTCCCTCAGGACACAGGCCAAAAGTTGCCCAATTTTAAACAGAGCCATGGTTCCACATTCAGATCAGAAAGCTGGAGGATCCCTGGCAGCAGACCGGGCCAGGAAAAGAATCTCTTTGAAGCTGCTCATGAGTTTGGAATGTACAAAGGAAGACTGTATGTACCCTAATTCAGCCAGACAGGGAAGGCAGGACAGAGCTTTAAACAATCATGTGGTTCCAACGGCTTCACTGGAATGTGATAGTGTGAAATTATGTGCAGCTCAAGTGTTTTTTAAATAAGAACTTGAAGGAATCCAACTGCAGGGAAGGAGGCAGAGCACTATTAAACCAGCAGGCATCACACACAATCCTCCGTACCTGATGGTGCCACTCAAACTGCAGTTCCAAGCTCCTGCCTTCCCCCAGCTCAGAACTCCCTGTACTGATGGGCGCTGGTGGTGCTCCCTGGGAGGGGTTCACCCCCAAGCTCTGGCTCCTGAGCACTGTTCTCCCCAGTTCACTTCACTTGTCATTGCTCAGGGGGTTTCCCTCAAACCTACAGCGATACTTTCATATTTCCAAGAAACTCATTTGAAAGACAAAAACCTAAACAGTGGTTAAGTATTCCTTTGCTCTCTGACTTTTAATATTTTAGGACAAATCATTTGCTGTGTTTGGGGTTTGTTTGTAGTTGAAAATATCAAGTTTTAGGGTGTACTGGTACAGTAGGCCTGTGGTTGGGGTTTTCCAGCCCCAGTCCACACAAGCATAATTTAATTCTTCAAACATACCTAAATAAGGTTTTATAAGTAACCCCAATGGAACTGTTGTCATGCAAAATGAACTGAGTGAAGTGTTCACCACATATTGATCTTAAAGCAATCCATTAGGCTTAGGAAATTCAAATTAATTCTAATTGCTGTTATTTCAGTTTTTATAGAAAAATTTCTACAGAAAAAACATTCATTTATTCAACTACAAAACAGAAAAGCAGCTCCATATAAGCATTTTGGTTTTCAACTAAAAATATCTGAAAATTATTCTCCTTAACTAAAAACCCAGTTAAAAACAAGAGCAGCAACACATATCTATCTATAGCTATGCACAGATGATGTAATGTGTGTGCATATGCAGCAAGGATCCTACAGGCATAGTCCAGCATCCATAGGCATCACATTTTTGGACTGCTTTTACAGTTTATTTCAGTATAAAGGGTCTCTAAACTAATAAACAAAGCAAAAAAACAAGGGGTTGTTAAAAAGATAATCACATGCAGATGTGCCATTTGTATCAAGGCAGAACTTGAATCTCATTTGATCAGAGCCATTCTTTGGAGTATGGAAGGAGCCATCTCCCCGCTAGAAAAGCCATTATCACAGGAAATCCTCTGACTTCACTGACAACAGGGATAAAAGCACCTCATAGAGGGTCAGGTTTGCATGGTCAGCAAAAAAGAAAGTAAAACCAGCTTTCCACTCCCCCTTCTCCTGGGAAGACTGAATATTAGGCTATTAGGTAGTCAGATACATTATTTTATAGCTTGCAAAGCCCCTGGGTAATAAAGAATGAGTGCAACTGCCACAGGCAGCTTTACAGGAAATTGTGTGAAACAATGACAGATGCTCCAGAATTGTTTCAAAAACAAGAAAGCCAGGAAGAGCCGTGTGTCAGCTCAGGGGTTTTGCCCACAAACCATATTCTCTAACATGCTGACAGAAACTGTGTGCATAAAAATTTGTGTTTGGGATTATGTGCACATGCTCACAAACAGCCCCATGAATGCAGAATTAAATAATTCTATCCATAATGAAACATTTCAACAAATAAGTATTTCTATTGCCACTCTCAGAAACAGGTGGATAAGCCTCACTCATTTAACAGGAATTACTTGAGAAGCTACAAAGGAAAGTAAACAGGAGTGACAAAATTAAAGCTTTCATATAGAACTTTCAAACAAAGTTGAACTACTGGTCAAAAAAACCTACTCAGGCATTTAAAATACTAAATCTCACAAACCCTCAGTTGAATTTAATATCCTTCACTCACTGAACACAGGACTTACATCACCACCAACTTCAGAGCTAGATTTTAAAAGCAATTGGTTGCTGTTAGATGGAAAAAGATGCCAAGCAGGATCTTGAAGAAACAAATAATGCCCAATTCCCACTGACAGAAACATGAAGTACATGCCTAATTGTGCCAGCAAACCCTACAAGCAGCTACCTGCACATTAAATCGCAGAGATGCTATTAACTGCCTCCAAACACAAGATTTTTAACTACAACATAAAAATCTTTTACAAATTTTGGAACAGTAGCAGAGAGATGATTCTTTCACCCAACCCAGGTGGCAATCTGCTGCTCTTGGCAGAATGACACTGATAGGATTTTGCAGTGCCATCTGACTGTTTAATAAATAGGGCTGCTTCTCTGTGATCTCCTGGTTCGTTTGTGTGTGTAACTAACCACATCTTTGTCCTACTTAATACATGTTTACATTTCCAGCGTGCTTTTTACTATAAACTGCTTTAATCTATTTATTTGGTTTAACACGCTACCAACGCAGTACGTAAAAATCCACTCGACTGGCTTTTATAGAGACTTGTAGAAAAAGTAATAATATTTAAAAGCTTAACAGTAAAATCACATCAATAAAGTCAGCTCAGTACTTTTTCAAATAAAGCAGTGGAATTCCAGTGCAGGATGTATCTGCAAAGAGTAAAGACAGGTGAAATTATTGCAACATTGCCGACTGTGTTAAGTACTTGACTTCAGTTGTGATTCTCATTGTTTATTAACATTTACAGAAAATATTGTTACTTTTAAAAGACTTTGATCCAAATTATTTCTTCATATTATCAGCATCTTCACTTAAAGAACACCGCTGAACCTCCTTAAAAGACCTCTGAAACTCTTGAAGTGTGAACCAACTGTATCCCCAAAGATCTTGTAACCTTTCATGGTGAGGATAGAACAACATCCCCTGGCTCCAGAGGTGGTGCAAGCCAACCTTGTGGTGGTGCAGGCTTCCTTGTTTAATCTCTGGAGATTTACAGCAAGGAAATTGTGTGCTCAGCTTTATTAGAGCAGTTCAGAACAAAACAGGGAGCAGATTGCAAAAATCCACCTCCAAGTAGCAGACAGGTCACACGAGCACGTCAGTGACACAAAGCACACTGCCAGAAAAGCAGAGAGGCATCAGGACAGCCTAAAATAAAGTACTGCTATTTTTAGTTCTTTGTTGCTGTTGATTGCACTGTACCAGAAATAGATTCTAAAATAAGTATGGAGGTTTGGTGGAGACTTTATTGGTCCATCTGTTCTCCAGGAGACTTCAATTTTTCCTGTAATATCACACAAATGACAAAGCTGCAGTATACAAAGGTGTCCTTAAATATAAACATATAATCAAAAGAATATTCAGGAAAACATGCCATAAACCAAAGTCAGTCCAGTCTCAAAACAGTGGTTTGCAGTTTGCAACTTGAGCAAAACAAAACCCCACCAAACTAACACTCTTATTTCAAGATCTCTATTGTGACAGTGTATTGTAAAAGGATTGACTGGTTTATTTTCCAACTCAAAGTAAATCATCTCCACTCATGCAAAACCATCATTCAAAATTGGAACATTAAATAGATTTCTCTTTTTATACTCTTGAACTGGTAATTTACATCCAAAATGAATCTTCAAAGATCATAAATGCTACATAAAGGGAAATGGAAATGCAGCTGAAATTACCTCTGTGTGTGTGTGTGTGTGTGTGTGTGTGTGTGTGTGTGTGACACAACTGGGAACAATCATGGATTTGTGAGAAGAGTGGCCTTAAGAATAATGAAGTACAACAGCAAATCCCAGTACACTGCACCCTTTATTACATAAAACAGCCACTACAACAGAAGAAGAGAGATTTGGTGTCACTGACAGTGTTATCTCCTGTAAATAAAATGAACATGTGATGCACAGGGGAATGGACAATCAAACTCCCTGGCCAGAAGAATTTCTCAATCAACTGGTTCACAATATTTAATTCCTTCATTTTAAACAGCATTTTCTGTGCTAACTTCATCAGTGAGATATTTATTTCTCTGTTCATTTTTACCATCAATACAAGTGCTACAGGTTTGGACTGAACTGTATTAAACAGGTCTGTGTGGGCAGTTCATAAAGTGCTCCAACTTACTTTAATTAGTTCTTTTAATTCTCTCACTTATACAAACACAACAGCTACTTAAGAGCCTCTCCTGAGATCACTTAGCCCTCTTTGATTTCTTCCAGCATTCAGACACAGTCCTTGACTTAACTTTGCATTTAAAAGAGACGTCACGACCATTAAGGCTAAATAATGAGAATTAAAAGAAGGCAAACAGCACAGAAACAAATTCTGCTCTGCTGATGATATTGGAAAAATATGAAAACTAAAATTCAAGGCAAAGAACTGTAGTACAACTTCAGAGGAGTCAGAGATTGGATGAGGGGAAAGAAAATAAAACAACAGGGAAAACCTCCCCCACAAATTAAATTAAATACAAATAAACATAAAGAAAAGGAGCAGGAGACAAAAATAATAATAATAATTCCATACAAAGAACATAAAGAGTTTTCATTGTGAAGGAGATGAACTGAATAGGGAGAGACCAGATGTGTACTAAAATCAAAAGGCTTGAGACAAAAAAGGATAAAGAGAGTTACATTCTCCCCTTAACACAGGAAGTAGGAGCCCATAGAGTACGCTAATAAATGAAAAAATTAAACCAAAAATCCCAACCTTTTTTCCACCCATTGCATAGATGAGCTATGGTATTAATTACCAACAAGTATTTATGCAGGCTGAAATTCTGTGTGGGTTCAAACTCAATTAAATGCACAAAAGAAAAATTCATCAACAGTTGTTAAACACAAAAATATGTCAAGTTGTATTGTCAAAACCAGCAGGAACCTGACCGAGTGTACAGAAAAATAACTGAATTCTTGGCATGATCTGAAGAGTCTTCCCTGAGCTGTCCCACTTCTGACCACTGCTGGAGACAATTTTTATGGTAAGGGATTATTTAGGAAGAGGATCTGGGCATATTTCTTTTTAAGAAATTAGAAGCACATAATCACAGGCAGCTTCCTGAAATGCCCAGAGTAACTGTATTACACTGATTTTTATCTGACTTGGCCAAATGCTACATCTGTCTCATGGCTGGAGCCAAAGTAGGCAGAATCTGATACTCTTCAGGCAACATTTCCACTCCTTCCTCAATTAAATCTTTTTCTAGGAATTGGGCAGGGCAGTAAATAATTTCCCTGTATGTCCCTGTCCTAGGGAATTGCTCTCCAAAATGTCAGATCTAAACGTGGTTTCAACAACACTGTGTGCACACAGACGTGTTTCTACATAATCTGAAAACTAGTAAAGAGAGAATTCTGTACATTAGACATCCAGTGCCATATTTTAGACTATTGGATCCTTAAACAAGGAAAAAAAAGGAAGATATTTTAATGTTCTTCCTTCAGCTCTTCTCCATCAGCTTTCCAGTCAGCAGATGGAAATTATATAATTAGATGTACTGACATCATCATCCAAAAAACACTTGCAGTTCCCCGTGTCTTTAACAGCTGGTAACATGAAGAGATTAAAAAGAGGTGAGATCCCGCAAAGTAATGTTTGCAGCTTGCTTTCCTCAGGATACAGAAAATCCCCTTGGCTGGTAGGAAATTCAATCTACCCCTGCATACCACCTTTGTCCTTCAAGATTTTTCTCCCCACAGTCCTGCCATGCTGGCAGACATCCTGGCCATCAGCATTAGTCTCACTCTGCCATGTCACATCATCAATTGTGGGACCATATTTTGGAAGTCCTTGAATCCTTCACATAGGCACCCACAGCTCCCACTTCTCTCAGAATGCCTTTCCCCTCCCACTCCCCCAGGGAGGAAACTCCAAAAATTGCCACCATGACATTCAGACTGACAGAAAATCAGGGGAAGGCCACTGCCCTCCATGCAAGTTTCAATTTTCCCAAATATTCCAGTGTCTAGCAGTGCATTGCTGCACTTAAAGATGGCCATCATTACACAGTGCACGGTAAGAAAACTGCTTTCCAGTCCAAATCTGGACTGGTTCTCAGAAATGCACAGCAAACTTGAACAACAAGGCAAGAAGAAAGGGTGGAAGGAAAAGAGGGAAAGTCTACTCCTGCAGGAAGAAAGTATCTTGCAAGTCTCACACAGGAGAGTTTCACATGGGCATTGCTAAATCCAGTGATGCATGAGGAATTCCTGTTGGGTTTTTCCTTATAGATCACCAAGGATCAAACGGCACTGCCAACAGGCATGGCCTGGGATCACAGGATACTTCATCTGCAATTCTCTGGGCCAATGAACCCTGACCAAAATACTGAGGCAACTCTACCCACACAGTGTCAGGATGTAGAGAGCCTCTTCCCTGTGTAATGCAAACCCTCTGTAACACACATAAGCTAGCTCAGAAGTAGTACTTCTCATCCTCAAGAACAGTATCCACATCCAAGCCCTGTAACAGCAAATCTGCAGAGGTGTCATTACAGCAGAGGAGTCAGGACCACACGTTTTGGCACAGAGAAAAGCCACGGGCTGAACCCTGCTGCATCACCAGCCCTGATGGCAGTAGATGGCAGCATCAAGCACAGTATTGGCAAAGTTAGTTTGGCAACGCTGGACAAGTATTTTGCTGGGCACCTGGAAAAAAGGTCTGCTCCTTAGGAATTACCCACTCTTAGCTTTATTATCAGGGTAGAATTGAGAGACTAAATGCAGTCTGATTTATTACAGCTACATTTTATGCTTATTGATTTTTCAGAAAGAAAACTTGACATAAACACACTGTGCCATGACCGTGAAGCAGAGGACTGCCCACATGTGGGTCTGTCCTACCTTGAGGGAATCCAGACAGCTCAGACCCACATACTGCTAGAGAGTCCAGTTCTTGTTTCCAAAATGTTATCCAGTCACTTGTCCAGGATTTCTCAACTTCCTAAGTGCACACACTCCAAGCATATAAAGTCACTTCTCTGCCCAAGTGAGAGCACTTGAGGGTTGCCCAGCATTCATGATTGACAAAGGACCTGCTCCACACATGTTCCTCACCCTGCCCCTGGCTCAGGCCACACATAATTTGTGCAGAGTTCACATTGAAGGAACAAGGTGTGCTCTGCAACTCTGAGCAGGAGGAGAAGAGGCTTTTTTCTGAATGTTTGCCCTCAAAGGGCAAAATGTTTCAACAATTCGCCCCAAACTCCCAGTTTGAGGGAGGTATGGCAGCAATGGATCACGCAGAACCTCTCCCTCCTTCCCCATCCTGCCCAAAACTCTTTCCAATGAAAAAGCAATTTTTAACCATATGAGATTTCTCAAAGAGGAAAAGTAAAAGCCCTGTCACCAGTCAGTACTTCTTGCTACAACTCAGAGCGAGCATCCCAAGAATAACAGCCAGTGGCTTTTTTATTTGCTTTACTAATCCAACTCTACCCAGTTTGTCCCACCAAACATAACTGCTCCAACTGCAGCTCCTCCTGTTCTAGGCAGGTTTAAAAATAAATATTGCTGAGCTCAGGACAGAGTTTGGTTACAGTGATTATGCAGGAGAAGAGAACAAGCCATTGGAAGCAAACAGAAGGGAGAAGCAGTGAGCATTACTCCTGTCCTCTCACCAACAGACTGGAACCATAATTCAGAATTTTGCTTTCTCAGTTGCCAAGAGAGTTCACAAATGGTGATCCATTTTAAGATGAATCTGCTGTGTAATTATTTGTATCAGCAGATTGGTCCTCTGCAATATTCACTTCAGCCTTGGGAAGGCTGGCCTACAGCTCCCTGTTCATTGTTCACATACAGGTTGGTTTGTGTTATAGGCCCACCCAGAAGAATTGGTTTATATAGCCTTATTTAGATTATACAGGATATATTCATTCAAGTTTGCTGTCTTCTAAACCAGCAGTAAATTTATACCAAAGCTACTTTAAAGCCGTGCCATTATCCTGAATCTGACCTTTTAGTAAGTTAAAACACTACAAGCATTCAGGAGATTAATACAGCTTTTGCTCAACTTTATAAATGGTTCCAGACAATTAGTGTTTAAAAATAAGCGTTTCCAAAACATTTTTTTCTGCCTAGCAGTCACAAAATAGTCCATTTATATCCTATCATTTGAGGATTTCTTAAAGAAGAGACCTGGTTGCACAACACCTAATGGATCATGTGGTATTGCACAAAAATTACATTATTTTGCAGTATTTAAAGGACTTGTTCCACTCTCTGCCACGGGCAAGGACACCTTCCACTATCCCAGGCTGCTCCAAGCCCTGTCCAGCCTGGTCTTGGACAATTCCAGGGATCCAGGGGCAGCCACAGCTTCTCTGGGCACCCTGTGCCAGGCCTCCCCACCCTCCCAGGGAACAATTTCTTCCTAACATTTCATTTAAACCTACTCTCTTTCAGTTTAAAACCATTCCCCTGTTGCCATTTCAGTTTGAGTCTTCAGAAAATAAGGGTTTGCAAAAATTTTTAAGGGAACAAGTCTCAGAAAACAGACTTCGAGAATAAATAACCTACATAACTGTTATGAAACAAAGATTTATTTCAAGATTAAGTTATTTTAAAGAGGTATAAAACTGTCAGAAAAATAAATGAAAAAGCTATTATTGTTGACAGAAATAACTCAATGGAATTGTTTTCAACTGAAGTTTTCTCTCTTATTTTTGGAGAGAGATTTAAGATTTTTTTTTGCTTTGGGCACCAATTTTGTTTGTGAATATAAGGAAGTGTATTTACTTCTAAATTGGACTGAAAATAAACCCCGTAGTGCCACTATTTTTGCAGAACTCACAAAGCCATATACAAGGGTTTTAAATCAGTCTAATGCCCAAATGCAGCCTGATTTTCAGACACCCAGGCAAGCCATTCTCTGTTGCTCCTGGAGGTCCCTGCAGCCCAGGGAGCAGAGCTCCAGTGCACCCACAATTTGTTCGGAATACTTAAATCCGTTGCAACTCTAAGGCCCTCTAAATATCTACAGAAGCCCTTAAGTCAATTCATTACTGATACAGTAAGTGACAACACTTGTGTTTGGCAGACAGTGCAACTGGGAGCCCTGACAAATCTCATTAACAGCACATCAGGGGCACTTAGTTTATCCTTTACACACAGTGCCAGTACTGAGTGTATAATGAGAAAAGGAGCTTAAACTTTAGTGGGACTGCACTAATTGGTCACCAAGTCCTGATTAAGCCAGGCTTCATATATAATTACTGAAGTTCAAGTATCTGACACAAATGTATCCAAAAACACTTCATGAAGATACTCAGTCACTTCTAAACTATGCAAATAAAAATAAGGCATGAAAAAGAAAAGAAACAGAGAAATAGGCAACTCTACTTGAACTACCTGCCTTTTGTATACTCCTTGTCCAAAGTATTTCAGTCGTTTAAATAACTATATTTTTTAAAAGTTATAAAAGTGCGAAAATAATCTCTCAATTACATTAAATAATGACAATATATAGGCATTCCAGTAACCTTACATATATATAAAAATATTTGTGTATTTAAATAATGTTGCCCAGAAAAAATAACTACAAGAGAAGGTTTTACAATATCCAGAAGTTAAAGATTACTAGATCAGCTTTATATATTTGTAAATTTACATTAATTAAATCAGTAAAAAAGATCCTTAACTTCAAAACTGTAGAGACAACTCTTCTGCATTATAAACTGGAATCACAGAAGTATGTGCCAGCACATCCCCCCAAATGGTAAAAGGGGAAACACATGAAAACATATACCCTAACACACATATCCTGTATATCCTGGCTTCCTCAGAATCCTGCAAGGAGGTGGTAGTTACAAACACACACTGAAAATAGATGGATTCCGAGTATTTCAGAGGGAAAAAGGCAATCCAAAGTCTCAGGCACCTCACAAAAATCAGATTGTGATACTCTGTGACAGCACCCTGAATGTCTGTCCTGGCTCAAGCACAACCCAAGGAATACAGGGTGCCTTTGGAAGCAGCAGGCACAATGGAATTCCTCCTTCTCAGGACAGAAAGGGATGAGAATTGTGCTACCAATTCATTTCAGACTCGTGGATGTTGGTCAGGGGTATCTGTCTCCTGTACCAGAAGCTCACAAAGGAGCCAAACAGCTGGAGTTTACAGAGATGCTTTTACAGGACTGCCACACCAGATTATTCTGTGAGTACCCATCCTGCTGCACACCCTGCTGCCTCAGGCTGGGAATTCCTGTGTGACAGGAGGGACCCCGATCTGCCTGCTGGCTGCCAGAGACACACAGGCACTCCAAACACACTGTTCAAGTGCCCCATCAGCTGCAGCAGCAGCACTGAGAGAGTGCTGCACCCAGACAAGGAGGTCACTGCAGTAACAGAACCTCTCTTAACAACACAAGGGCGCAGTTGTGAAGAAGCAATTTCTACCTCACTTCTACCACCAAAACAGAAGCTATGACAGGACTGAACAGTCCCCAGCACACCCACCATGACCCATGCTGCTTCAGCCTGAGCTGGCTGGCTCAGGTCCATGCCCTCAGCAAACAGCAGGGTAAGACACTGCACAGCATCACCTGAATTGGCTGAAGTGGGGATATGCAGCAAACTGGAAGCACAGCTCCAGTGACATCTCACCAATGACCCCATGCAGGGAGACCTTCTGTTATTCCCAGGATGTTATCCTGATTGGCAAGGGGCAAGGAATCTCAAGAATCGGCGCCTGCGCTTGCTTGGCCACTGTGTTTTTAATGGTTTTAGGCAGGAAAGGAGATGAAAAGGCCGGGCCCTTAGGCTGGGGCCGGCAGCCCTCGGTGGGAGCTGTCCCTGCCCCGGCTCCAGCTGCTCGGTTCCATTCCCGAAGGACACCACACAAAGCCCGGCCCCACGCCCCGATGCACAGCTGGGCACAGCCGCTGCAAACTGGGTCACAACGAGAATTTTACAGCATGCTCGAGCACGGTTCTTACCAGCTTTTGGAAAATACTGGTTTAGTATTTTCATTATTAAAAAACTAATAAAAAGAAAACCGAAAACAAATACCCCTTAATTTATAGCTTATGTAGAAGTTACTTTGGTGATAAAGCACATGAACATTGAGACTTTTAGTCCAAAATGCTTTTTTCCTACACAGTGTGCTAACATTTTCAATCAAGAATTTTACATACAAGATTCCAGGAATATGAATACACAAAATAATCCAAGACTACCAGGAGCATGTATAAGCATAGGTAATAGTTATTAAAAAGGTATTGCTTGAATAGCATTTTCCCAGACCATCTTAATAGTATCCTTAAGTAACCCTAAGCTGTTAATAATATTTTGCTGTTTTGCCTATAAAACATAAATATATATTAATTAGTGGTATTAGATTAATATACTTGAATTAAATGGCATTAAATTGCTTGAAAAAGTCTATAAACATAAGCATGTTCATATCAAGAACACCTTGATATACTTCCACCTTTTGCCTGAAAAATGCATGTGAAAACACTTATTTCAAAATCTCTATTTTAGAACTATTCCTTCTGTTAAAATATGAATGCAGCCCATATTACATTGGGTACACTACACAATATTTCAGAGAAAGTAAGAGTTAATTCAGCTTTAGCACATACAAGATTACCAATTAAAATAACACCAGCCACAGATATAACACACCAGCTTGGTGTATGGTTTTACTGAAACCATAAGTAATCCTCAGAAGAAACTCAGCAAAGATGAGCATAACATTTCAGAACTTAAATCTAGAAAATATGAAAATATTTCTCTGGGAACTAAGCCTCTTAAACTGAAATAGAAAAGCTTATTTTTACAGAGGTAGGAAGAATTATTGGGAAATACACGGTATTTCTTATTACTCCGTATTTCTATCACATTTATTTTGACAAGTCATGAATAAGAACACGTTATTTAAAATGAAGTCAGATTGATTTTTATTATTTTCCTGCCTAGTCTTTCCTCATTTATAATGGTGTTGGCAATACTGTACATATATATTACTATAGCATCACTAGACACCATTTTCAAGAAACATATATGATCACATTACTGAATTTTTTAAGATGGTTAAAATACAAGTACACAAATGCGCAGAATTAAAATAATTTATAAGACTTCTTTTTCTCAAAGTCAAGGAAATAAAACCTCGCTGCATCACAGCAAACTGTACATGCACAAGCAGTTACTTTTTTTCAGCTGAGGAATTCAAATCTTCATAAAAATTTAAACAAATCACTTCAACTTATTTTACTGTGCTTTTACTGCACTATGTCACCACATAATGAAACACCTGAGTGCCATTTGCCAGAAGACATTATCTGTGCCAGGAGCAAAGCTCCCTGTGGGATTCAGCCAAGGTGCTCCAGTGCTTCCAGTAGTTCTCAACTGCTCCTGGCACAGCAGTTCCTCTCCAGGGCTTCCCAAACTTGATGTTTGCATGTGAAGACACTGACCTGACTGGCAGGAGTTCCTGGCATGGCACAAAGCAAATGCAGCTCTCAACAATGCTCAGTGTCAGCTCTGATTTAGGTATTCCTCAGATGAGTCGTATGGCTACTCCCAAGAAATTGAAGGCAATGCTGATTTCAAGGATCTGAGAGAGGAAGCAGTGTCTGCAGTCTTCAGGTTTTGATGGCACTGCTTAATGTCCAGTTTTGATGCTCACAGAGAAGTGAACACAGCTATTGAGCAAAACTGGCTGTGGATGCACTGACTGAGCTCTGTTACAAAGGGAAAAGTTCCTGGATTAGATCTACAGGAGGAGGGCTGACCTGGGAATACTCTGGGTATTTATTGAGATACCCATGCACTCGTAACTCAGAGATTTCTGTGTTCCAGCACATCGCATGAGATTGTCAGCATGGGACAGTGACAGCCAGAAACCTGTTTGGGAACTGCAATCCATGAGTTGCACATCCCTGCAGCCTGACTGCAATCCCCCTGCCCCATCCATGCTGGTTCACAGAGGGCACAGGGGCTGCCTAAACCCCATTCCTACCTGTCAGCCTTCTCACCGAGTAACGAGCTCTAATTCTAAATATTCTACTGATGGAGTAGTTTTCTTCTTAAGGCTAAAAAAACCCAGCACACTTCTGGAAGAGGGGAAGACCCATAAATTATTTAATCTACAAAAAGCAACGATTATTTTTTCACGTGTTCTTTACATTGAATTTAATTAAAAACAGTTTAACAACTTAAGCTGTTCATACAGTTCAAAACAAACTGATTTTCCCCCAATTTCCTACACACCAAGAAAACAATCACTAAAACAAACAGCAAACATTCTTACATAACACGGTCATTATTTTTTTCAGTAAGTTGTTTAACACTTCATTGTGGTGCTTTCAAAACAAACAAAAAAAATCCCGTATAGACTGTGAGAATGAATTTTCATCCCACAGTGAAAGCCACTACCAATGCCTTGGATCAGACAAGTTCTGTGAACTCCAAACATACAGATCTCCTTTAGAAAGCTGTGTAGAAAAACTATCAAGTTTGCCATTTCCTGTCAGTAGCGTGAAACCTATTTTAAACACACTGCTGTAGTATGACAGTAAAATGTGTAGAATTATTTAGGAAGTGACACATAATACTGAAGATACTTGGGAAAGGAGACCCACAAGTTCTGCACTAAATTTCCTGTGAAAAGCATCTGGTCTGCACTGAGAGCAAAACAAAACACAAGCATACAGTGATCTGTCTGCAACTCCCTCTGCTGTTTCCTCAGCCCTCCTGGAAGAGCAGGAAAGCTCATCCTGCACTCAGTTCTCAGCACGGCCTGGAAAGGCAGGCCAGGCTCTCTATTGTTCTTAGGCCTCCCTCTCACATCTCAGCATAAGTAGGTCACGGCCACTGCCATGCTCCACTTCATCTTTGACTTCATTCTGAAATCACAGCCCTCCCTCCCTTCTCCTTTAATGCCATTCACAAAAACCACAGGCCCTGAAGGAATTTACTCCTTGAAAGCCAGACCGTGACTTTTAACTCCTTCCCTGTTCATTTATACCCAGCCCAGGACTTCTCAGTGTATTCCTGAAATGGCGTTAGTAACTCTGGCCATTGGAAATTTGAGATGAGTAACTCTGCCACAAGTTAAAAAGTACAAAAGCAGATTTTTGAGATGCTTCTATTTCTTTAGCAGAATGACACCTGCTGGTTTCCATCATTCAAGGGGGGGGATATATCCATCCAGATCTCTTTCCACACTCATGGAGAACAGTGCAGGTGTTTTCAACAGGGATTGCCTGTTCCCTCTGATCACTGTACAAACATGCAACTTATTTCTATTACTTTATATAATAACACGGCTTTAAGTAATATGTTTTAAAATGTCTTTTTTTGTTGTTATGAAGGTTTTATGTTAAAATACCTAAAACACCCTCAATTGGCCTCTTCTTCCTGCAACTGTTCCTTATTGCTTTATCTAGAACAACCTGCTGTTAGTGCAAGAGCTCCACAAAGAATTGATCTGGAATTAACATAAATCAATTTGTGAAGATAGCTTTTTGTGCTATGCTGAGAAAGAAAGCTTAAAAGATTAAATAAGAGGTGTCTGGACAGATTAGTCCCCAAAGCTTCCTACTACTTGTTGCTACTGTGCACAATTGACTCTACTGTCCACTTTTGCAGTCTTTACTGCAATCTTCCAGTAAGATTAGTTAATTCAATGATACATTTATAGAAAAAAATTAACAACCTGAAACGACACAAAACCTATTTCAAATTAGATGTAATTATTATTGCTAAATAAACACTTTTGAAATTGTGCATATCCAAAGGATTTATAGTGACAAGAACTTTATAAAAATAAACAGAGAAACCAACACCCCCCCCAAACAACAACAAACATTATCTTCTTCAAATCAACAGTGCACCCTCCAACCCTAAAATCCTCAATGTCAGATTTACACATGGAATACTTCAAACACAAACAGAGTTCAACATGAACTCAGGTTTTGTGACATCTTCCAGGCCAGATTTCTTTATGTGCAGACTGCACTTCTGTTTACAAATGCAACTATCCCCTACAGAGCCCTCACTGTGCAGGTTGATTTGGCGTTCCACACATGTAAATCAGACACGGGACTTATTAATCTGTCAGAATTCTAAGGTGATATTACCTCCCTCCCACGCCAGTGCTGCTGCTGTTTTTGACAGACATCATCTACTGTATCACATGCTTAATTTATTAAATTGATACACACCAGGAACAGGCAGGAGACTCACAAGCACATTTAATCTGAGCACTCAGGCTCCAGTGACGTGGATAAAACAAACAGCTTTTGCTGAAAGGAGCTACCTCTCTTTTCCAGAAACTGGAATTGACCCCTACTTACGTCACTTTAGGGAATTAATCTTCCAGAAAATTAAGCTGATGTTGGTATGATCAGAAAAGCAGCAGAGAAAACACAAGGGAGAAAGGTGGTTACGCACAGCCAGGATAGAGGAAGGTATGGAAAAACCTGGACCTTTCCATGGCTCCTTGCCATGGGATCGATGTGAAATCAAAGGTTACACACACACAGTGTCAGCCACAAAGTAAACAGTAACAAAACAGATAACTCCATGCTACATTAACACTTTCAGGTTTTAGAAAGGAGACAAATCCATCTTTAATTCCTGCATTCTCTCAAAACCAAATGCTGTTTGTAAGCAGCTGGTTTGCACCAAGTCTGCTACAGAAGAAAGCCAATGGTTTGTAGCATTGCACTGTAACATTTCTGCAGCTAAACCTTGCAGTGAGACCACGACAATAGGGAGAAGACAGGTCTGATGTGCAAGATGATTTCCACCTGTCCCCACCCTGCCATCAGATGCCGGGTGACTGCAGCTATGCTGGATGGATGAAGAAGTTGCCACCCCACTTCATCTCCACTGCTCATTACCTTCAAATCTCCCAGCATAACTGCGTGTTTAGTCACTTCCTAACCCAGTTCTGTCAAAATGATTCCCGTTAGAAAATCTGTGTTTCAGCTTAACTCAGATTATTTTTGACAGAACTTGTTTAGCGGATGACTATAAATGCAAGTACCAGAAGATCTGAGAACATTGTAACCTTTAGAGCTCAGAGAGGAAATAGCAGCGAGCAGTGGAGCCAGCTACCCCGTTCCATGGCTGTGTTGCTGTGGGAGAAGCACATTAATCACTCCTATAGGTCTGATTTGTCAGCCTGCCTGAGC
This sequence comes from Corvus brachyrhynchos, assembly GCF_000691975.1. Taxonomy (NCBI): domain Eukaryota; kingdom Metazoa; phylum Chordata; class Aves; order Passeriformes; family Corvidae; genus Corvus; species Corvus brachyrhynchos. The sequence continues at coordinate 1,304,658 of NW_008246061.1, forward strand.
AGGGAAAGCTGTGTATCGAGGGTGGCATCTTTAAAGAAAATAAATCAGGAAATCTATGGACTACTTATTTTACTGCTTAAAATGTCAGGTTGGGGTTTAGTGTCCAGAAATTGAAATTATTCACTGTAACTGCCTGCAATTCTGCTGTATAATGAGAGGAACAGGCAGATGCTGCTCAAAAGATATTAATAAATGTGACATTTCTGTGGGGCTAATGGATAAACATCAACCTCGCCTTCTTATCTTAAATTATTTTAACAAGGCCTGAAAACTTACCTAATTGCTTTCTATGTGTTACTGATGTGAACACAGTGTCTGTGTTTTCACTTGTTACATGGCAAAAAAAGTGGGAAAACTACCACCAAAATGCAGCATCAAATTACCATCACACAATACACAACACTGACAGGAGCAGGACTTGATGTAGAGATCTCCTTACCTTTTGTTAACAGGCTTCTCATCCTTGTCATAGGGCCTTATGAACCATTTCCCAATTCTTACGAAGTTTTTATCCATCAGGCATCTAGAAAACAATTACAGCAACAATTACTAGTTACATCTGAAAGTGTAATTAAAAGGAATCTTTGAAGACAGTGACACTGAGGGATTAGGCAGCTGAATTTCCATCAGATTGAAATAAAAGTTTGTAGCTTTTGGGTTCCACTTTCTGTTTTCCCACATCACTCACAGAGAATCCCTGTCCCATCTCATGACACTGTCACTGATGCTGAACTTCACACGTGCATTTTCCCTTCATCTTTGCCACAATCTTTTCCACTCTGTGCTACTCTTTTTGCTGAATGATCTATCATTCTATTTTTCTCACTCCTCTTCTTGAACAAAAGCCATTCATTAGTACTGATTCTTTTCTATTCGGTCTTTCAGATTTCAGACAATAAAGAATATGCATTCCTTTATTTTTGGCATGTATGTGGTATAGTATAGGAATGACAGAAAATTGTATTACGGAAATATTAACAATGATTCAATTTTCCCTTCACATGATCCCCAGCATGATTTCAGGTGCTGAAACTCTCATAATTACTGCTTCCTCTGTCAGAAAACCTCACTCCACCAAATATACTCCCACATCACCAAAATTAGAGCAGTAAGTTCCATTTTCTGTGGCCCCTTTGAAAGCCCACCGTTTCTTTTTAGAAACTGCATATTCCCCTCTAAAAAAAAAAAAAAAAAAAAAAAAAAAATTCTCATCTGAACCTCTTGTGAGCACAAAGACTTAGAAGTCACAGGTCAACTGTCAGTAATAGAAAATTTGACCAACCAGTTGCCAAACGTTTCAAATCCGTCTTTAAATCTTCCCCGCAAAAAAAAAAAAAAAAAAAAAAAAAACAACAACAGTGAGGACCCGAAGAGATCAATACCCAATTCAAATGGACAAGTTAGGGAGTGCCTGATGCCTTTCTAGGTCCACCTGTACAGATGAATCACAGGCGCAATTTGCCAACCCTGAATACGCCTCATACATTAAACATGTACTCAAACATGCTGCCCATGGGACCACACACAGAAATTCATAATTAAGGCATATTTTTCACTAAGGTAAATAATATGCTTCAAAAAATCTGAAAAACTGGTTACTTGTTGCTAGTGGTTTATACACTATTACAAGTAATATGCAAGCCTTGCCCATGCATTTCACATCTATTCATTATTTTTTATTTAGATGAAAGAAATGGATTTTTCCACCCTTCTAAGTTTTCCAATAGTTTATAGCAGCTGCTAGAGATTAACCAAAACAAAGGGAAAAAAATTTAAAATCACATGAAACTTTCTGTGCAAGTACATTCTGCAAGGTTCAGAAAAGTTGTGTGATCTGCACTTCAAAAGCATACCTAGAAGACACAGATAGGAAATGGACAACTGACAACATAGATACTAATATGCTCCTAATTTTTCTGTATAAACTCAGCAGGGTTTTCCAAAGTTAAAGCTGAAGAAAATTCTATCAGCACTTTCTCAACTAAAGCAAAAAAGAAACCAGTTCAGTTGAATAACCAATACCTTAAACTGAATATGAAAGCTAAGCCAGCAGAGATCTAAAGACATTGATAGTGGGGGGGAAAAGCTTCAGCAACTATTTCCCTAGGAAATATTTGCTATCAGAGAGTCTGTCAGTGCCAGCATGTTTTATACAAACAAAAGGAAGTCTGTGAAGTTTACATCAGATCCTTAAAGAAAATAATCTGTAGTAACAAAAAAATGTAATAAACTCTTCCCATCACACACAGTTCAATGCCGTGTGTCACATCACTGTGTCTCACCACAGCAGGTTTAACTGCCTCAAACTAATGCTGCTTTCTTAGAAAAAAAGTCTTCATGGGAAGATTTGTCCTTAAAAATCAGTCAACCCTCCATGCTAAACTAAATCATGGGTTATTTAAAGAATAATCCCATATAAAATCAGAGCCATGCCTGCAGCAGCATGGATCTCAGATGCGGCCGGGTGGGCAGTCAATGATAGCATGGTTATTTTTGCTGTATAAGCACTAAAGGTAACTAGTCTTTCACAGTGAGCTGTAACAATGGACTTGTGTAAAAAAAAAAGCCAATAAAAGGTCATAAAAAGCAGTTATTTAATGATATAAGGACATGAAACACCCCGCAGGCCCGGGCTCCTCTCCCTCCTCAGGGCTGGGCGATCCCTCCCTCAGCAGTGCAGCTGTTCCAGCACTTCACTGGCACCTGACCTCCTGTATTTCTGATTTTTCCATGAAAAAATGACCTGCCAAGGGCACACCAATTGTTACGAAACGACACCGTAATATTTTGAGTAGTCATCCCTCAGATCTTGTAATGTTTTCTATATTGCCAATTTACATAAACTGCTCATTAGTGTGGGTACTGAGGGGGGAAAAAAAAGGAAAAAAAAAACCCACAACCAAAATATCCCCCCCCAATCAGTTGTGTAGGTCCTTTTTCTTGCCTTTGCCAGGGTTAGGCGAAAGCAGACGATTCTCCTCCCTTCCTGCCCCGTGTTGTCCCCACAGGTCCCTCGGGCTCCTCCATGAGGGGCCGCTCCCCCTCACGGCTCCTCCT
>NW_008246061.1:1307771-1317062 GCF_000691975.1 Corvus brachyrhynchos
AAAACCACCCCACCCCCCCAACAACCCGCCCCCGCCGGCACCAGCCCCGGCACCGATGGGCCAGAAACGGCTTCGAGCTTTCTGCTTTATTAATGGGGCTTTTCCTAAACACCGGGTAAAATAGGGCTTGAAAGTTTAAAGTGCTGTTTAATAAAGTCTGCACACATGTTGCTATTACTTTAAATAAAGTAATTATGATGTTAAGTTCAGATTTGGTATGGCAGACCAAAAAAAAAGGAAAGCAGTGAGAAGGCACTCATGTCCAAGGGACAGTACTGTGGAACGAGTTGTAACAGCTTATCTGACATGAATCATATCAGCTTATCGTGACATGAATTGAGGCTCTTGGCAAACACCTGAGGTGTGTTCACCAACTACTGCTGAAAGGAAAAGGCTTTCCAGTCACAGCTGGACAGAACCGTCTGCTGACTCTGCCAACTGATTTCAATTAAGTTATATAAAAAAAAAAAAAAAAATTATTTCACAAGTTTAAAGAGGTCCAAAGAATAAAATTAGCTACTTTACACTTAAAAGTCAGCTGGCTGGGTACCACAGATTAATAAACACATATCAAATTAATTTTCCCTATATATAAAGCTACAAAAGAACTAATGAACATTCTAGACTTGGAATTTAATTTTTATACTTGTATTCATTCTAAGTAGCCTACAACATTTATAAAAATCCCCTAAAGAGACTGATGGGATAGAAAACAGGGAATACAACAACTAATCCTTGTACCTGCGGACATGCACACAGGTTACTCGGTCACCCTATGGAAGCACAGCCTCAGGAACATAATACAAACCTCATTACCAGTAAATCTACATCAAAGCAAACAGGACACCAAATGAGACAAGATGAAAGTGTTTTCCACTTGCTTATTTTCTGAAAGAAAAAATATCCAAGGCTGCATTCTGCAAAATTACTGCAACACAAAGGTGCATTCTATTTTGATGATGTTATTATTATTATTATTCGAACCTCAGAGAAAGTGGGAATAGTCTAATGACAATTTAATTCTGAGAAGATATCCAAATTTGTAAGAAGAACTAGGATGTAATACAGAAAGGTGACGATGACCTGAAAAACTGCAGAAACAGAAAGAATAAAATTATATAGCCCAAGATGCCATGTCCTAGATCTAAGAACAAGATAATCTTCAGTAATCTTAAGAGCTGATAGCTGGATTAAGAAGAAAAAGCCATAAGTGTAATAACTTTGCAGTGAAGTCATCTATATATATATATATATATATATATATATATACACATACAAAAAATATGTCTCATCAGAGCCAGGAACTGTTAAGCTTTACCCTGAACAGTGTGCACAAATGTAGTCAAATTGTAACTTGCATGAAACCAGGATGATTGGCAAAGCTTTTTCATCAAGGCAGTAAAGGTCAGCTACAATTCCCCTCTCTCACCACCTCGAGAAGGTGAAAACTTCTCTTTTTTTTTGCTTTTAAAACAGCTCCTTAGCAAAAATCCGAGCAGAAATATGTACCAACATTATTGCTTGTATGAGTGTTTAATTAGTTGGCACAGCATTTTATGATAAATTACCAGTCAATGACTCAAGAGATCCATCTCTATCCTGTTCTCTTGGACTCAAGGTCTAAATCTAAAAAAAATGTACCTTAAGATCCATAATAATATAAATGCTCTATAGGTATCCTGTATGATTTTAAGTATCAAAATGAAATATTTGAAAGCACTGGAGTTTTTCTTACCTTTCCAGAAGATTATGAATCGCTTTGAAGAGCAGGGTCCTACACTCATAGGAAAGTCCATTCTCCCAGAATCCTTCTTCCACCACTACAAAAACATAAAATGTCAACATGCTCAGAATAGGGAAATACATTTATCCAAAACGTATCTTCAACAGCTTTAATTTTCAAAGTAGCATGTTTCATTAAACTATTTCAGCTAATACCTATATTGCCCAAGTAGCTTTAATCTTTACTTGCTGCAGACGCAGTCTTTGAATTTTAAAAAAAATCCCAAACCCAACACAAAAGCATAAAAGCAAACCCATTTGTTTGTAGCATTCAATATTCAAGTACAGGGGTGAGGAATGCACGATCATTCTTTGCCACCACCGCTGAGAGATCCTTTAAAACTTAACCACAGATGCCGACAATCAAGAAACAAAGTGAATCATTAAAGGTGTAAAATCAATTTACATAACTGAAAAAACATGAAACAACTCTTCTGAACCTCTCGCTGTCACACTCAGGTGCAATTCCTCCATCGTACTGACTTGAACTATCGCAGTTTTAGCAATACACAGCAGATTTTATACCAAATAAAAACTGTACACTCAGTACCAAACTGCAGGGATTTTAGAGTTTAAAAAAGTAAGTCTAATTATCTCTCCTAGTAGAGTGCAGCCTGAATTAGTCACCTGAAGGACAGACAAACCTCAGAAATATCTGCTGTCCTTACTCATGGCTTTTGGGTGCTAAAACTACCAGGAGTAGCACTATTTCTGGTATGCCTGTACCAGATTCGAAATCTTACTCAGCTAAAAGACGCAGAGTGAAAACAGATGACAAAACAACTTTTTCAACGAGTAAGGATTTGTTAATTGTCTGAGTTCTGTCATTTCAATTTCACAGGAGTAGTCGGCAGATCTTTAGAAGTGCAAACATAAAATTCTACTGCACGTTAAGCACTGAATACTTCACACCCCTCCTTGGCCAATTTGCAGGACGAGACCTCCCAGCAGCGCGTCTATCGCAGAGATGATTATCTCAGTATAGTTTACAACCACGTTTAAAGGCGAGCTCTAAGGAGCTTGTGCTCCATGGAAAATACTAATATTGCCAGCAGCCTTCAAAGCCTCGAGCCACTGTTCTGCTGCTTCTCCAGGAGCTGTAACTCACAGACAAGAAAACGCACATTTTTTGCATGTGCAGTGTTGTGATATGCTAATGTTGGTAACAGAGCCTCTCTCCTCGTGCAGAATGGAAAAGCCAGGTTTTAGTAACTAAATCACCTTATCGGACAGCACAAGACTTCCCGGGAGAATGGAGACACAGACCCGTGCCCCTGGGCACAAGCAGCAGCCAAGGAGCTTTTCCTTTGAAACCACTGCAGGCCCTTTAATGCTTGCAAGCCCTCCCTGACAGCGAGGATGTAATGGGCCATGGCTATTTACTGCACAGAACTCCGCATGGCCTCGGGTTTCACGGGTAAAACACTGTGCTTAAGGAACTCAGAACCCCCGTGCATGCTCAGAACTATCGATGTATAAATTCCCAACAGCTCAGAACTACAGAAGCCCCAGAAGCTGCAAGGCAGGTACAGTCTTGCACTTCAAAATGACATAATCCTTAAATATATGAAAAGTTACAGATTACACTATGAGAGATCACACCTGCATGAAAATTCAGTATTTAAATTAAAAAATGAAATTTTTGGACAGCATCATGAAGTTGACAGAACCTGTAAAAGTCAAAATAAATTCACTCTTACACAGCAGTGAGCTCTTCTCCAGTTTCACCCTATCTTAGGCTATACTGCCAGTATTGCCCTGCTTTAGGAACTTCATGCAAAATAGGGGAGACCAGAATCAATTCCAGGATTTTACAGGAAGGTTCCCACTACCAGTTCTGAAGTTCCCAGTCCTAACTCCCTACCTACTCCCAGATATACACGGCAGACAAATGGGACCCTGTCACAGCTTATATCATCTCTCAGAACTATCTTCGCCAAGTATCATGTTGCCATTTTAGGAGAATTCAGATCAGATCACACTGCTTTACACTGTTAAATGTAATATTCTGTAGAGTTGGAATAATTTTAATCCCGAATTTTTTTTTGACTGGACATCACCTATATTCTTTTTCCCTGCTCAGCTTCCCTGGCTACCCCAGCCTTTTATTCCTCCACAATCCCAGACATGAAAGCACTCCACATCCCAGCAGGAGGGATGGGATGAGGGAATGGAAACTGGCAGCACTCCCCCTCCCTACCCATCACCACAGCTGCATCCATGGCTATCCTGCACTCAGCAGAAGTAATGGCTGGGAGGAATGTGTCCAAAATCCTAGGAAAAGCAGGGAAAAGCAATGTTAACCTCACAGCCAAGTCCCGAGGGTCAAGTGTGTGCCATGAGATCAGACTGCCTGAGGAGCAGCAGTGGAGTGGGACAGGGAAAAGGGGAAAGTCTGGAGTGGTATCAACCCTCAATATTCTAATTTTCCAAACTGCCTTTCTTAGTACATGGAATTCACATAAATGACATATGAAATGGAAATAAAATTACTTCCCTATTAAATTTAACTCCAAGTATATCATAAGACAGTGCCATAACCACTTTCCTATAATAAATAATGCCTTTAAATCCCAGATATATTAAAGCACTATACTTACTGTAATTACCTCTAATGCTTCTTTATCCTACTAAAAAAGTACATCTCACAATTAAGAGCATGTACATATGTCTGATGCCATAAAAATGAGGAGGAAAAATTAGAAGTGCAGCATTTCACTTCCTCTTTGCTCTTTGGCTTCCTGATCCAGACTCCAAAAGAAAAGTGTTGAAATGACTGGAGCAAGTTGCAACTTCAAGATGCATATGGTGACCAATAAAAAAGCTTGGCAAAACACTAAAAATTAGACTATTCCTGTAAATTCCAAAGTTCCTGACGCTTATAATTTAACTAGATTTTAGATTTTGAGGAGTATTTTAAATTCCTTATAGCAAATTGAAGCCTAGGAAATAATTGTTGGTCTCTATCTGTCTTTGTGACGATTTCTAATGCTTTTAACACTCAACACATTCAACTCCAGCCCCCCTCAGCTTTCCCATGCTCCTGATAGCATTTCCAGGCACAGCCAGCAGAACACCGGTGCTGCACAGGTTCCGAAACATGGGAACACCTCCGGCCTGTCCTGGAGGCGTTTCTGGTACTTCAGTTGAAATATTTCTCTTTAGACGCAACAAATGTGACACTGACCAACGGCTGTGAAAGCCATCTTCCAAAACAGAGAACTTCTAGGGGGAGAATCACGGAAAGATGGAATGTTTTAGTAAGAGAAAGCACAACAGAGCATGAACTTCATTTTCCTCCATGGAAGTCAGAGCAGAGGACAAGAGTTTGGAGAGGCAGCAAAGCAGAGGGGACAAACTGTGGGTCACTGCTTGCCAGGCCGTGGGGAGACACAGCCATGGCCAATCTGATCCCTGTTTGCAGCAATCCCATCCTGGGGAGTGTCAGGCTGGGTGACCTCCAGGAGCCCCAGCTCCTTCTCACCAGAGGGTTCTGCCAGGTGACTGCTCCTCCACTGGGATAGCTTCATGTACATGTTTCTATAGCTCTGGGTATATCCATTTCTGTAAACATTGACTACCCTATCCAAGCCTCTGGACACTCCAGAGAAGGATACACCTGGGAGTGGCATTTACTTTATTTCAACAGGCAGCTCATCCCGTTCTCACTGCCCTGCAACAGAGGGAGAACTTCAGCACATCATTTCTCACCAAAAGAAGCAACTGCTTTCCTCTAGTTATGTTTTGTTTGGTTTTTTATTTTTAATTAAATCATCTCCCAAAATAAACCACTAAGTCTATTAATATTCTGTCTCTAAAGATCTGGATCATCAAAAAAAAAATTATCAAGAATAGCAGAAAATCTGAAACAAGAAAAAAGTGTATTTGACACTTACAATGGATTACAATGGAGGTGTTAATCTCACTGCTGGTGTTCAAACAGAGTGGGAATTAATCAACAGCCTTCATATATAAAAGTGTTTTTAGGCGTTTGTTATGATTTTGTTTTCATAGGTTGAAAAAATGAATAAAACGTTTGTGCTGATTTTTATGTTTATTCTTGCAGATCAGATGTTAAATGAATGAAAGGCAACTACAATAATTTAGACTTACATGGGAAATTTATAATTTAAAGATACTTAATGAGCAGCTTAGTTGGCTTGGGGTCTTTTTTATTTTCAAGTCAGAGATATTAAGGTCTTCAAAGTGTCCAACAATTTTTATGAAGCCAGCCATGTTCTCAAAAAAAAAAAAAAATCCATTATAAAAATTTCAAGGAGAGAAGTCACAGCAAAATATCAAAGCAAATACTTCAATAATTTTAGGTCTCCCAGCAGAGATACTGGAAAGATAATAAGATCTCTGTTCTGCTTCAGTGGTCAAACTGACATATTTTACTTAAAAGAAATGTAGGAAGGAAGGAGAGGAGGCAAGTCGAGGCTGTGTCGGCGCTGCAGAGACAGTTATACCTTTAAGAAATCCAGCCACCCACATTTTAATAATTCAGGTCACACTGCCTTGTGCAGTTTAAAAGCAGAATTAGTTTCAAAGAATACATATTTCCTCAGAGCTATGTTACATATTTCCTTTTAATGTATCATATTGCAGCAACAGCTGAAATGAACGTCTAGACATCAAAAACAAGGCTTTATTCCCACCTACTGCTTTTTTACCTCAGGCATCAGAGCTAATGAAACCCATTATCCAGAACACTGCCCTCAGTCACCACATTGGCCACTGCAAATATGAAAAAACACTCTGGGACAGCACCAGTTATTCAGCCATTAAAATTACTGAAAATCAATTTCTTGCTGCACACTGCAGAAATACTGATAGATTAAAGCAGGACACATGGGACAAGGAGATTACTTCCAGGGAAGATTACTATGTCAAACTGCTGAGGACGGGGACTTACTCAGCTCCTCAGGATTCACATGCAGAGCAGCACATGCTCCTTCTCAGCCTTTGATATTTTGCCTCCTCGCTGCCATGAAATATGAAGGATGTGGTGCTTTTTCTGTGTTTTAAAAACACATGGCTAAACAACTCCAGCAAAATCAGACATAAAATTACTAAAAGCAAGCATTTAATTTTTATCTGTATTTTTATTAGCGTGCCCTTAAAACAATATTTCAAAAGCCAAAGAGCATTTTGAAGCATCATTTCTCCTAAAAAATTGAGTTAAGAGAGTAACAACACAATGCAATGGTACATTAATTCTGAAAAACTATATTATACCCATAAAAATCCAATTAAAGACAACGCCATTGATCGATCATTGCTATACTGCCATTGATCACCTTGTAAAATCTGCGTTTGAAGTCATTAGTGATTAAATTGACTTATTACTAAATCAGATTCAACCCACTTAGAGATCTAATTTCCTCATGCTGGTTATGATCATAGGGAAATTGTGCTGCTCACTCATACAGGCCCGAGAATCCATCTTGGCTCCCTTCCCCAAGACAGCTCATCACAAAATGAACCAAAACAGTGGAAATGCTCCCCAGAATGATTCATTTGTGTTCTCCTATTTCCAAACTGAGGGAATATTCACTGGACTTGCACAGAAGCATTTCCAATCCACGTCCTTCCAAGGTACCCTTAACAGCTTCCAGGAAAATTGGAATATAAATGGAGACCATGGCTGGAGATTGCGGCTCAGGCACGACCCCAGTTTGCATCTCAACGCACCGCAATTTTCGATATAAAAACCAACACTTGCAAGGAGAGTTGACTATGAAACTAAAATTGTTGCACCTCAGAAGGATAAATAAAACCTTCAAAGGCAACAGCTGTTGAATATCACAGGAATATTCCGAGGCTTTAATTGTTGCGCATTGAAACAGAAATTAGCATAATAGCTATTTATTGAAAAACAGATGGTAGGTAACTATCTGCACTTAGATTGTGTTAGCACTACTTAAAGTATTACTTTTATCGCTTCCTCAATCCCGGTAGGTACAGAGTTGTTTTTTTATAGAATACACATTATATGTTACATCCTCTCCCTGGCCCACACACTCACATTCCTGTGCTCCTGCACGGCCTCTCCTGCCTTTCACTGGAGCACACCACAGCCAGATCTTCACAGAGACGGCTTCTCAGCAGCTTGGTTAACCAAAATTATTATCTATGAAATCAGAACGAGCATTTCTGTGCAATTACAGCTCGAGTCTGCTCTCTCTGTAGGAATGCAGATGAGCTGTGCAGAGAGCTCCTGAGACAGGAGAGATTCCAAATCAAACCATGGATTTGCCGTGTGGTTTTTGCTTCGAATGCTTTCTACCATCACCAGAAAGAGTAAAAGGAACAGAAATAAGGCACAGTTTTATGTGGTTTACACAGTTTCCCAAAGCAAAGCAGGAAGTTGTCTGCAACGGGAAACCTGCTCTCACGTGCCAGAAAATCCCCCCCAATCCCTGATTTATGCTGCTTCATTCGTCCCACCATGTGTTTGTGTTAAGCAGTCTGATTTCCAAGCCACTTTATATTTCTTTGCAGAGGTATTTCTTATAAATGAAAAGCATAACCTGACCATAGTGAAAAGGCACTAAAGGTTTGGGGACATTCTCACCATTGTTTCCTTAAATGTTCCAGGCTAAGGATGCCACTAGGAAAGAAGTATTTTCTTAACTTTACTCCTGGGAGTTTCTAGAATTTCCTCTCACATTTCTGAACTTTTCATTTTCCATTATCTCTTCAACTATTTGGTATAAAGACATTAAAGGTAGTTTGTCAGAAGAACACAAAAGCAACCCAAAAATCTTCGAAGGAAAATACAATGTTTTTAAAGTATTACTATGCTTTCCTAATCCTAGAAACAACCTGTACTCTCCAAAGTTCATTTGCTCTCTTCTTTCCCCTTCCAAATCTCCCAAGTTTTCCTCATTTCCATTTCCAGTCACCACCTGGGCCTTGCAGCCAGTGTGACCCTTATTCCACACATCGGCTGCCAGCCCCACTTCTGCCGTTTGATCTTCTCAGGTTCAAAGAAAATGGAATTCCTGCAGTGGATGTGCAGCAGGGAGACCTTCCTGTGCACCAACAATGCAATGAGAAGGAGGACTTGTATTTTTCCTCTCCAAACACAACTGGTGTTTACTGGCACTGACGGGGCACTGACTCTGCATTCCCTGTTCCCGGAGCTCTGCTGGAGGTAATGGAATGTGCGAGGGCAGCGAGTCTCTCCGGAGACATCAGAGCGAGTTCAGCCATCCCCGAGTAACACAGGCCATGTTCTGAGGGAAAATGCCGTCCGTATTAATCCCTACTTGGAAAGCGAAAGGAACCCGGACTCTTCCCTCACTTCCCAAGTATGCAGGGCGTCACTGCTGGAGCACAGCTCCGTTCGGAGCGCGGCACCGGGCTGAGCTCTGCCGGCCCTTCCACACGGCTCTGCCTTGGGAACGCCCGCACGGCTCCCGCCAGGCGCTTCCACTCGGACGCTGCAGTCCCGTCCCTCCTCGTTCCCATTCCCAATCCCAATCCCAATCCCAAGCCCACCCC
>NW_008246061.1:1317238-1319881 GCF_000691975.1 Corvus brachyrhynchos
CAGCCTTTAATCGGTATGTTAAGACGACAGCTGGAGGAAAGACAAGATCTCCAGCACATCCAAGGAGACATTTATGGAGAAATCCCGGGTGTAACGTGCCCAGTCTCTCCAGGCCCCCGGAGCTCTGCTTCCACCCAGCCGGGCTCTGCTCTGGGGGACAGAAACTGCTGGTTCTTCTCAACTGTATGCTGATTTAACCAAGTCAATATTTGGGTTTCCATCAGCTAACATTTGAGTTTACCCTTCTGCATAAAAATTAAGAATTGTGCTTATTTTTCCTCAGTTCACACTTGCTTTTGGTCCTGTGTCACTGCTTGCAGCCCCCAGGCTCCTATTTTCTTCATTTTTTTTCCAACCTAATGGCTATAGAAATAACAAGTTTCATTAGAAAATCTTCTTTTCCTTAACTTACTTGAAATGCCATATTGTGAGAAGACAAGATCTGAATTTAAGTAAGGGATGCAGGAAATATTTTTAGAGCAGTTTCCCACGTTAAATACACATCATATGTCCCCCACAAAACAGCCAAAGGTTGTGAGTGTGAACTACTACACTAATTCCATTATACATGGAACATAGTAGATAAATCCTCTTCATGTTACTGTTTGAAAGTATGAAAAGATGTGAATAAACATCTTTTTTCTAGGTTATACATCCTTTCAAAAGAATGTTTTAAAGCTTATTTTACTACTTTTTTCCTACCTCTCTGCTGGAATTAATTCTATTTTACACAGGAGTAAACAACAAAATTGACTTTTCCATCTGTTTACTTAAAAACTTGCTGCAGTAAAAGCTGAAGGACACAAAAAACCCAAACCCCAACCAACAATCACCAAAAATAGAAAGTAAGAGTTAGCAGCAGGCAACCCCAAATTTAATACTGCTGGCAGATTTTTTGAGTAGCAAAGTTAAGCAAAAGTCCTGTCCAACCCAAACCATGACATGATCCTGTAGGTCTTTCCAGACATGACCTTCAGCTTGTAATTTTTATCAATTAGAAAATAAATTTAAGCTTACAATGTTTATATACTTCAGAAACAGAGGGTGAGGCTTGAGCAATAACATCAGTGCAAAAATGGTTGTGGTCAGACTTGATGCTTGTAAATAAAATACTTTGAAAAAAATATTTTCAAGAGAAAAGTTTAAAGACTCTCCATTTTGCAACAATTTTTGGAAATAAAAAAACCTGCAAATGCATCTTAAGTTTAGGTATGAAGAACAGCGTAAATGAAATATCTTCTTATAAATGTGCCTGTGAGAACCTTTTCCCTCATATCCTCATCTCTTTGGAGAGGCCAGGATCCTTCCAAAACCACAGGCACAGAATAAAAACGCAGAACAGACTTCAAAGACAGAACAAGCATATTTTTGTCATTTTGTTTGTTCTTTACTCCTCACAAAACATGCCAAAATACTTTGTGCTCTTCTGTAAGCAAATGTTTACTGGAGTTTGCTGCTACTTGAACAGAAGCAAAAGCGAAATAACAGTTTTGTGTTGAGTTCTGCCAGCGAAGGGGCTGAGCTGGAGGCAGCAGAATGTCAAGCAGGTTTTTAAGCAGGTTTTTAAATCTATTTTTGTCCTCTGAGGAAGCCAGCAGAGGGAGCTGGCTGGGACCCGGTCTGGGCCCATCACCCAGGGGCTGCTTTTTCGATTAAGAAAAGGATCCCAGATCACGCAGGCTAAAAATAAAACTTCAGGGGAAAAAACCGACCACATGCAATAATAAACATATTAGAGGAGAGCAGGTTTGGAGTAGGGACAGTTTAAGTGCTTCTTTTAAAATAAAACCGTCCATATGAAACAGCTCTGAAAGCAGAGAACTTCCTTGAGAAATAATATCTGGTCAAAGCAGCTGGGATCAAATGTGTGATCCCTTGGGAAAGACTCCAGAAGATCCCTGAAAATCGTGATGTCCATTACTTCCAGAGGCTGAACAGATACTTACCCCAAACAGGTACCCAAACCTCAGTGTAGGAAAACAACCCCTCTCCCTCCCCGCTCCTGCCTTTGCAAGCAGGGAATATTACGGATGCTCTTTCAGATGGGGACAGAAAAACAATTTCTTTATCAGCATGTTTTTATTTATCATAATATGTTTATTTACTCCTGTTTATAAACAGAAGGTATTACAGGAGAAAGAAGTAATGAGGAAGACACAGCATGGCATTGGGAATGGAAAAAGCAAATTACTGAGGACTGGAGAGCTGTTCTGAAATAGAGGAGTCCTTGGAATTCCACACAGTAATAAACTAAGCTGCAAGATTTTACAGACTATCTGAGACTCCCAAGTACTCAGCTTTTCTCATAATCTTTAAGGCTGAACATATATGTAGTAATTATTAATTTGAAGCCAGTCCTGCTCTGTAAGATCTCTCCTGTAAGAATCTCTCCTGTGAGAGTTACTGCAAACAAGAACCCGAGTGAGCAGGATTCCCTTGGGGATGAGCAGGCTCCCCGAGGAACACCCAGGAATAGAAAGTTGTGATTTTACCTTCTATTCAATCAAAAAAGCGCTGCATTTTCTGACTCCTCTCTACTTGGGACTCCTTCTAAAGATCACTTTCACAAAATTTGAGCCAACTGACCACATTTGACCACTACAAAAGAATTCCCCTTCCCAGGCATCCCCTGTGCTCACTGCT
>NW_008246061.1:1319930-1330472 GCF_000691975.1 Corvus brachyrhynchos
ATGCAATATGTTGTTCACTTTACAGGCTGTTGCCATGGATATTAATGTGATGTCATAAATTGTTACATCTTCATTGCAGAAACAAAATGAAAGGGCTTAGAAGCAGGAGAAGAATAAGAACTCATCTAACCAAGCATATTTAAGAAGAAGCAACTGTTGTACAAATCACAAAGAGAAAAGAGACACACAAATGTGTATTTTAATTTAGTGTTGTTGAATGCTTCTCTCTGTAAGTGCTTCCTAAAAGATTCCAAATTCCCTACTGAATTTCTTACTGGACTGTTACCTGCACAGTGGGACCTCCTCAGCAACAGATGGAGCAGCACTTCATAAATTCAGCTTTTCACCACGGTTGGAAATGCATATTTCTGTTGGAAACATCAGTTTCTGAACTCTACTTTAAATTATCAGGCAGTGGCCAACCATCCCAGCAATGCCAACCTGCCTTGCCCCTGCTTTTCCTTTCATTCCAGCTACTTTTTGACTGACCAATTCCATTCATGGCATATGTGCCATGGCAAGTACTTAATTTTTGAAAAATCAGGGTTGTGGATTGCCCTTAAAAATTATTACCGACAAGTATTCCTGAAGTTCCTCCTTTCCAAGGACTCCAGGAATCAACAGTAACAAAACGTTCCTTTGCCTTATTAAAACAGTAGCTAAGATTACAACAAGTTAATCTACTTTATCTATAGATGTACACACAGAGAAAAGAATTATTTAGCTTAGAGAAAAGCAGAATACAGTACAAAGCACACCCAGTGTTCACAGTCACAGAGGATTTCCCTCATTTTCAATTAGTCAAACTGTCTGGTTTAATCTTTTTCCCAAACAGTTTAGCTGTGCTGAGAGTGGATTTAACTAAGTCGAAAGACACACAGCGAGTGGGGAATGAATGGGCACCCCTGCCTGCCCGGAGCTGCTGACCTGCATGGAATAACTACATGAGAATGGGATAAACACATCCCCACTCCCTTGCACTGTCACCAAACAGGCACCCAGAGGTGGAGCAGCACTTGGCCAAGGAGAATCCTGGTGCTGTCTGACCCTCTCCAGACCATGGTGCCAGGAAACCCAGGCACTCCTCAGCTCCTGAGCATTTCCTGTGGCAGCTCCAACAGGAAAAAAAGCCTCACACCTGGCCTGCATTTCTGGGGTCTTGTGGCACTTCTAAGTCCACCATCCAACAGTGAGGAACTCATCCACTCACAGTGGTCAGGTGTTCCTCCCCTTTCCAAACTCCCTTGAACTGCATGTGGAATGGGCTAGATCCACACCCTTCCATTCAAATCCAGCATCCCACACTCCCACAGGTCAGACAACAGAACAGATCCCATCTTCAAAAACCCAAGAGAATCTTCCCTGGTCTTGTCTGTGGCTTCCACTTCTGCGTTCCACCTAATAAGGAGTCTTAACCGGTTCCTCCAAGTCTCTCACCACTTAACTCTCCATCATAATTCATTAAATACCTTTTGTTCCTATGCCCCCACCCATTTGGAGGAGGAGGAATACAACATCAAAAGACATGCTCACCATTCTGATACCTCCAAGACTCAAAAGACTACTGAATAGCTGAACAAATACAAAACAAAAGTAAGTTTCTTGCCATCTTTTAAAAAAAGGTGTTCTGTAACTGCAGCTTTACTAGTCTGGGAGATGTTCAACCTTCTCACCTTAACCTGTTTAATTCACGTGCTTCTGAGAGCTCCTGCTCCGATAAAGCACCCAGTGAACAGTCCCCCTCCCAGTTCAGCCCAAGCTGCATTTCTTGATGATGGCACCATTCCACTGAGTCCATGGCAGCTGCACTGGTGCATCCAGTGCTGTGGGACAATCTGAACATCTCAAGCAACGCAACGTCACCTGTACTCTGTGTTTCCAATCCTATTTTTAATTCAGGAGCTTAAAGGGCAAAACAGCCTCCAAACCACATCCTCCTGGTCACCAACCTATCCCTGCCCTCTGGCAGTGGGAAGCCATTCCCTGTGTCCTGTCCCTCCATCCCTGGTCCCAAGTCTCCCTCCAGCTCTCCTGGAGCCCCTTTAGGCACTGGAAGGCTGTTTTAAGGTCTACAGAGAAACCAAGGCTGCAGATCCCCATTAATTGCTCACTTCAGAAATATTTCTTCACTGGAACTGTTTAATTCAATTCCCAGACCCAGTGGGTCCCTATCCTGGGGGAGCCACCCAACACAGAAACTCTGCCACGGCCCCCTGCTCTGAAGAGTTAAGCAATAGCTGCTATGTGAGCAGTAATACTGAGGATTTATTACCCTTGAAGGATCTGCCTCCTACAATCCTACACACTGAAAGTCCAGGGTCAAAGGGCAATAGAAAGTCAATGAGCCCTACAGGGCAGCCCCAACACTCCACAGCACCACACTGGAACACCAGACACCTCCACTGGGGCCAGACAGGAGCAGGCGCAGCACAGGTGTTGGAGGAACATCTCTGGGATGCAATATAAAGGGCTCTCATCAAATTCCCCACCCAGAGCATGCTCCTGAGCCACATCCCACAGCTGTCCAGGCAAATCCACCCAACAACAGTGCTCTGCACACAGCACCCTGCAGCTTCTCTCTAAACCAGGAGGGTTCTCTGCATGTAGCCCAGGGGTTCGCTGCACAGGAGAACACAAAATGCTATTTCTAAAATAAAAATATTTATAAATTGAGCTTCTATTTTTTTAAATAATTCTGTTTAAAAATGCAGCTATAAGATTACAGCTCAGCCTATTTAATTTCCCCTAATATTTCAGTAAATAACAACCACCCATTTCTGCGTCTCCAGGAAAGCCCTTGGCTGTCATGCAGAAGGAGCCACCTGGAGAACTCTCCGCATATTTAATTGGAATGTGGGGTGACCCTGTGAGCCCCAGCAAGGACCCAGCACCTCCAGGATCCTGAGCCAGTGCGACAGGGAATCCGCGGGATCATTCCCCAGCGCCAGGGCGAGGCGGGCAAGGAGGGAGGGATCTGCTGCCAGGCTGTGCCAGCTGCCATTTGGAGCCTGCAATGGACATTGGCATTTTGCCTTTTTGTCAACAATTTTAGTGTCAAAACTAAAGCACACACACGGCTCAGTCCCCACAGAGTGCCTGCGACAACCCTGGCTGGCCCTCGTGGAACAAAAATAAGCTGATTTTCCATCTCTAATAAATCTTGCACTTCGGAATGCCTACAGCCAAACCCAAATTCTCACCTACTTACCCCAGAAGCAGCAAAGCCAGACTTAATTGACTTTGTCACGCCAGGGGTGTAAAAAGCAACTCCTAACTACTGCAAACCATGGCTAAATACAAATCACAGCACTTGAGTCTCAGTGCAAATTAATAGGGTAAAATCCCCCCGTGAAATCTCCCGGCACCCTGGCAGCCCCACTCAGCTCCATCTCTCTGGGCCAAAGAATTTCACTCCCTTGTAACATTTAAACATAATCTGACAGCGAATGAAGCTTCAGCTGAAGATTACTGGAAGGCTGGGTTTGCTTACTTTTCCCCCCTCAAGCAGAATATGAACCAGCTGGAAATAGATCCTCTTGGAAATGTACTCCATTATATATTCTTCATCCTGATAAAGGCTGTTATCAAATACAACCAACAGATCAATGACTGATGCTGCTGACAATTTATTTTCTTTTATTCTTTCCTTCTTGTTTATGTGATACCCCCATAGCCTGTAAGAAGCCTTTGCCTTCAAGCACAAAGCATCACAATTACTCCAGACATTATTTTGCTGGCATAAAACCCCAGCTACAATGCATTTAAATTTCCACAAAACATGTCTGGGTTGTTTAAAGAGGGTAGCAACAGGGAGATAATCCCAGTTTAATAACTCTGCATGTAATTGCTCTGAGCTACCATCCTAAGCTGTCTTACATAAAGCCCATGCCCTGGGTCACTCCTTGTGCCCCTTACCTTGGGAGCACAGTTTGTGTCCAGCTGCACCTCCCGACCCAGCTGTGCTCCATCCCCACCTCCCTGAGCTTTCCACATAATCATGGCAGAGATGGGCTCCCACTAAATTAATTCCCAGGATTGTCCCAGGATTTTGCAGAAAGCATCACATAAGAAACAAAATGCATCTTGATGTCACATTTAATAACTAATATGTGCTCTGTGGTGCTTTATTTTTATTTCATTGAAGCATTAGCACAATGAAATGATCAATATGCAGTGTTTTTCTAATAACAATTACTAAATAGGATTTAATGTTTAAAGTAACTGCACCACCTCTGTTTCAGTTAAAAATACAAAAATAAAGGTCTCTACTGCTGATACTTAACCTTTATCTCCAAAACTTAACTTTCAGCCACAACAGTGATGGGTTTTACCTGGGATATCAGAAAGGAATAAAAGTCAGCTCAGTGGGGGTAATTCTGGGAAATTACTGATATTTTTAATTTATGCAATATTAGAATCAATCAGGTTATGAAAACCTACAAGAACCTTGGTAGAAAATGCCTGAAGTTCCTATGTTTAGGGAAGAGAAATAATTTCACCACACATGAGAATCTTTTCCAAGACAGACCAGTAACAGCCAGACAAATTATTTAACCAGTCCTTCACTTCCACTGGGATATGTTTCGGCAAGAGATTCCCACTGCAGTGGGAAAACAAGTTTGATGAGCAGTGTTTTACACCTAAAATTCTCCTCATTCCCAACAAGTTCCCCAGGAATTGTCAGCAAAGCTGTAATGCAATAGATCCCTGTTCTCACTGCTGTCACTTTTGCATTTCACAGAACTGGTCTGAATGTCTTTTCCTTGCCAAGATGTCCCCATCGGAATGCTGCATGTATTCTGCAGTTAAAATAAAATACACCCTACTCAACTTCCTTTTGGTCTCTCTATATTTTAAATGCCTTTCACGTGGCATCAGGCACAAATTAGTCCAGAAGACTTCAAAGTTCCTGCATCGTGCCCCTTGCTCAGATTCCAGCAGTACCTGGCAGCTTCTCCTTGCCCCACCCAGCTGGAGATGCTCATTCCCAAGAGCTGAGCACCCAGGTGCCAGGGACTCCCTCCTGCAGCATCCCGGCCCCACGCTTATTTGTAAATAAGCTAATTTTGGTAAAAGTTACACAATCAAATACACACAAGCTTAACTAAGAGGAAAAAACAAATTACTTCTCATTTGGCTCATTTTCAAACTCCAAATTAAGAAAGAAGTGGAAGTAACTGGCTTCATACCATTGCTGTTTAATAAACTTATTTTGGTGTATCAAAGGGAGATAAGACTCTTGTGTGTGTATATACACATATATATACAAATATATATGTACACACACACATATATATTGAAGAGTCTTATACTCTACACCACCCTTTAAAAACATTAAATAAATTCATTATTCAAGAAAATATTATGGACAGCACCACAGATGCTTTTAAAGACAATTTTTTAAAGAAAGTACTTAAGGTATTAAGTACTCCTAGTGCTAAGGAATTATCCAAACTCTGAGATATTCACGTCAAACCAGTGCACACCAGAACCTTGTCACTGGAAGATGTTAATTTATTCCTGGCTGGCTCCCCAGTGGACACCAGGATACATCTGAACCCAAGCAAGAGAGTGGGAGGGAGGAAGCTCAGAAGCAATTTCAGATCTATCAAAACTAAAATATTACCTCAATACAACACCAACATTTTCACTTTGGGAGCTCTGCCAGAAGAGAACAGCCACCCTGCAGTAACTGTTGCTCTCTGGCAGGGTGTTTGTATCCAGGAACCATTTTCCTTGATGCTGCTGGTGAGCAACTACAGAAATCTCCACACTTGGACGTGCCCTAAAATCTACCAAACCCACTGGATACAGCAACTGGGCAGCAGGAGCCAAACAGGGAATTGGATAGAGATGGTCAATGGAAAAAGTAGTGCTGGGAGGCAAGGGAACCAAGGCTGGTGTCCCTCTGCTCCTGAGGCCCCTCTGCTCCGGAGGCAGCACAGGCCAGGCACATCCCACCAGGCGCCAGCACAAAGATTCATGGAACAGCAAAACAAAAGCACTTGTGCTTCTATCTGCAAGGTACAGCTCTCATCTGCATCTCCCAGTTTAACCCAGTTTAACTGGAGGCCATTTTTACAGCAAAATTACTCAGCAGAAAAAGCCCAACCCAAATGTGAGAGGAAGGGCTCAGGGTGAGTACGCTGTCGGAGGGGCACATTTATCTGCTCATGACTGTTAGAGAGGGTTTGCTGTTCATGGATAAGTTATTTATAGCTCATCTGGGCAGCATCCACATCTTTAATTCCGTAGCAGCTTCCCTTGCCTTTTGAATTAAAAATTGAACTTTACTCCAACGGATTCTCAAGGGGAAAGCATTAAATGTGCCACATCCTGTTCTTTGTTTCAAAGCAGCAGTGTGAAATAATGTAAAGAGCTCACACAGCCCTGATGATTACTGCATATTTCATTACCACTCCAACACTCTTTGTCCCACTTAGAGCTGCCTACATGCCTTGGGCCATATGGAGCTGGTTAAGCAGGGCCTGTGATTACTACTTGGAAAAATCTACAACAATCATTCTCAGACAATTCTCAGCATTGTGATTACTTAACTGCCATTTTTCTAAACCTAAAAGAATAATCGACCATGTCTGGAACGTCAATGAGCCCCAATTTTTCAAAATTTATTAAAAGATGCAACTGATTATATAAATATGACACACAGCAAGTAACTGAGCAGAGGTGCAATGAATGGGCTGTAGTTATTTTTGCCCATCATTTTTAGTAAGTTTGGGGAAATGAACAACTTCAAAGTCAGAAATGAGTGATCTTTTACAGCCAGCACACATGGCTGGCAGGTGACACACATTACTTTTGTTGCCTAAAACTTTCAGACAGTTCAGCTTCACTGGATCCCTTTTGGATCTGTAACACGACAAATGTAAAATCCATGGATGAATTTTTGGCTGCAACAATTTCACCTGGAGCCTTAGGCAGAACTGCCCAGTGACTCCATCCCACAGCCTGAGCTCATCCCAGTGCCAACCCCCCGTGACTCTGCAGGCCCCAGACACAGCAGCATCGGCTCCTGCTCTCCAGACAGGCCCCTCTGCCAGATCCTTTATTCCCACTGTCCAGATATATTTAATTAATTACATCATGGTTGTGCAGCATCCAGGGAAGGGAGATGCTGTTAATGCTGTAACCCCAGATGACAATTCTATTTCAGTTTCCATGGACCTCTAAAGGCAATCATTCCGTGGCGCCCATCCCCTGCAGGCTTGGGAAAGCTATCCAGGGGAAGTTTTTAAAGGAGAGGCTTCCATGCTGCTCACACACACCTTGGCCAGAGAAAAGGGCACATTCAGGGGCACCTGTCAGCAGAAGGCGGGTGGGCTGATCTTTCTGAGGGCTGGCTAATTCCATAAATGAATCCTGATCAGTTCTCGGGACACGCTGAAACCACTCACCCTCCCTCTTCAAGGAGAGCTTGGTCATGGAGGTTTAGGCTGGATGCTGGGAAAAGGTTCTTCCCTCCAAAATTATCCAGTAACATTGAATTAATCATGAATTACATCGACCTGTCCAGTGGTTTAATACCATCTCATTTCCACCAGCACATATTCTGCTTTACATCAGTTACCTCGCAGGGCTTCAGTGACATCCTGTTACTCCATGGCTTACTCCACTCCCAGGATTAGATTGGATATTGAAAAGCAAAAGTAAAGAATTTTATGCAGAAAAACAACGCTTGTAGCATATGCAAAAGCTGGTTGCAGAGCAAGCCCAGAATTAGCTACACAGATATTTTTCCAAGTTTGACAGTTGAGCCTTCTGTGCTTGTCATGCATATGCCACATTAGAAAAATAATGTTCTTATGTAGTAGTGAACACATGTTTATTTAATGGCATCTGCCCAGAGGGATGAGATATTTGCTGGGAGCACTCACAGAACTGTTTCTCTCAACCCAAATCACGTTTGAAATATCTAGGTTAAAACCAATCTGGAATGAGTTGATTTCTGAAAAACAAGACCTTTTTAACTTTCAATAATTCAAACCCAGGATTTTTTCACACATAGCTGAATTTACTATGCAGGAAAATATCCCCATCTGAAAAGAGGGAGAGGAAGTCAAATAAGAATATTTTAAATACTGTAACATTTATAAACAGAAAATATGGTTTCAAAGAAAATACTGGGAAATTTTATTCTGTTTGTTCCCCACAAAACCACATTGTCTGTCCTGATCTATGTCTTTGGGCTACAGCCACAGGCAAACAGAAACTAATCCTTCAAATACAAACAGATTTGCTTGGGTTTGCCTTGCATTTGTGGGAGGGTTTTGTGTGGGTTTGGGTTTTTTCCTTTGGGTGGAGTTTGGTTTTTTTAATAAAGCAATGGAATATTTATGACTTAGGGTATTTGTTAAAGGAAATCATCAAAATGCAGAAAAGAAAGCTTTTTGTATAAGACTTACTACCTTAAAAGATAAAAAAAAAAACACAGGAAACAATGGGTAAGGTTCTAAAAATAAATAAAAATGAAAAAGCCTGTGTTCTATTCCTTCTCCTGTTCCCAAAGTGATGACTTCAGTGAGTAACTCAGTATTTGTGCTTTGGCACCACCATCCATAAAGACCAAACAGAGTGAGTTCATTCATCTTAAAAAGACACAAAAGAACCCCATCCATTCCCATCCATGACTAACGCACATGTAAGAGACTGCAGGCACTCAAAGTGTGATGGCATCACTAACTAAACTAGGAACTAAAGGGATTTTGGTGTCAAACCCAGACTGAGATCTGACTGAAACACGTGCCAGGGGTGCAGCAGTGCAGGGGACCTGCAGGAAGGGACAAAACACCAGCAATTGTTTCAACCTTTGCATGGAATGAAGATTAAAATAAACCTTGAAAAGGAAAACTAGAAGATTTGGTTCTTCTCCCCTTCTAATGTTTTTTTAATCTGCTTATGCCAGAGTTCCTTGTGGGGCAGCCTGGCCAGGCAGGCTCAGGGCAGGTGCTGAGGCACATTTTGGGCACAGCACTCAGGGCTGCAAAGCAAAGATTTTCAGAACTTTGGAGAAGCACTTGAGCCTCCGCTCTGAGTTTAATGCTGCTGCACTGGAGGCCCTCAGGGTATTCCAAGGTCTGCAATTTGCCAGTGTGCCATCCATGCCAGGGCCAGGCTGGTCATGGTTCCATCACCAGGGTGACATTTGCTCCCCGGCTCCCACAGCCTGACCCCTCTCGGTATCACCTTCCTGCCCCTATTTCTCTCCCATTCTCGCATCCCCACTTTTCTCTCAAACTTTTCCATCAGGTTCCACCACGATCTGCCAACACAGGGACCTCTGGAGAGGTGCAGCCACCAACAGTGACAAAGACTGGGGCAGAAAAGCCCAGCTGGAGGCAGAGGGGAGGAATTGGCCCCCTTTTTTGGAAGCAGATCAGACTGAAATTCAGATGATCCTACAAAGGCAGCTGGAAGCATCTCCTCCTAGAGGCAAAAGCACCCAAGCCTTCCAACAGCACTCGGAATACGGGCTGAGGGGGAAATAATCTAGAAATAAGAGAATAAATTGCCTGATCAATTTAATCAGAATTTCTGCTGTATACATGGGTGTTCTTCAGGGCTCACACACTGTGAACAACACGTCCCTGTCCAGAACATCGAAACAAGCTGCACATGGAACGGCAATTACAAATAAATGTTGTGTTTCTGCAGTGCCTAAAGGGCTTAAAAACAGCTCCCTGAATATCTAAAATATTGTAATTCTGCTTCAGTGGCAAAAAGCTGCAACGCATAAATAACTGCTCTGCAGAGCATCCAGGCAGGCCTAAAAAGGCCATTCTATGTTATGACATTTTTAGTGCTTTGTAAGAACAAACTTTGGATTTCTGCTGTTACAATGAGGACAGAATAGGAACCATATCCCCCCCTTGCCTGTTTGCTCTGCTTCCTCCTGGGAATGTGGCCAGAACTTATGGAGAGCTCAAAGATCTCCACTGGTACAGTTATTTAGGAACAATTCTTCGTCCTTTTATCAATATTAGGGTAAGGATTTGGGGGTTTCTCTCCACTTTGCACTATTTCCTATCTTTTTACTGCTAAGCTAATAATAAATTGATGATGAGCTCCAAATTCCATCAAGTATTTCAGCTGGATAGATGAAGCTGAGATGTTTGTCATCCATTAATTAATCTTTCGGAGGGTTTCAGAGATGAGAGAGAGAAACAATAAGCCACTGAATAAATGGGATTTAATTCCCTTCCCCTCTCATCTTCCATTACTCAGAGCACACTCAGTATGAGGAAAGTCTATTTGACAAGACGTAGCAACATATTAAAAACACACAAAAGCCATCCATCCTGCCAGTACTTCCTGCAGCAGCAGCCACTAACTGTGATTAATTTACACTAATTTGGAGTTTAAAGAAAGAAGACACTGATAAAATAATGTTTCTCTCGCTATTAAAAATATGGAGAAAAACACACAGAAGGCAGCAATTCAGCAGTGTGCAAAGCAAAAATAGATTTCCACAGACTAAACTCTGGCTGTTACCATTGCCACGCTGCACCTGAGCACTGTCGGCAT
>NW_008246061.1:1330838-1340563 GCF_000691975.1 Corvus brachyrhynchos
TGGCAGGGATGTTTCACCAAGGAAACTCCATCCCACACCTGGGTCTCACCTCCCTCAAAGGCTTTTGCTTTTCTGAACCTTAAGAGAACACTTCAAAAGGAAGGAGGACACTGAACTTCTCCTCTGTGCACATTTGTGGTTTTTTACCTGCACTCAGTAGGTGCTGCTTACTTTTTGTAGCTGTTCACTTTTTTTTTCATGCAATGAGAAAAAAGATCTTAAATGTTTTATTAGGTTAGAGTTGGTCTGGTCACTTATGAATGTCTTATTTGCCAAAAAACAAAACATCATTTCTAATTATTCATTCTCCTTCTGTACCACTCTTCCATCCCAAGGGCCAACCTGGTTTTGATAAGAGATATCATTCAGCAGCACTGCCCACACCCAAAGGCTTGGAGGAGCTGACACTATTAGCTGGGGTATATTCTCTTTCCTGGAGAGCAAAAATAAATATTTTTATTTAATTGTGCCTTCCTTGCAGTTTGCTATAGGAAAAATTGCATTATTAGTAAGATCTGAAGTTGTAATCCACACTGCACCACTAAAACACTGGAATCCTTATCAGCTCAGAGCAAACCAGAACTTCCAGATAAACCCAACTCTTGAACTCCATAATGACTTAGATGTGTCTTATCCTCCCACCTACACAATAAATGTAATTATTCAATTATTTTCTGGTATTACATTGATTTGGGTGGTTGTCAGGCAGCAATTCCATCTGCAATGACATCAAAATCTGCTGCCCCCCTGCAGCCAGCTGTGCACCCAATGAGCAGCCTTAAACCACTCCCAGGGGATGCTAAATTACAGCAGGAAAACAATGCCTCCAATTTTGTATCTTTACCCTTTCCCCGGGGCCACAATTCCAACCTATCTTTTATATTGGCACACGCTATTGAAATTAGTTAAAATACACAGATTATGGGTGTGTTAACTTGAGGGTTTGAGATCATATGCACTTCATGTTTTCTCCCCTACCTCAGCTCATTAAATTCTTTACAGCCATTAATCAGTGAAACAACTGTCTGAAGCTGTGGGAGAACCATTCCCTATGGATCTCATCTGCAGCTTACCTATGGAAAAGAGATAAATCAGCAAACAGGAAATCACCACTACCTTGTGCCAGCACTTCCAGAATTCCTGTAAGTCTGAGGCATCATTGCCCAAATCTAAGTTATTGGCTGCCCTGAGGTCCCAAAAACCAGGCACACTTTATTCCACTGGAGTTTCATAATGTGACATCTGAGCTACAATGAAAATCTGGGCCCAGGAAACAAACTTGGCACAGAAAACTGAAGCAGAGGGAAAGGAGTGATCTGAGCCCTGGTGTAAATGTAAATCTAAATGTAAATACCACAGGTGCTCCCTGAGTTCTGTGCTTGTGGAATGGGAGCTGCAATCCAGACACTGCTCACAGTGGGAGTGTTCTGGGAAGACAATCCACACATTAAGAAGAGGGATTTTTTTATTTTTAATTAGCATCTAATAACTCTTCAGGTTTCAGAACTGTTTGGAGCTGCTCGGTGGGTCACCCCAAAGTGAGTTTCTTACCCTTCCCTCATTCTACAGCAATTTGAAGCCCAATGCACTGTGCCTGTATAAAGCACAATGGGCTTCTAACCTTTCTTTTAGTAAGTAATTTATATGCATTGTTATTAATAATAATATTTTCAAACACACAGTTCCTCCAACAGCTTTAGGAGGACACAAAACACTGGAAACGCAGCCCTCCCTCCATGGGAGTTCCCAATGGAGCTGAGTAACAACCAAATCCAACATTTCTTTAGTTATAAATCTCATGCTTTACCCCACAAACCATTCCAGCTTCCCCCAAGGCACAGAGGGATAGCCAAGTAACCACGGATTTAACAAAAGCTCTCCTAAGCTGTTTTATCTGTTTATCATAGCAAGAGGGATCCAGACCTGAGTCAGGCTGTGTGGGGAGGTTCTGCCCCTCAGAATCAGCCCTGGCACCACCTGCAGAAGGTTTTATTCCCAGAGCAGGAGACCGAGACTGGATCCTGAGCTGAAATCAAACAGCACTTCAGGTCACAGCTCCAAGTTTCCTTCCACACAACAAATGACCCAAACAGGTTTTGAGGTTTTCTTATGGCTCCATTCCAAAGTTTATTCAGATCGTGACTCCAGCTTGCCTGGCCCTCTGATCCTTTCTCTGCCTCTCTAACACCACCAGGGGAATTCCTGCAGTGTTACCTCCAGGAAACCTTTCTTTCACCCTGCCTGGTGCATCTCTTGCTCAGCCTTTCCAAAATCCTCATGTACTGGAAAGTGGATCTACAGCCACCCCAAACATAAATATGGCTCTATTTAACCTTGACCTCCCTTAAACACTGCACTACATAAACTCAGCCCCACTCCTTACATGAATTTCTCTTTAAGGACAAATTAATTACTGCTTAATTTCAGAAACTTTTCCTCACACAGATGTGTGCCAAGCAATCCCACCAGAGCTACCAAACCACTTTTCCTTGGATACTAAATGATCTGTCTGCAAACAAGGAACAAGCTCTGCCCCACAGAAATTGGTGAAAATATCCAACACAACAAAGCCAGGACTTGGCTGTGTATTAAAAAGATTTATGGTTGTGCTCTCACAACTGAACGTAGACTTGACAGGATGAATTGGCCTTTAAAGATAAGACAGGTTAAAATCCCATTTCTGCCTAATTAGCAACTTCCCCAAGAGCAGGAGCTGGTTTCAGAGCAGAAAATCCCACGAAGGACCTTTACGTGATGATAGTTCAGAGGAAATATTTTCCTGAAAGAGGAAGCAGATAACATGCTAAAAAAAATAGCTTGATTGTATCTCACAAATTATTTGCTCCCTCTTACCAACTTCCTGTAATTTTCTGACATGTAATTCCAAGGTGGAAAATGAAAGGAACCCAGGGTCTCACACGAACTCCTCACCACCACCACAAACAGCGCATTAAGCCTCGTTAAGAATAAGGGCCCCTCAAAGTATCTTTCTTATTAAAGAAGTTTTATTAGAAATCACAGAACATCCTGATGCTTAAATTCCAGTAGGGAGGAGGAAGGCAGTAGGGAATTAAGACACCAACAGCATCCATCCTCCACAGGGGAAAGGAGATCTGGCACAGCACACCCATCCCTGCCAGGCAGTGACCAGGTAACGTCCCCCAGACTGGTTCAGGCATTTATAGTTCTGAGGTTTGGCTTGGAATTCTGATGTCTTTTGTATAACCCAGCGTAAAAACCTCTTTTTGTTCAACTTACATCGTCCTGAGTGCTGAGTGCTGGACTGCAGGGAATTACAGCTCTAAATTCCACCAGAAAGCCCATTAAAAAGGACGAAAACAAGAGTGAAAGGACAGAGGGATGGCAAACGCTGCACTCGTCCTTCCAGGCTGTATTATGGAATGGGAACAATGCTTTTCGGGATATAAAAAGGGTCAGAGCACAATGCATCACCACCACTGAATGTTCCAAGAGCTGTAAATAGCAAACTGGATGTCTCAGCTCAGAGAACTTTAATTTCTTTAAGACTCAAATAATCCAGGAAAAATGTTCCTGCCTCAGAAAACAAGTGAAATAAAAAGGGTAAGTCCCACAATGTGGCAGAGAGGGCAGCTGGCAGGGAAATTCTGTTCCTAATATTCATTTGCTCCTTGTGTCCAATGTCTTGACAGCAACCTTGTACCAAGCCAGAGCAGCTTCTGCCCACAGCCCAGGTCTGCATCCACAGCTGTTCTGGGTCACGTCACTCCTCGACTGAGGTGGTAGCTTCCAAAAAGCAAAGGAATCACAGAAAAATTAAGCCCAGAAGCCTCCTGAGGCCAAGGCCTGTAACCAAATCAAAAGTGAGGTAACACTGCTCACACAAGTCTGGAGCATCTCCAGGGATGAAGATTCCATCATCTCTCTGGTCATCTTGTTCCAGTGTTTGAACATCCTCCTTGGAAACAAATATTCCAATCCAGAATGGAAAATTCTGCCCATTTAGGTAATTTTTACGTTGTTTTTCATTTTCCTTGGGCACATCCAGAGCAAGAACCTGCTTCCCCCTCCTGCTGCCCCCCAGCCCACCCACCTGAGGGGCTCCCAGGGAACCCAGGGCCCCAGGTGGTCCCAGCAGTGCCCAAGAGCGAGGAATAAGCCATTCCCAGAGCAGCAGGGAATTATCCACAAGGGCACTGCTACTGATCCATATTCAGGTCCTCACCCACCAGGAGCCCAGATCCTTTCCTACCAAAGCTGCTTTGTCGTCCCCTGATTATAAATGGTCGTCAGTTTCCATCTCAGGTGCAACATCGGACATCAAACCCAGGATTAACTCTGGAGAAGGGGCGTTGCTACCCTAGAATTCCAACCGGACCCTGACCCATGCCCTCTGAGCAGCTCAGCCTGTGCTCCATTCCAGAGACCAACACCATCCCAAAAGCCCTGTTTGTCCAAAGTTAACTCCAGAAGACAGCAGTGAAATCAGAAAATTCCAAGATCTCCATGTCCTGTTGTCCCTTTGAAGGCTTTCCAGCTTTTTAAACCAGCCCAGGCCAGAACTGTCCAGTAAGAACAAAATATCCCATTTAAAAGATGCAAACGTATTTGGTACCATGCTCCTGCACTGAACAGATCTCCTTCCACCGTACGGCAAGTTATGTATGCTAATATATGCTAATTAGGCAAGCTAATCCTCTGAGCTGAAAACCTGTTTCAAGAGGAGGTAAACTTCAAAACATTTCTCAAAAAAGCTTCCACTGAAATCCATATTCATTACCTTGCAGGCATGGACGTACCACAGCTTGGTACACTTGCAGTTAGGCTCAACACAAACCTGAACCAAGTGCAGCCATTTGTCCAGAGCTGATGGAGAAGATGGACTTGTGGAGGAAAAATCCTTTTCTCTTTAAAGAAGAAATAAGACTGCTCCAAAAATATGAAACACTGCCAGCCTCCCTGGTTGTAGAAAGTAGGGAAGCCATGAGGTGTGATTCTCCCAAAGATTATTTTCCAAACCAACACTTCATAAATGTAAGGAATTTGTACCATGACTTCATTAATAGGTGGCACAAACAAGAGATGTTCTGCTCTGAGTGACACAATATTTACTGGATCACTGCAGAGGCTGCTCCCTAAGGAAGCAGCTGTAGGAAACCCATCTCCATGTGCATTGTTCACATTCTGTGCTCTGGGAAAAGCCAAGGGAGCGCTGTGGCAGCGTCCAGGGGGTGACCCTGTGTGTGTGTGTGTGTGCCCAATCCCTGATTTCCATGGATACACACGGAGCTGCACGGGCACATGGCAGAGGAGGCCTTGGAATCGCACAGGTTGTGCAGAAATGAGGAACTGTCACATAAAATCTGGAATCTGTTACCGATCCAACTGTTCCACTTAATCAAAAGCAAAGAGACTTCTAAGAGCTCTCTTGCTACTTCTGACAGCCAATTTCCCAAAGAAAGAGCAACTGTGCTAACGGATCTTAATAATTCACAGGGCCTGGAAAGCTTTTGCTTAAAAAAAAACGGGAGGGAGGGAGGGAGGCTTTTCTTTTTGACAAAAACCAGCAAATGGCCTCTTGAAAACAGCAAGAAAAGAGTCTGCCCTGCCTACACGGAGTCTGCAGAGGAGAGGGAGCCAGAGCAGCGCCACATTCCTCATTCATTCCCTGGATTTAATGGCTTTTTCATGCCTGGAATGATGAACAACACGGCTGTCTCCAGTGGATTACCTGTCACACAAAGTGCTTACCTCCAGGACTACACCCTCTCTGCTGCTGCTGCAGCCTTTTATGGATGGTATTGTTCAGTGTATGACCTTGTTAGAAATGATTAAAAGAACAACTCCTACCACAGCCGATTAATCTGAATTTAAGCAAAAAAACCCCAACTCTGGTAAGAGATTTATTTTCTCTCAACGGCAGGAACAGTACATGCTATAACTTCTGTAGGTTATGGGAAACCTCCCAGAACGAGTAATAACCATTGCCTAATTCCTGAAAGAATAACCAATAAAAATGGCTCAAATAGAAAATGACTGAATATCACCCCTGTCAGATAAAGCTTTCAGGCTCTGATAAAATGAAACTTGCAGAGGAATTTTTCTATAAAACAAACTAAATTTTATTACTGAACAGTAGAAAATGTCTGACGATATTTGCAATAGAGTATACAGCTCTGAAGAAGTGTTCAACTTTATTCCTCGTTATATCAAAACCAGATGTTGCTGCAGAGGGAAAGGAAAGCCTAACTTGGGAGAGAAAAAAATCCACAGGACCCATAAAAACCCCACAGGTATGGAAGTGATGTTTGACAGCGAAAGTAACGCAGCTGTGCACAGCCACTGGGAATTCCCCACGCACTTTGATGAGATAATTTCACAGGAAAGGGATTTTTCTATTCCAGACACTCTTCAAAAGACACAAGTGCTACTGCTGGCTGAGCTGTGGCCCTGCAGCCAGGCACGAGTGGCCAAGGTCCCTGTCCTCAGGTGCCTCCCAGCCCCTCTCCGCGAGGAAGGAGCTCCAGATCCGGCCTCCCGACAGGAAATGGTTCCAGGCAGCAGATGCTGGCTGGGACAAGGTCCATTCCCTGCCAGGAATAACTCTGAAACACTTCAAACAATAACATTTTTACTTTTTTGAGCACTGCCCAAAAAAATAAGTACAAAGAGGCCTGGAAATGCTGGTGTGTTTATAGCGCAGAATGAGCTACAACACAACCAAACCAACAGGTTACCAAAGTCTCCTTCTCACAAAAAGGAGTTGTAAAGTTTTAGAAGCAAAAGCAAAAATCATAGGGTAAAAGAGCTTCATGAAAAAATCCACATAAAGAAAATCATTTTTTCATCTGTTTTATGAAGGAATATTAAGAACATAATAGTAATAGCACCAGCACGATAAATGAGGAATCTAAGACTGGCTGAAAGTGTTTTATAGATTAGTGGTAAATGTTTTGTTTGCTTGATTTCTCCCTTGATTTAGAAGCAGAAACATGCCACTGTTCATTTTCTGGCATTTCTGTTCTTTTTGTTTTCTTTTACTTCTGGAGAAAGATAAGAGCTCTGTTGCCAAGCCCATAAATCATGAATGACTGCATGAATGCCTTCAGGGTCTCCTGTTGTCCACAGGCACTCCAAGGCACAACACACACTCCAAGGTCCACAGGAAGAAAAGGTGGAAGGGAGGTTACACAAGGGAAGGAATCAGGAATATACGCCAAACCTGCCTGCTACAGCTTCCCCCTGAAGAAGAGCCCAGCACCACAGCTAAAATATGAGAAATAATTGTCATCAGTCCTACAGGACAGGTGAGGCCAGTTAGTTTGATGTCCATATTAAAACCTCATCAGTTAAGCTCAGGATCTGCAGAATTCAGTGGAACTGATGTAGGACATCTGAGAATGGCAAAGCCTCCCAAGATTCATTAGCACTGTGACATCACAGCCCAAATTTCACAGATGTCACATTGCTGAACATGGAGTTTGAAGCTTTCAAGGGGGAAATATTTAAGCCAAGACTTCCATGGAGAGCGCGGAATGCACTGTGTGTTACACTGGGGGAATTCGGGCTGAAATTCTGGGGCTCCTGCAGAAAGAGCTCAGCCACTGGTACCCAGAAGTGTCAGGCACTGCCCAGGAGAGGTGGCTGAGCTTTGATCCTCCAGCTCTGCGGAGCTGCCAGCCTTGCCAAGGCTCTGTAAGGGGACACAAGGTGCCCTTTCCCAGAACAGCCAAACAGCGAAGGACCCGGCAATTCCAACTCCTTGACAGGCTCTGCTGCAGGCACAGGGAAAGGAAGAATTCTGGGCACAGAATCCCACAGCCAGGCTGACAAGTCCACCCTGTACAATTCATCAATTAATTCATCTGCCATTTTCATGTCAGGGATGGAAACCCTACACAAACCATCCCTGGCAGGACACACAGTTCAAACACTTCCACTCCATCTTCCCTGCAAACAAGGCGGGTATTTAATATTTTCACACCCATTTGTAGTTCATATTTTGTCAGAGAGATAAAAGCAGTTCTGAAACTTAAAAAGTTGAAAGTGTGAGCTAAAGCAGAAGTGAAACAGCCTCCAAAAGAAAGGTGTTCCTGTGGGAATGGCAGGGCTGCCAATGCCTGCCCATTCCCACTCAGCCAATTCACTGCAGCAAGTGAATCCAGTCTCAAAGTCAACATAATCCAAGAGCAAAGAGTTTGGTTGATGCACTTGTGGAAAGGCTCTTTATCAGGCCTTTCTTTATCAGAAAATGATCACTGTGCACCAATTCATCTTCTGCACTAAGCAACATCCACTACACAGAATTTAAATTAAAAATGAAATAATTATACTGTACTTCAATATTATTATTATCACTATTATTATTATTATTACTACAGGCTAAAAGAGATTTTTAGGTAATTTCTCAAAACAGTTCACGGAATTCAGATATTCACTGCAATTCACAGGCAACTGCTTGCTCTGGACACCATTAATAATCAAACTTGAACTGACTCTCGACTGCTTCACATGGAGCTCTGTCAAAAACCTGCTGCACAATGCAACGAGCGTGTTTATTCAACACACACCGTTATTTCCAAACACACCTTCCACTAGTCCAGGCTGTTGTGACTATGCTAATAAAGTGTATTTTTCAAAGAACCAAATAAGGAGTCTGTGAACAGAGGCTCATAAATACAAGCAGCAGCATAGGTGATCATTGACTTCTGACATCACAGAAATTACCAGTCTTTTCCACAAAAAAAAGAAATAATCCTTACAATAACAAAAGGCCACAAATTCAAGCTCATTCTCAGCACTCGAGGAAGAGCCTGTAAAAGCATTAAGAACACGTACAGGGCGTTCAAGAGCACTTGAATATCTTTCTAGCCCCGACTGTTCCTGGGCCGGCCAGCACCAGTGTCTGAAACTCCTCAAAGCACCGGCGTTTATCCTCAGCTTCACCTCAGCCCCCTCTCCAGAGCACTGAGCACAACTACCGTGAGAGCAGCAAATTTGATTTAACAGCACCAGCCGACCTGTAATGCCATTAATAACAACAGTCACTCTAATAAAACATTTAATGCCTCCAAACTCTCACATTTTGAGCCCATAAAGGCAGGAGAAAGGCAGATAATTAAACAGCTTTCCTATAAAACCCAGCCCCATCTGGCTGCAGCTCATTTTCCCAACTGCGGGCTCATCAAGCACGAGACTCGACTTTTCATAAGGATAAAGGGAATGGAAAACTGGTTTTGTTGCCTGTGAGCCTTGCAAAAAGGCACTGCCATCCATATGGATACCTGTGCTGGATTCCAGCTCAGCCTGAGCTACAGGTGTGCAATATCCCGAGCTGCAGGAGGGGCAGCTTACAGGGGAGTAGATACTACTTTTTCGGTGCTTATCAAAAACCATCCATAAAGGAGGAATTTTTGCTTCTTACGTTTCCCAAATCCCTGCCTGCATTATTTGATCACAAACAAATCCAACAAAACCTACTCACAGTATGCTTTTAACAGCTCATTTTAGCCTGATTTACATTTTAAAGAGTCCACCTACACATGACCATCTCTGCTAACTCTGAAAGATGATCCAACTGTTTCCATCAAGTTTGTGCCTGTTCAAACTCTTCTTTTCGATTTTAACACCGAGCAACACTTAAAAATTCCTAGTAAATTATATCACTTTGTTCCAGGTGAGCCACCCCGATTTTTTTCCAAAGGCAAGAGGGAACGAGCTCGAGACTTTCAAACTACGAGTAGGTT